>NW_027101892.1:0-341077 GCF_035609145.1 Eleutherodactylus coqui | reverse complement strand
AATCTGCACCAAAATCCACATCAAATTCTGTGTCCAAACACAAACCATTGGTGTGGATTCTAACGTGGACTTTGATGCGGATCCTGAGCAGACTTCACCCCTTCAACCGAAAAGATGAAATCTGCCGCCGATCTGCACCAATATCTGGCATGTGTGAATGCGCTCCTACAGCTCCGCAGATCTCCAGCGGTACCTGAGCCTCCCGGGTCTTCTTTCTGTATCTTTACAGGTGGGTCCTTTTCTCCCACTGAAGAATCCAGATGCCTCTTCTTGGGTTGCTTCTTCCCAACGAGGTCTTTCTTCACCGAATCAGTCGGTGGAACGATGGGCTTCGCTGAGCTTGATGACTTCCTCCTCCTCTTCCTCCTCTGGCTCTTGCTTGAAGCCTCATCTGAAGAATCCAAGACATGTCTTGGTCTTCTCACTCCTTTCTTCCTCCGAATCTCCTCCTCTCCCTCCATAAAATCGCTCTGCTCTGGTCCAGCAGACATCGCCTCCTTCTCCATCGCCAGTCTCCAACACTCTCAACTGCCAACTGCCGCGACAACACAATTGCCCTGGCTGTAACCATGGCAGCAGTCATGTGATCAGTAACTGACCAATCACAGCCAACCATGATAAGTTTGAAATCGTATGTCCGCAGTTACTGAGATGTGATGAAGGACATTTACAGGAATATTCTCACCATTTTCCTCAGACTAATGACAATCTTTATTATTATAGTGGGAACTTGTCATGTCTGAGTGCTGAAGCCGTCCAGGACTTGGTGCGGGGTGATATTTGGGGGCCACATTCACATTCTTACAGTTTATTCTTCTTTCTTACTGCCAGATACTATTATTTCGTGAATATAATCTTATATTATAAGATTTTGAATCCATCCACCATATTAACCTTCACATATAAATCAGCATCTGTAATAATCCACGTTGCGGTTGTGTCATTGTTTGGCAGATTTCCCAATATGTCCCCATTTTCCCCCATATGACCTGATGATAGATTAACCACAGGCCGGGTCTCTTGTATAGAGATGGTGATTAATGATAATATCTCTCTACAAGGTGCCTCCATGGTTCTCCTTGTAATTGGCGCACACACGTTCGGGGTCTCCAGATCCCTCGCTCCCCATGACATGGCCATAGAGAATATGGTAAAATCCTGACCGCTGCCATCACTACCAGCTGATTAAAGACAGATGTAGTTTTAGGCCCATCAGAACATCATCCTGCTCTCAGAGCCACAAAATAACCTCACAGGATCCATCAACAGCATCTTGTTGGGGGTTTCCAGATACTTTACACTTAATATATGGTACACTGCAAAGACAATGGGGATCTACCAAGAGCAGGAGGATTACCTTATTGACTACAGAGCCAACCTGGGGCTTCATTACAGACAATCTGCGCCCACAATGAAGACATAGAGGGGCGAATATAAGAACAAACATTGTAAATGTTCCTATTCAAATGGGTTTGAAGAGATCCTAAATAACAGCAACACTTGATTGACTCTCAGCTGGGGGACGTTTTCTGCCCATTGATTCTCGCTCTTATGTTTTTAGCTTCAGGCAGGTGACATCACGAAGGAAACATAAGCTGCAGATATACTGATATAGACTGAAGAGCAAAAGGCTGTGAGATACAGAACAAGATAAAAGACACCAATGTATTCCAAACATATACATATATATAAAGTGCTGGTAACATTGTAGCATAGCGTGTGGGGCTGAGAAAGACCATGTGCCCATCCAGTCCAGCCTATTTTTCTGTAATGTTGATCCACAGGAAGGCAAAACAAATCCAATGAGGTAATTTTTCCTAATTTTAGAGGTACAAATTCCTTCCCAACTCTAATATGGCAATCAGAATAATCCCTGGATCACCGACCCTTCTGAAGTAATTAGTGACTATTCAAGAAAGGTGTCCAGGCTCCTCTTAAACTCTTTTATCAAGTTCACTATCACTAAGCCCTCACGCAGAGAGTTCCATAGCCTCACTGCTCTTACAGAAAAGAACCCCCTTCTATGTCGGTGTAGAAACCTTCTTTCCTCTGGACTTAGAGGGCGCCCCCTTGTTACAGTCACAGTCCTGGGTATAAATATATGATGGGAGAGATCTCTGTATCCCCTGATATATGTATACATAGTTATTAGGTCGCCCCTCAGTGCTCTTTTTTGCTAAGCTAAATAACCCCAATTTTCATAACTATTTCTGTTGCCCGCCTTTATGCCCGCTTAAACTTTATACGTCCTTCTTGAGTACTAGTGCACAAAGCTGTATACAATATTCCATGTGTGGTCTGACCAGTGACTTGTAAAGAGGAGGAACAATATTATCATCATGTGTCTCTAGATGTATTTTTATGCACCCCTTTGATCCTATTTGCTTTGGCTGCAGCTGTCAGACACTGGTTGCTCCAGTTAAGCTTAAGGCCCATTTACACGGAGCGATAATCACTAAAAACGCTAAAAAGCGATCGTTTTAGCAATAATCGTTGCGTCTAAATGCATGCCCATCATCCACTTTTCGGGCACTGCTAGCTGATCGTTACATTCAGGCCAAACTAAAAATCGCTGTTCAGTCTTATCAGCAGTTCTCCACGTGTAGTGCTGATAGCATTGTTTCCCTCTGGAGAACAAAGGATGAGAATACAGTTCATAGCCTTCGGGCTATTATTGCTTTCAGCTAAGGCTTCATTTGCACACTAGTAAGCTATTAAGTGGCTGAGTAGCTACTTAATATTTTATGCAAAATGATCCCTCAAAGCTGTTACTCGAAATGTCATTTGAGCGATCAGCGGGCCGTGTAAATGGGCCTTTCTGGTAACTAAAATCCCCAATTCCTTTTCCATGTTATGTTTGTCCAGGTTTCCCATTTAGTGTGTAATGGTGACGTGTATTTCCTCTGTCCGTGTGCAGAACTTTATATCTATCAGTATTTGGCCTCTTTCACACGGACGACAGCAATATTGCCACAAGAAAGTCGCAGCGGTATGGCATCTGTGCTCTGTGCAATATCACTGCATTTTCTCACAGCAATATCATGATTTTGTGTTGCCACAAAGTGGTACGTGGCGGTACAAAGTCACACAACTTTATAGCGCTCTTTTCTACGATTTTCGGGAGCTTGAAATATAGGCCCTACCCCAAACATAAGCCCTGGCTGCATAAAAATCAATACATCACCTAACAGTTGCTGTCCGCTCCACCGCAACTATCCTTGCAGGGGACCCAGATATGGCTACACAGTGCACCCTTAATGCTTGTCCTAATATACAGGGACCCAGATATGGCTACACAGTGCACCCTTAGTACTTGTCCTAATATACAGGGACCCAGATATGGCTACACAGTGCACCCTTAGTACTTGTCCTAATATACAGGGACCCAGATATGGCTACACAGTGCACCCTTAGTACTTGTCCTAATATACAGGGACCCAGACATGGCTACACAGTGCACCCTTAGTACTTGTCCTAATATACAGAGAGCCCAGACATGGTTACACAGTGCACCCTTAGTACTTGCCCTAATATACAGGGACTCAGACATGACTACACAGTGCACCCTTAGTACTTGTCCTAATATACAGAAGGCCCAGACATGGCTACACAGTGCACCCTTAGTACTTGTCCTAATATATAGGAGACCAGACATGACTACACAGTGCACCCTTAGTACTTGCCCTAATATACAGGGACTCAGACATGACTACACAGTGCACCCTTAGTACTTGTCCTAATATACAGAGGGCACAGACATGGCTACACAGTGCACGCTTAGTACTTATCCTAATATACAGGAGACCAGATATGGCTACACAGTGCACCCTTAGTACTTGTGCTAATACATAAGGGACGCAGACATGGCTACACTGTGCACCCTTAGTACTTGTCCTAATATACAGAGGGCCCAGACATGGCTACACAGTGCACCCTTAGTACTTGTCCTAATATACAGGGATCCAGACATGGCTACACAGTGCACCCTTAGTACTTGTCCTAATATACAGGCGGCCCAGACATTGCTACACAGTGCACACTTAGTACTTGTCCTAATATACAGAGGACCAAGACATGGTTACACAGTACACCCTTAGTACTTGCCCTAATATACAGGAACTCAGACATGACTACACAGTGCACCCTTAGTACTTCTCCTAATATACACAGGGCCCAGACATTGCTACACAGTGCACACTTAGTACTTGTCCTAATATGCAGAGGACCAAGACATGGCTACACAGTGCACCCTTAGTACTTGTCCTAATATATAGGAGACCAGACATGGCTACACAGTGCACCCTTAGTACTTGTCCTAATATATAGGAGACCAGACATGGCTACACAGTGCACCCTTAGTACTTGTCCTAATATATAGGGACCAGACATGACTACACAGGGCACCCTTAGTACTTGTCCTAATATGCAGGGGACCAAGTCATGGCTACACAGTGCACCCTTAGTACTTGTCCTAATATACAGAGGGCCCAGACATGGCTACACAGTGCAGCCTTAGTACTTGTCCTAATATACAGAGGGCCCAGACATGGCTACACAGTGCACCCTTAGTACTTGTCCTAATATGCAGGGGACCAAGACATGGCTACACAGTGCACCCTTAGTACTTGTCCTAATATATGGGAGACCCAGATATGACTACACAGTGCAACCTTAGTACTTGTCCTAATATATAGGGGACCCAGACATGGCTACACAGTGCACCCTTAGCACTTGTCCTAATATACAGGAGACCCAGACATGACTACAAAGTGCACCCTTAGTACTTGTCGTAATATATATGGGGACCCAGACATGACTACACAGTGCACCCTTAGTACTTGTCGTAATATATATGGGGACCCAGACATGACTACACAGTGCACCCTTAGTACTTGTCCTAATATACAGAGGGCCCAGACATGGCTACACAGTGCACCCTTAGTACTTGTCCTAATATATAGGAGACCAGACATGGCTACACAGGGCACCCTTAGTACTTGTCCTAATATACAGGGGGCCCAGACTTGGCTACACAGTGCACCCTTAGTACTTGTCCTTATATACAAAGGACCCAGACTTGACTATACAGGGCACCCTTAGTACTTGTCCTAATATATAGTGACCCAGACATGGCTACACAGTGCACCCTTAGTACTTGTCCTAATATATGGGAGACCCAGACATGACTACACAGTGCACCCTTAGTACTTGTCCTAATATATAGGGGACCCAGACATGGCTACACAGTGCACGCTTAGTACTTATCCTAATATACAGGAGACCAGACAAGGCTACACAGTGCACCCTTAGTACTTGTCCTAATATATAGTAGACCCAGACATGACTACAGTGCACCCTTAGTACTTGTCCTAATATACAGGGGGCCCAGACATGGCTACACAGTGCACCCTTAGTACTTGTCCTAATATATAGGGGACCCAGACATGGCTACACAGTGCACCCTTAGTACTTGTTCTAATACATAAGGGGCACAGACATGGCTACACAGTGCACCCTTAGTACTTGTCCTAATATGCAGGGGAACAAAGACATGGCTACACAGTGCACCCTTAGTACTTGTCCTAATATATAGGATACCAGATATGGCTACACAGTGCACCCTTAGTACTTGTCCTAATATATAGGAGACTAGATATGGCTACACAGGGCACCCTTAGTACTTGTCCTAATATATAGGGGCCCAGACATGGCTACACAGTGCACCCTTAGTACTTGTCCTAATATATAGGAGACCAGATATGGCTACACAGTGCACCCTTAGTACTTGTCCTAATATATAGGAGACCGGATATGGCTACACAGTGCACCCTTAGTACTTGTCCTAATATGCAGGGGACCAAGACGTGGCTACACAGGGCACCCTTAGTGCTTGTCCTAATATATATGGGGACCCAGACATGGCTACACAGTGCACCCTTAGTACTTGTCCTAATATGCAGGGGACCAAGACGTGGCTACACAGGGCACCCTTAGTACTTGTCCTAATATATAGGGGACCCAGACATGACTACACAGTGCACCCTTAGTACTTGTCCTAATATATAGGAGACCAGACATGGCTCCACAGGGCACAGTTAGTACTTGTTCTAATATATAGGGACTCAGACATGGCTACACAGTGCACCCTTAGTACTTGTCCTAATATATAGGAGACCAGATATGGCTACACAGTGCACCCTTAGTACTTGTCCTAATATGTAGGGACCCAGACATGGCTACACAGTGCACCCTTAGTATTGTCCTAATATATAGGGACCCAGACATGACTACACAGTGCACCCTTAGTACTTATCCCAATATACAGGAGACCAGACATGACTACACAGTGCACCCTTAGTACTTGTCTTAATATATAGGAGATCAGATATGGGTACACAGTGCACCCTTGGTACTTGTCCTAATATTAAGGAGACCAGATATGGCTACACAGTGCACCCCTAGTACTTGTCTTAATATGCAGGGGACCAAGACATGGCTACACAGTACACCCATAGTACTTGTCCTAATATGCAGGGGAACAAAGACATGGCTACACAGTGCACCCTTAGTACTTGTCCTAATATATAGGGATCCAGAAATGGCTACACAGTGCACCCTTAGTACTTGTCCTAATATATAGGGACCCAGATATGACTACACAGTGCACCCTTAGTACTTATCCTAATATACAGGAAACCAGACATGACTACACAGTGCACCCTTAGTACTTGTCCTAATATATAGGAGACCAGATATGGGTACCCAGTGCACCCTTGGTACTTGTCCTAATATATAGGGGACCCAGACATGGCTACACAGTGCACCCTTAGTACTTGTCCTAATATATAGGAGACCAGATATGGGTACACAGTGCACCCTTAGTACTTGTCCTAATATATAGGAGACCAGATATGGGTACACAGTGCACCCTTAGTACTTGTCCTAATATATAGGAGACCAGATATGGGTACACAGTGCACCCTTAGTACTTGTCCTAATATATAGGGGACCCAGACATGGCTACACAGTGCACCCTTGGTACTTGTCCTAATATGCTGGGGAACAAAGACATGGCTACACAGTGCACCCTTAGTACTTGTCCTAATATGCAGGGGACCAAGACATGGCTACACAGTGCACACTTAGTACTTGTCCTAATATATAGGAGACCAGACATGGCTACACAGTGCACCCTTAGTACTTGTCCTAATATATAGGGGACTAGACATGGCTACACAGTGCACCCTTAGTACTTATACTAATATATAGGAGACCAGACATGGCTACACAGTACACCCTTAGTACTTGTCCTAATATATAGGACACCAGACATGGCTACACAGTGCACCCTTAGTACTTGTCCTAATATATAGGAGACCCAATATGGCTACACAGTGCACCCTTAGTACTTGTCCTAATATATAGGGGACCAGACATGGCTACACAGGGCACCCTTAGTACTTGTCCTAATGTACAGGAGACCCTGACATGACTACACAGTGCACCCTAATGCTTGTCCTAATACACAGGGGACCCAATATGGCTACACAGTGCACCCTTGGTACTTGTCCTAATATATAGGAAACCAGATATGGGTACACAGTGCACCCTTAGTACTTGTCCTAATATATAGGGGACCCAGACATGGCTACACAGTGCACCCTTAGTACTTGTCCTAATATATAGGGGACCCACACATGGCTACACAGTGCACCCTTAGTACTTGTCCTAATACATAAGGGGCCCAAGACATGGCTACACAGTGCACCCTTAGTACTTGTCCTAATATATAGGGACCCAGACATGACTACACAGTGTACCCTTAGTACTTGTCCTAATATATAGGGACCCAGACATGGCTACACAGTGCACCCTTAGTACTTGTCCTAATATATAGGGAACCCAGACATGACTACACAGTGCACCCTTAGTACTTGTTCTAATACATAAGGGGCCCAAGACATGGCTACACAGTGCACCCTTAGTACTTGTCCTAATATATAGGGACCCAGACATGACTACACAGTGCACCCTTAGTACTTGTCCTAATATATAGGGGACCCAGACATGACTACACAGTACAGCCTTAGTACTTGTCCTAATATATAGGAGACCAGATATGGCTACACAGTGCACCCTTAGTACTTGCCTTAATATGCAGGGGACCAAGACATGGCTACACAGTACACCCATAGTACTTGTCCTAATATGCAGGGGAACAAAGACATGGCTACACAGTGCACCCTTAGTACTTGTACTAATATATAGGGACCCAGACATGGCTACACAGTGCACCCTTAGTACTTGTCCTAATATATAGGGACCCAGATATGACTACACAGTGCACCCTTAGTACTTATCCTAATATACAGGAAACCAGACATGACTACACAGTGCACCCTTAGTACTTGTCCTAATATATAGGAGACCAGATATGGGTACACAGTGCACCCTTGGTACTTGTCCTAATATATAGGGGACCCAGACATGGCTACACAGTGCACCCTTAGTACTTGTCCTAATATATAGGAGACCAGATATGGGTACACAGTGCACCCTTAGTACTTGCCCTAATATATAGGAGACCAGATATGGGTACACAGTGCACCCTTGGTACTTGTCCTAATATATAGGAGACCAGATATGGGTACACAGTGCACCCTTAGTACTTGTCCTAATATAAAGGGGACCCAGGCATGGCTACACAGTGCACCCTTGGTACTTGTCCTAATATGCAGGGGAACAAAGACATGGCTACACAGTGCACCCTTGGTACTTGTCCTAATATGCAGGGGAACAAAGACATGGCTACACAGTGCACACTTAGTACTTGTCCTAATATATAGGAGACCAGACATGGCTACACAGTGCACCCTTAGTACTTGTCCTAATATATAGGGGACTAGACATGGCTACACAGTGCACCCTTAGTACTTATACTAATATATAGGAGACCAGACATGGCTACACAGTACACCCTTAGTACTTGTCCTAATATATAGGACACCAGACATGGCTACACAGTGCACCCTTAGTACTTGTCCTAATATATAGGGACCCCGACATGACTACACAGTGCAGCCTTAGTACTTGTCCTAATATATAGGAGTCCCAGACATGGCTACACAATACAGCCTTAGTACTTGTCCTAATATATAGGAGACCAGATATGGCTACACAGTGCACCCTTAGTACTTGTCTTAATATGCAGGGGACCAAGACATGGCTACACAGTACACCGATAGTACTTGTCCTAATATGCAGGGGAACAAAGACATGGCTACACAGTGCACCCTTAGTACTTATCCTAATATATAGGGACCTAGACATGGCTACACAGTGCACCCTTAGTACTTGTCCTAATATATAGGAGACCAGATATGGCTACACAGTGCACCCTTAGTACTTGTCCAAATATGCAGGTGACCCAATATGGCTACACAGTGCACCCTTAGTACTTGTCCTAATATACAGGAGACCCAGACATGACTACACAGTGCACCATTAGTACTTGTCCTAATATATAGGAGACCCAATATGGCTACACAGTGCACCCTTAATACTTGTCCTAATATATAGGAGACACAGACATGACTACACAGTGCACCCTTAGTACTTGTCCTAATATGCAGGGTAACAAAGTATGGCTACACAGTGCAGCCTTAGTACTTGTCCTAATATGCAGGGGACCAAGACATGACTACACAGTGCACCCTTAGTACTTGTCCTAATATGCAGGGGAACAAAGTATGGCTACACAGTGCACCCTTAGTACTTGTCCTAATATATAGGAGACCGGATATGGGTACACAGTGCACCCTTAGTACTTGTCCTAATATATAGGAGACCAGATATGGGTACACAGGGCACCCTTAGTACTTGTCCTAATATATAGGGGACCCACACATGGATACACAGTGCACCCTTAGTACTTGTCCTAATATGCAGGGGACCAAGACATGGCTACACCGTGTACCCTTAGTACTTGTCCTAATATAAAGGAGACCAGACATGGCTACACTGTGCACCCTTGGTACTTGTCCTAATATATAGGAGACCAGATATGGCTACACAGTGCACCCATAGTACTTGTCCTAATATATAGGAGACACAATAAGGCTACACAGTGCACCCTTAGTACTTGTCCTAATATATAGGGTGCCCAGACATGACTACACAGTGCACCCTGAGTACTTGTCCTAATATATAGGGGACCAGACATGGCTACACAGTGCACCCTTAGTACTTGTCCTAATATACAGGAGACCCAGACATGACTACACAGTGCACCCTTAGTACTTGTCCTAATATACAGGGGGCCCAGACATGACTACACAGCACCTTTAGTACTTGTCCTAATATGCAGGGGACCCAGACGTGACTACACAGTGCACCCTAAGTACTTGTCCTAATATATAGGAGACCAGATATGGCTCCACAGGGCACAGTTAGTACTTGTCCTAATATATATGGGGCCTAGACATGACTACGCAGTGCACCCTAAGTACTTGTCCTAATATATAGGGGACCAGACATGGCTACACAGTGCACCCTTAGTACTTATCCTAATATACAGGAGACTCAGACATGACTACACAGTGCACCCTTATTACTTGTCCTAATATATAGGGACCCGGACATGACTACACAGTGCACCCTTAGTACTTATCCCAATATACAGGAGACCCAGACATGACTACACAGTGCACCCTTAGTACTTGTCCTAATATATAGGGACCCAGACATGGCTACACAGTGCACCCTTAGTACTTGTCCTAATATATAGGAACCCAGACATGACTACACAGTGCACCCTTAGTACTTATACTAATATATAGGGAACCAGACATGGCTCCACAGAGCACAGTTAGTACTTGTTCTAATATATAGGGACTCAGACATGGCTACACAGGGCACCCTTAGTACTTGTCCTAATACATAAGGGGCCCAAGACATGGCTACACAGTGCACCCTTAGTACTTGTCCTAATATATAGGGACCCCAACATGACTACACAGTGCACCTTAGTACTTGTCCTAATATATAGGGGACCCAGACATGACTACACAGTACAGCCTTAGTACTTGTCCTAATATATAGGAACCCAGATATGGGTACACAGTGCACCCTTAGTACTTGTCCTAATATATAGGGAACCCAGACATGACTACACAGTGCACCCTTAGTACTTGTCCTAATATATAGGGAACCCAGACATGACTACACAGTGCACCCTTAGTACTTGTCCTAATACATAAGGGGCCCAAGACATGGCTACACAGTGCACCCTTAGTACTTGTCCTAATATATAGGGACCCAGACATGACTACACAGTGCACCCTTAGTACTTGTCCTAATATATAGGGGACCCAGACATGACTACACAGTACAGCCTTAGTACTTGTCCTAATATATAGGAGACCAGATATGGCTACACAGTGCACCCATAGTACTTGTCCTAATATGCAGGGGAACAAAGACATGGCTACACAGTGCACCCTTAGTACTTGTACTAATATATAGGGACCCAGACATGGCTACACAGTGCACCCTTAGTACTTGTCCTAATATATAGGGACCCAGATATGACTACACAGTGCACCCTTAGTACTTATCCTAATATACAGGAAACCAGACATGACTACACAGTGCACCCTTAGTACTTGTCCTAATATATAGGAGACCAGATATGGGTACACAGTGCACCCTTGGTACTTGTCCTAATATATAGGGGACCCAGACATGGCTACACAGTGCACCCTTAGTACTTGTCCTAATATATAGGAGACCAGATATGGGTACACAGTGCACCCTTAGTACTTGCCCTAATATATAGGAGACCAGATATGGGTACACAGTGCACCCTTGGTACTTGTCCTAATATATAGGAGACCAGATATGGGTACACAGTGCACCCTTAGTACTTGTCCTAATATATAGGGGACCCAGACATGGCTACACAGTGCACCCTTGGTACTTGTCCTAATACGCAGGGGAACAAAGACATGGCTACACAGTGCACCCTTAGTACTTGTCCTAATATGCAGGGGACCAAGACATGGCTACACAGTGCACACTTAGTACTTGTCCTAATATATAGGAGACCAGACATGGCTACACAGTGCACCCTTAGTACTTGTCCTAATATATAGGGGACTAGACATGGCTACACAGTGCACCCTTAGTACTTATACTAATATATAGGAGACCAGACATGGCTACACAGTACACCCTTAGTACTTGTCCTAATATATAGGACACCAGACATGGCTACACAGTGCACCCTTAGTACTTGTCCTAATATATAGGGACCCCGACATGACTACACAGTGCAGCCTTAGTACTTGTCCTAATATATAGGAGTCCCAGACATGGCTACACAATACAGCCTTAGTACTTGTCCTAATATATAGGAGACCAGATATGGCTACACAGTGCACCCTTAGTACTTGTCTTAATATGCAGGGGACCAAGACATGGCTACACAGTACACCAATAGTACTTGTCCTAATATGCAGGGGAACAAAGACATGGCTACACAGTGCACCCTTAGTACTTATCCTAATATATAGGGACCTAGACATGGCTACACAGTGCACCCTTAGTACTTATCCTAATATATAGGGACCCAGACATGACTACACAGGGCACCCTTAGTACTTATCCTAATATATAGGAGACCTGATATGGCTACACAGTGCACCCTTTGTACTTGTCCTAATATACAGGAGACCCAGACATGACTACACAGTGCACCCTTAGTACTTGTCCTAATATATAGGAGACCCTATATGGCTACACAGTGCACCCTCAGTACTTGTCCTAATATACAGGAGACCCAGACATGACTACACAGTGCACCCTTAGTACTTGTCCTAATATGCAGGGGACCCAGATATTGCTACACAGTGCACGCTTAGTACTTGTCCTAATATATAGGAGACCAGAAATGGGTACACAGTGCACCCTTAGTACTTGTCCTAATATGCAGGGGACCAAGACATGGCTACACAGTGCACCCTTAGTACTTGTCCTAATATGCAGGGGACCCAGATATTGCTACACAGTGCACGCTTAGTACTTGTCCTAATATATAGGAGACCAGATATGGGTACACAGTGCACCCTTAGTACTTGTACTAATATATAGGAGACCAGACATGGCTACACAGTGTACCCTTAGTACTTGTCCTAATATATAGGAGACCAGATATGGCTACACAGTGCACCCTTAGTACTTGTCCTCATATATAGGGGACCAGATATGGCTACACAGTGCACCCTTAGTACTTGTCCAAATATGCAGGTGACCCAATATGGCTACACAGGGCACCCTTAGTACTTGTCCTAATATACAGGAGACCCAGACATGACTACACAGTGCACCATTAGTACTTGTCCTAATATATAGGAGACCCAATATGGCTACACAGTGCACCCTTAATACTTGTCCTAATATATAGGAGACACAGACATGACTACACAGTGCACCCTTAGTACTTGTCCTAATATGCAGGGTAACAAAGTATGGCTACACAGTGCAGCCTTAGTACTTGTCCTAATATGCAGGGGACCAAGACATGACTACACAGTGCACCCTTAGTACTTGTCCTAATATGCAGGGGAACAAAGTATGGCTACACAGTGCACCCTTAGTACTTGTCCTAATATATAGGGACCCCGACATGACTACACAGTGCAGCCTTAGTACTTGTCCTAATATATAGGGACCCCGACATGACTACACAGTACACCCTTAGTACTTGTCCTAATATATAGGACACCAGACATGGCTACACAGTGCACCCTTAGTACTTGTCCTAATATATAGGGAACCCAGACATGACTACACATTGCACCCTTAGTACTTGTCCTAATATATAGGGAACCCAGACATGACTACACAGTGCACCCTTAGTACTTGTCCTAATACATAAGGGGCCCAAGACATGGCTACACAGTGCACCCTTAGTACTTGTCCTAATATATAGGGACCCAGACATGACTACACAGTGCACCCTTAGTACTTGTCCTAATATATAGGGGACCCAATATGGCTACACAGTGCACCCTTAGTACTTGTCCTAATATATAGGACACCAGACATGGCTACACAGTGCACCCTTAGTACTTGTCCTAATATATAGGAGACCCAATATGGCTACACAGTGCACCCTTAATACTTGTCCTAATATATAGGGGACCAGACATGACTACACAGGGCACCCTTAGTACTTGTCCTAATATACAGGAGACCCTGACATGACTGCACAGTGCACCCTAATGCTTGTCCTAATACACAGGGGACCCAATATGGCTACACAGTGCACCCTTGGTACTTGTCCTAATATATAGGAGACCAGATATGGGTACACAGTGCACCCTTACTACTTGTCCTAATATATAGGGGACCCAGACATGGCTGCACAGTGCACCCTTAGTACTTGTCCTAATATATAGGGGACCCACACATGGCTACACAGTGCACCCTTAGTACTTGTCCTAATACATAAGGGGCCCAAGACATGGCTACACAGTGCACCCTTAGTACTTGTCCTAATATATAGGGACCCAGACATGACTACACAGTGTACCCTTAGTACTTGTCCTAATATATAGGGACCCAGACATGGCTACACAGTGCACCCTTAGTACTTGTCCTAATATATAGGGAACCCAGACATGACTACACAGTGCACCCTTAGTACTTGTCCTAATATATAGGGAACCCAGACATGACTACACAGTGCACCCTTAGTACTTGTCCTAATACATAAGGGGCCCAAGACATGGCTACACAGTGCACCCTTAGTACTTGTCCTAATATATAGGGACCCAGACATGACTACACAGTGCACCCTTAGTACTTGTCCTAATATATAGGGGACCCAGACATGACTACACAGTACAGCCTTAGTACTTGTCCTAATATATAGGAGACCAGATATGGCTACACAGTGCACCCTTAGTACTTGTCTTAATATGCAGGGGACCAAGACATGGCTACACAGTACACCCATAGTACTTGTCCTAATATGCAGGGGAACAAAGACATGGCTACACAGTGCACCCTTAGTACTTGTACTAATATATAGGGACCCAGACATGGCTACACAGTGCACCCTTAGTACTTGTCCTAATATATAGGGACCCAGATATGACTACACAGTGCACCCTTAGTACTTATCCTAATATACAGGAAACCAGACATGACTACACAGTGCACCCTTAGTACTTGTCCTAATATATAGGAGACCAGATATGGGTACACAGTGCACCCTTGGTACTTGTCCTAATATATAGGGGACCCAGACATGGCTACACAGTGCACCCTTAGTACTTGTCCTAATATATAGGAGACCAGATATAGGTACACAGTGCACCCTTAGTACTTGCCCTAATATATAGGAGACCAGATATGGGTACACAGTGCACCCTTAGTACTTGTCCTAATATATAGGAGACCAGATATGAGTACACAGTGCACCCTTAGTACTTGTCCTAATATATAGGGGACCCAGACATGGCTACACAGTGCACCCTTAGTACTTGTTCTAATATGCAGGGGAACAAAGACATGGCTACACAGTGCACCCTTAGTACTTGTCCTAATATGCAGGGGACCAAGACATGGCTACACCGTGCACCCTTAGTACTTGTCCTAATATATAGGAGACCAGACATGGCTACAAAATGCACCCTTAGTACTTGTCCTAATATGCAGGGGACCCAGACATGGCTACACAGTGCACACTTAGTACTAGTCCTAATATATAGGAGACCAGACATGGCTACACAGTGCACCCTTAGTACTTGTCCTAATATATATGGGACTAGACATGGCTACACAGTGCACCCTTAGTACTTATACTAATATATATGAGACCAGGCATGGCTACACAGTACACCCTTAGTACTTGTCCTAATATATAGGACACCAGACATGGCTACACAGTGCACGCTTTGTACTTGTCCTAATATATAGGAGACCCAATATGGCTACACAGTGCACCCTTAGTACTTGTCCTAATATATAGGGGACCAGACATGGCTGCACAGGGCACCCTTAGTACTTGTCCTAATATACAGGAGACCCTGACATGACTACACAGTGCACCCTAATGCTTGTCCTAATACACAGGGGACCCAAAATGGCTACACAGTGCACCCTTGGTACTTGTCCTAATATATAGGAGACCAGATATGGGTACACAGTGCACCCTTAGTACTTGTCCTAAAATATAGGGGACCCAGACATGGCTACACAGTGCACCCTTAGTACTTGTCCTAATATACAGGGGGCCCAGACATGGCTACACAGTGCACCCTTAGTACTTGTTCTAATACATGAGGCGCGCAGACATGGCTACACAGTACAGACTAAGTACTTGTCCTAATATATAGGAGACCCAATATGGCTACACAGTGCACCCTTAGTACTTGTCCTAATATATAGGGACCCAGACATGGCTACACAGTGCACCCTTAGTACTTGTCCTAATATACAGGAGACCAGTTATGGCTACACAGTGCACCCTTAGTACTTGTCCTAATATATTGTAGACCCAGACATGACTACAGTGCACCCTTAGTACTTGTCCTAATATACAGGGGGCCCAGACATGGCTACATAGTGCACCCTTAGTACTTGTCCTAATATATCG
The DNA here is from genome assembly GCF_035609145.1 of Eleutherodactylus coqui. Classification (NCBI taxonomy): domain Eukaryota; kingdom Metazoa; phylum Chordata; class Amphibia; order Anura; family Eleutherodactylidae; genus Eleutherodactylus; species Eleutherodactylus coqui. Next base: position 324,414 of record NW_027101892.1, on the reverse strand, counting down.
GGGACCCAGACATGGCTACACAGTGCACCCTCAGTACTTGTTCTAATACATAAGGGGCACAGACATGGCTACACAGTGCACCCTTAGTACTTGTCCTAATTTGTAGGGGAACAAAGACATGGCTACACAGTGCACCCTTAGTACTTGTCCTAATATATAGGAGACCAGATATGGCTACACAGTGCACCCTTAGTACTTGTCCTAATATATAGGAGACTATATATGGCTACACAGTGCACCCTTAGTACTTGTCCTAATATATAGGGGCCCAGACATGGCTACACAGTGCACCCTTAGTACTTGTCATAATATATAGGAGACCAGATATGGCTACACAGTGCACCCTTAGTACTTGTCCTAATATATAGGAGACCGGATATGGCTACACAGTGCACCCTTAGTACTTGTCCTAATATGCAGGGGACCAAGACGTGGCTACACAGGGCACCCTTAGTACTTGTCCTAATATATAGGGACTCAGACATGGCTACACAGTGCACCCTTAGTGCTTGTCCTAATATATATGGGGACCCAGACATGGCTACAAAGTGCACCCTTAGTACTTGTCCTAATATGCAGGGGACCAAGACGTGGCTACACAGGGCACCCTTAGTACTTGTCCTAATATATAGGAGACCAGACATGGCTCCACAGGGCACAGTTAGTACTTGTTCTAATATATAGGGACTCAGACATGGCTACATAGTGCACCCTTAGTACTTGTCCGAATATACAGGAGACCCAGACATCACTACACAGTGCACCCTTAGTACTTGTCCTAATATATAGGGGACCAAGACATTGCTACACAGTGCACACTTAGTACTTGTCCTAATATATAGGAGACCAGACATGGCTACACAGTGCACCCTTAGTACTTGTCCTAATATATAGGGGACTAGACATGGCTACACAGTGCACCCTTAGTACTTATACTAATATATAGGAGACCAGACATGGCTACACAGTACACCCTTAGTACTTGTCCTAATATATAGGACACCAGACATGGCTACACAGTGCACGCTTTGTACTTGTCCTAATATATAGGAGACCCAATATGGCTACACAGTGCACCCTTAGTACTTGTCCCAAAATATAGGGGACCAGGCATGGCTACACAGGGCACCCTTAGTACTTGGCCTAATATACAGGAGACCCTGACATGACTACACAGTGCACCCTAATGCTTGTCCTAATACACAGGGGACCCAATATGGCTACACAGTGCACCCTTGGTACTTGTCCTAATATATAGGAGACCAGATATGGGTACACAGTGCACCCTTAGTACTTGTCCTAATATATAGGGGACCCAGACATGGCTACACAGTGCACCCTTAGTACTTGTCCTAATATACAGGGGGCCCAGACATGGCTACACAGTGCACCCTTAGTACTTGTTCTAATACATGAGGCGCGCAGACATGGCTACACAGTACAGACTTAGTACTTGTCCTAATATATAGGAGACCCAATATGGCTACACAGTGCACCCTTAGTACTTGTCCTAATATATAGGAGACCAGACATGGCTACACAGTGCACCCTTAGTACTTATCCTAATATACAGGAGACCAGATATGACTACACAGTGCACCCTTAGTACTTATCCTAATATACAGGAGACCAGACATTACTACACAGTGCACCCTTAGTACTTGTCTTAATATGCAGGGGACCAAGACATGGCTACACAGTGCACCCTTAGTACTTGTCCTAATATGCAGAGGAACAAAGACATGGCTACACAGTGCACCCTTAGTACTTGTCCTAATATATAGGAGCCCAGACATGGCTACACAGTGCACCCTTAGTACTTGTCCTAATATATAGGAGACCAGATATGGGTACACATGGAAACCCTTAGTACTTGTCCTAATATATAGGAGACCAGACATGGCTCCACAGGGCACCCTTAGTACTTGTCATAATATATAGGAGACCCAATATGGCTACACAGTGCACCCTTAGTACTTGTCCTAATATATAGGGGACCAGACATGGCTACACAGTGCACCCTTAGTACTTGTCCTAATATATAGGGGGCCAGACATGGCTACACAGTGCACCCTTAGTACTTGTCCTAATATGCAGGGGACCAAGACATGGCTACACAGTGCACCCTTAGTACTTGTCCTAATATGCAGGGGACCCAGACATGGCTACACAGTGCACCCTTAGTACTTGTCCTAATATGCAGGGGACCAAGACATGGCTACACAGTGCACCCTTAGTACTTGTCCTAATATGCAGGGGAACAAAGATATGGCTACACAGTGCACCCTTAGTACTTGTCCTAATATGCAGGGGACCCAGATATGGCTACACAGTGCAGCCTTAGTACTTGTCCTAATATATAGGGGGCCAGACATGACTACACAGTGCACCCTTAGTACTTTTCCTAATATGCAGGGGAACAAAGATATGGCTACACAGTGCACCCTTAGTACTTGTCCTAATATGCAGGGGACCCAGACATGGCTACACAGTGCACCCTTAGTACTTGTCCTAATAAATAGGAGACCAGATATGGCTATACAGTGCACCCTTAGTACTTGTCCTAATATATAGGAGACCAAGACATGGCTACACAGTGCACCCTTAGTACTTGTCCTAATATATAGGGGACCAAGACATGGCTACACAGTGCACCCTTAGTACTTGTCCTAGTATACAGAGGGCCCAGACATGGCTACACAGTGCACCCTTAGTACTTGTCCTAACATACAGGAGACCCAGATATGGCTGCACAGTGCACCCTTAGTAATTGTCCTAATATGCAGGGAACCAAGACATGGCTACACAGTGCACCCTTAGTACTTGTCCTAGTATACAGAGGGCCCAGACATGGCTACACAGTGCACCCTTAATACTTGTTCTAATATATAGGAGACCAGACATTGCTCCACAGGGCACAGTTAGTACTTGTTCTAATGTATAGGGACCCAGACATGGCTACATAGTGCACCCTTAGTACTTGTCCTAATATATAGGGAACCAGACATGACTACACAGTGCACCCTTAGTACTTGTCCTAATATACAGGGGACCCAGACATGGCTACACAGTGCACCCTTAGTACTTGTCCTAATATATAGGAGACGCAATATGGCTACACAGTGCACCCTTAGTACTTGTCCTAATATACAGGAGACCCAGACATGACTACACAGTGCACCCTTAGTACTTGTCCTAATATATAGGGGGCCAGACATGACTACACAGTACACCCTTAGTACTTGTCTTAATATGCAGGGGAACAAAGATATGGCTACACAGTGCACCCTTAGTACTTGTACTAATATGCAGGGGACCAAGACATGACTACACAGTGCACCCTTAGTACTTGTCCTAATATGCAGGCGAACAAAGATATGGCTACACAGTGCACCCTTAGTACTTGTCCTAATATGCAGGGGAACAAAGATATGGCTACACAGTGCACCCTTAGTACTTGTCCTAATATGCAGGGGACCAAGACATGACTACACAGTGCATCCTTAGTACTTGTCCTAATATATAGGAAACCGGATATGGGTACACAGTGCACCCTTAGTACTTGTCCTAATATATAGGGACCAAGACATGACTACACAGTGCACCCTTAGTACTTGTCCTAATATATAGGGACCCAGACATGACTACACAGTGCACCCTTATTACTTGTTCTAATATATAGAAGACCAGATATGGGTACACAGTGCACCCTTGGTACTTGTCCTAATATATAGGAGACCAGATATGGGTACACAGTGCACCCTTAGTACTTATCCTAATATACAGGAGACCCAGACATGACTACACAGTGCACCCTTAGTACTTGTCCTAATATATAGGGACCCAGACATGACTACACAGTGCACCCTTAGTACTTGTTCTAATATATCGGGGACACAGACATGACTACACAGTGCACCCTTAGTACTTGTACTAATATATAGGAGACCAGACATGGCTACACAGTACACCCTTAGTACTTGTCCTAATATATAGGGACCCAGACATGACTACACAGTGCACCCTTAGTACTTGTCCTAATATATAGGGACCCAGACATGACTACACAGTGCACCCTTAGTACTTGTCCTAATATATAGGAGACCAGACATGGCTACACAGTGCACCCTTAGTACTGGTCCTAATATGCAGGGGACCAAGAAATGCCTACACAGTGCACCCTTAGTACTTGTCCTAATATATAGGAGACCAGATATGGGTACACAGTGCACCCTTAGTACTTGTCCTAATATACAGGAGACCCAGACATGACTACACAGTGCACCCTTAGTACTTGTCCTAATATATAGGAAACCAGATATGGCTACACAGTGCATCCTTAGTACTTGTCCTAATATACAGGAGACCAGATATGGCTACACAGTGCACCCTTAGTACTTGTCCTAATATATAGGAGACCAGATATGGGTACACAGTGCACCCTTAGTACTTGTCCTAATATGCAGGGGACCCAGACATGGCTACACAGTGCACCCTTAGTACTTGTCCTAATATATAGGAGACCAGACATGGCTACACAGTGCACCCTTAGTACTTGTCCAAATATATAGGAGACCAGATATGGCTACACAGTGCACCCTTAGTACTTGTCCTGATATGCAGGGGACCCAGACGTGACTACACAGTGCACCCTTAATACTTGTCCTAAAATATAGGAGACCAGAGAAGACTACACATTGCAGCCTTAGTACTTGTCCTAATATGCAGGGGACCCAGACGTGACTACACAGTGCACCCCTAGTACTTGTCCTAATATATAGGGACCCGGACATGAGTACACAGTGCACCCTTATTACTTGTCCTAATATATAGGATACCAGATATGGGTACACAGTCCACCCTTAGTACTTGTCCTAATATATGTAGGGGACTCAGATATGGCTACACAGTGCACCCTTAGTACTTGTCCTAATACATAGGGACCCAGACGTGGCTACACAGTGCACCCTTAGTACTTGTTCTAATACATAAGGGACTCAGACATGGCTACACAGTGCAACCTTAGTACTTGTCCTAATATATAGGAGACCAGATATGGGTACATAGTGCTCCCTTAGTACTTGTCCAAATATATAGGGGACCCAGACATGACTACACAGTGCACCCTTAGTACTTGTCCCAATATACAGAGGACCCAGACATGGCTACACAGTGCACCCTTAGTACTTGTTCTAATACATAAGGGGCGCAGACATGGCTACATAGTGCACCCTTAGTACTTGTCCTAATATATAGGAGACCCAATATGGCTACACAGTGCACCCTTAGTACTTGTCCTAATATATAGGAGACCAGATATGGGTATATAGTGCACCCTTAGTACTTGTCCTAATATATAGGGGACCCAGACATGACTACACAGTGCACCCTTGGTACTTGTCCTAATATACAGAGGACCCAGACATGGCTACACAGTGCACCCTTAGTACTTGTTCTAATACATAAGGGGCGCAGACATGGCTACACAATACAGCCTTAGTACTTGTCTTAATATGCAGGGGACCAAGACATGGCTACACAGCGCACCCTTAGTACTTGTCCTAATATGCAGGGGAACAAAGACTTGGCTACACAGTGCACCCTTAGTACTTGTCCTAATATGCAGGGGACCAAGACATGGCCACACAGTGCACCCTTAGTACTTGTCCTAATATATAGGAGACCAGATACGGCTACACAGTGCACCCTTAGTACTTGTCCTAATATATAGGAGACCAGATATGGGTACACAGTGCACCCTTAGTACTTGTCCTAATATATAAGAGACCAGATATGGCTACACAGTGCACCCTTAGTACTGGTCCTAATATGCAGGGGATCAGACATGGCTACACAGTGCAGCCTTAGTACTTGTCCTAATATATAGGGACCAGACATGGCTACACAGTGCACCCTTAGTACTTATCCTAATATACAGGAGACCCAGACATGACTACACAGTGCACCCTTAGTACTTGTCCTAATATATAGGGACCCAGACATGACTACACAGTGCACTCTTAGTACTTGTCCTAATATATAGGGACCCAGACATGACTACACAGTGCACCCTTAGTACTTGTTCTAATATATAGGGACCCAGACATGACTACACAGTGCACCCTTAGTACTTGTTCTAATATATCGGGGACCCAGACATGACTACACAGTGCACCCTTAGTACTTGTACTAATATATAGGAGACCAGATATGGGTACACAGTGCACCCTTAGTACTTGTCCTAATATATAGGGGACCAGACATGGCTACACATTGCCCCCTTAGTACTTGTCCTAATATACAGGGGGCCCAGACATGGCTACACAGTGCACCCTTAGTACTTATCCTAATATACAGGAGACCCAGACATGACTACACAGTGCACCCTTAGTACTTTTCCTAATATATAGTGACCTAGACATGACTACACAGTGCACCCTTAGTACTTGTCCTAATATATAGGGACCCAGACATGACTACACAGTGCACCCTTAGTACTTGTTCTAATATATCGGGGACCCAGACATGACTACACAGTGCACCCTTAGTACTTGTACTAATATATAGGAGACCAGACATGGCTACACAGTACACCCTTAGTACTTGTCCTAATATATAGGGACCCAGACATGACTACACAGTGCACCCTTAGTACTTATCCTAATATATAGGGACCCAGAGACGGCTACAGAGTGCACCCTTAGTACTTGTCCTAATATATAGGGACCCAGACATCACTACACAGTGCACCCTTAGTACTTGTCCTAATATATAGGAGACCAGACATGACTACACAGTGCACCCTTAGTACTTGTTCTAATATATAGGGACCCAGACATGACTACATAGTGCACCCTTAGTACTTGTTCTAATATATCGGGGACCCAGACATGACTACACAGTGCACCCTTAGTACTTGTACTAATATGTAGGAGACCAGATATGGGTACACAGTGCACCCTTAGTACTTGTCCTAATATATAGGGGACCAGACATGGCTACACATTGCCCCCTTAGTACTTGTCCTAATATACAGGGGGCCCAGACATGGCTACACAGTGCACCCTTAGTACTTGTCCTAATATATAGGGACCCAGACATGACTACACAGTGCACCCTTAGTACTTGTCCTAATATATAGGGACCCAGACAGGACTACACAGTGCACCCTTAGTACTTGTTCTAATATATAGGGACACAGACATGACTACACAGTGCACCCTTAGTACTTGTCCTAATATATAGGGACCCAGACATGACTACACAGTGCACCCTTAGTACTTGTCCTAATATATAGGGACCAAGACATGACTACACAGTGCACCCTTAGTACTTGTCCTAATATATAGGGACCCAGACATGACTACACAGTGCACCCTTATTACTTGTTCTAATATATAGAAGACCAGATATGGGTACACAGTGCACCCTTGGTACTTGTCCTAATATATAGGGGACCAGACATGACTACACAGTGCACCCTTAGTACTTATCCTAATATACAGGAGACCCAGACATGACTACACAGTGCACCCTTAGTACTTGTCCTAATATATAGGGACCCAGACATGACTACACAGTGCACCCTTAGTACTTGTCCTAATATATAGGGACCCAGACATGACTACACAGTGCACCCTTAGTACTTGTTCTAATATATCGGGGACCCAGACATGACTACACAGTGCACCCTTAGTACTTGTACTAATATATAGGAGACCAGATATGGGTACACAGTGCACCCTTAGTACTTGTCCTAATATATAGGGGACCAGACATGGCTACACATTGCCCCCTTAGTACTTGTCCTAATATACAGGGGGCCCAGACATGGCTACACAGTGCACCCTTAGTACTTATCCTAATATACAGGAGACCCAGACATGACTACACAGTGCACCCTTAGTACTTGTCCTAATATATAGGGACCCAGACATGACTACACAGTGCACCCTTAGTACTTGTCCTAATATATAGGGACCCAGACATGACTACACAGTGCACCCTTAGTACTTGTACTAATATATAGGAGACCAGACATGGCTACACAGTACACCCTTAGTACTTGTCCTAATATATAGGGACCCAGACATGACTACACAGTGCACCCTTAGTACTTGTCCTAATATATAGGGACCCAGACATGACTACACAGTGCACCCTTAGTACTTGTCCTAATATATAGGAGACCAGACATGGCTACACAGTGCACCCTTAGTACTGGTCCTAATATGCAGGGGACCAAGAAATGCCTACACAGTGCACCCTTAGTACTTGTCCTAATATATAGGAGACCAGATATGGGTACACAGTGCACCCTTAGTACTTGTCCTAATATACAGGAGACCCAGACATGACTACACAGTGCACCCTTAGTACTTGTCCTAATATATAGGAAACCAGATATGGCTACACAGTGCACCCTTAGTACTTGTCCTAATATACAGGAGACCAGATATGGCTACACAGTGCACCCTTAGTACTTGTCCTAATATATAGGAGACCAGATATGGGTAGACAGTGCACCCTTAGTACTTGTCCTAATATATAGGAGACCAGACATGGCTACACAGTGCACCCTTAGTACTTGTCCAAATATATAGGAGACCAGATATGGCTACACAGTGCACCCTTAGTACTGGTCCTAATATGCAGGGGACCAAGACATGGCTACACAGTGCACCCTTAGTACTTGTCCTAATATATAGGAGACCAGACATGGCTACACAGTGCACCCTTAGTACTTGTCCTAATATGCAGGGGACCAAGACATGGCTACACAGTGCACCCTTTGTACTTGTCCTAATATATAGGGGACCAGACATGACTACACAGTGCACCCTTAGTACTTGTCCTAATATATAGGGGACCCAGACATGACTACACAGTGCACCCTTAGTACTTGTCCTAATATATAGGGGACCCAGACATGACTACACAGTGCACCCTAATGCTTGTCCTAATACACAGGGGACCCAGACATGACTACACAGTACACCCTTAGTACTTGTCCTAATATATAGGGGCCCAGACATGGCTACACAGTGCACCCTTAGTACTTATCCTAATATATAGAAGACCAGACATGGCTCCACAGGGCACAGTTAGTACTTGTCCTAATATACAGGAGACCCAGACATGACTACACAGGGCACCCTTAGTACTTGTCCTAATACATAATGGGCGCAGACATGGCTACACAGTACAGCCTTAGTACTTATCCTAATATATAGGGACTCAGACATGGCTACACAGTGCACCCTTAGTACTTGTCCTAATATATAGGGGACCCAGACATGACTACACAGTGCAGCCTTAGTACTTGTCCTAATATATAGGAGACTAGATATGGCTACACAGTGCACCCTTAGTACTTGTCCTAATATATAGGAGACCAGACATGGCTCCACAGTGCACCGTTAGTACTTGTCCTAATATATAGGAGACCAGACATGACTACACAGTGCACCCTTAGTACTTGTCCTAATATATAGGGACCCAGACATGACTACACAGTGCACCCTTAGTACTTGTCCTAATATATAGGAGACCAGACATGGCTACACAGTGCACCCTTAGTACTGGTCCTAATATGCAGGGGACCAAGAAATGCCTACACAGTGCACCCTTAGTACTTGTCCTAATATATAGGAGACCAGATATGGGTACACAGTGCACCCTTAGTACTTGTCCTAATATACAGGAGACCCAGACATGACTACACAGTGCACCCTTAGTACTTGTCCTAATATATAGGAAACCAGATATGGCTACACAGTGCACCCTTAGTACTTGTCCTAATATACAGGAGACCAGATATGGCTACACAGTGCACCCTTAGTACTTGTCCTAATATATAGGAGACCAGATATGGGTAGACAGTGCACCCTTAGTACTTGTCCTAATATATAGGAGACCAGACATGGCTACACAGTGCACCCTTAGTACTTGTCCTAATATATAGGGACCCGGACATGAGTACACAGTGCACCCTTATTACTTGTCCTAATACATAGGATACCAGATATGGGTACACAGTCCACCCTTAGTACTTGTCCTAATATATGTATTGGACTCAGATATGGCTACACAGTGCACCCTTAGTACTTGTCCTAATACATAGGGACCCAGACGTGGCTACACAGTGCACCCTTAGTACTTGTTCTAATACATAAGGGACTCAGACATGGCTACACAGTGCAACCTTAGTACTTGTCCTAATATATAGGAGACCAGATATGGGTACATAGTGCTCCCTTAGTACTTGTCCAAATATATAGGGGACCCAGACATGACTACACAGTGCACCCTTAGTACTTGTCCCAATATACAGAGGACCCAGACATGGCTACACAGTGCACCCTTAGTACTTGTTCTAATACATAAGGGGCGCAGACATGGCTACATAGTGCACCCTTAGTACTTGTCCTAATATATAGGAGACCCAATATGGCTACACAGTGCACCCTTAGTACTTGTCCTAATATATAGGAGACCAGATATGGGTATATAGTGCACCCTTAGTACTTGTCCTAATATATAGGGGACCCAGACATGACTACACAGTGCACCCTTGGTACTTGTCCTAATATACAGAGGACCCAGACATGGCTACACAGTGCACCCTTAGTACTTGTTCTAATACATAAGGGGCGCAGACATGGCTACACAATACAGCCTTAGTACTTGTCTTAATATGCAGGGGACCAAGACATGGCTACACAGCGCACCCTTAGTACTTGTCCTAATATGCAGGGGAACAAAGACTTGGCTACACAGTGCACCCTTAGTACTTGTCCTAATATGCAGGGGACCAAGACATGGCCACACAGTGCACCCTTAGTACTTGTCCTAATATATAGGAGACCAGATACGGCTACACAGTGCACCCTTAGTACTTGTCCTAATATATAGGAGACCAGATATGGGTACACAGTGCACCCTTAGTACTTGTCCTAATATATAAGAGACCAGATATGGCTACACAGTGCACCCTTAGTACTGGTCCTAATATGCAGGGGATCAGACATGGCTACACAGTGCAGCCTTAGTACTTGTCCTAATATATAGGGACCAGACATGGCTACACAGTGCACCCTTAGTACTTATCCTAATATACAGGAGACCCAGACATGACTACACAGTGCACCCTTAGTACTTGTCCTAATATATAGGGACCCAGACATGACTACACAGTGCACTCTTAGTACTTGTCCTAATATATAGGGACCCAGACATGACTACACAGTGCACCCTTAGTACTTGTTCTAATATATAGGGACCCAGACATGACTACACAGTGCACCCTTAGTACTTGTTCTAATATATCGGGGACCCAGACATGACTACACAGTGCACCCTTAGTACTTGTACTAATATATAGGAGACCAGATATGGGTACACAGTGCACCCTTAGTACTTGTCCTAATATATAGGGGACCAGACATGGCTACACATTGCCCCCTTAGTACTTGTCCTAATATACAGGGGGCCCAGACATGGCTACACAGTGCACCCTTAGTACTTATCCTAATATACAGGAGACCCAGACATGACTACACAGTGCACCCTTAGTACTTTTCCTAATATATAGTGACCTAGACATGACTACACAGTGCACCCTTAGTACTTGTCCTAATATATAGGGACCCAGACATGACTACACAGTGCACCCTTAGTACTTGTTCTAATATATCGGGGACCCAGACATGACTACACAGTGCACCCTTAGTACTTGTACTAATATATAGGAGAGCAGACATGGCTACACAGTACACCCTTAGTACTTGTCCTAATATATAGGGACCCAGACATGACTACACAGTGCACCCTTAGTACTTATCCTAATATATAGGGACCCAGAGACGGCTACAGAGTGCACCCTTAGTACTTGTCCTAATATATAGGGACCCAGACATCACTACACAGTGCACCCTTAGTACTTGTCCTAATATATAGGAGACCAGACATGACTACACAGTGCACCCTTAGTACTTGTTCTAATATATAGGGACCCAGACATGACTACATAGTGCACCCTTAGTACTTGTTCTAATATATCGGGGACCCAGACATGACTACACAGTGCACCCTTAGTACTTGTACTAATATGTAGGAGACCAGATATGGGTACACAGTGCACCCTTAGTACTTGTCCTAATATATAGGGGACCAGACATGGCTACACATTGCCCCCTTAGTACTTGTCCTAATATACAGGGGGCCCAGACATGGCTACACAGTGCACCCTTAGTACTTGTCCTAATATATAGGGACCCAGACATGACTACACAGTGCACCCTTAGTACTTGTCCTAATATATAGGGACCCAGACAGGACTACACAGTGCACCCTTAGTACTTGTTCTAATATATAGGGACACAGACATGACTACACAGTGCACCCTTAGTACTTGTCCTAATATATAGGGACCCAGACATGACTACACAGTGCACCCTTAGTACTTGTCCTAATATATAGGGACCAAGACATGACTACACAGTGCACCCTTAGTACTTGTCCTAATATATAGGGACCCAGACATGACTACACAGTGCACCCTTATTACTTGTTCTAATATATAGAAGACCAGATATGGGTACACAGTGCACCCTTGGTACTTGTCCTAATATATAGGGGACCAGACATGACTACACAGTGCACCCTTAGTACTTATCCTAATATACAGGAGACCCAGACATGACTACACAGTGCACCCTTAGTACTTGTCCTAATATATAGGGACCCAGACATGACTACACAGTGCACCCTTAGTACTTGTCCTAATATATAGGGACCCAGACATGACTACACAGTGCACCCTTAGTACTTGTTCTAATATATCGGGGACCCAGACATGACTACACAGTGCACCCTTAGTACTTGTACTAATATATAGGAGACCAGATATGGGTACACAGTGCACCCTTAGTACTTGTCCTAATATATAGGGGACCAGACATGGCTACACATTGCCCCCTTAGTACTTGTCCTAATATACAGGGGGCCCAGACATGGCTACACAGTGCACCCTTAGTACTTATCCTAATATACAGGAGACCCAGACATGACTACACAGTGCACCCTTAGTACTTGTCCTAATATATAGGGACCCAGACATGACTACACAGTGCACCCTTAGTACTTGTACTAATATATAGGAGACCAGACATGGCTACACAGTACACCCTTAGTACTTGTCCTAATATATAGGGACCCAGACATGACTACACAGTGCACCCTTAGTACTTGTCCTAATATATAGGGGACCCAGACATGGCTACACAGTGCACCATTAGTACTTGTCCTAATATATAGGGGACCCAGACATGACTACACAGTGCACCATTAGTACTTGTCCTAATATATATGGGGACCCAGACATGACTACACAGTGCAGCCTTAGTACTTGCCGTTATATATAGGGGACCCAGACATGACTACACAATGCACCGTTAGTACGTGTCCTAATATATAGGGGACCCAGACATGGCTACACACTGCATCGTTATTACTAGTCCTAATAGATAGGGGACCCAGAGATGACTACACAGTGCAGCCTTAGTACTTGTCCTAATATATAGAGGACCCAGACATGACTAAACAGTGCACCCATAGTACTTGTCCTAATATATTGGGGACCCAGACATGACTACACAGTGCATCCTTAATACTTGTCCTAATATATAGTGGACCCAGACATGACTACACAGTGCAGCCTTAGTACTTGTCCTAAAATATAGGGGATCCAGACATGACTACACAGTGCACCGTTAGTATTTGTCCTAATATATAGGGGACCCAGACATGGCTACACAGTGCACCCTTAGTACTTGTCCTAATATATAGGGGACCCAGACATGACTACACAGGGCAGCCTTAGTACTTGTCCTAGTATATAAGGGACCCAGACATGACTACACAGTGCAGCCTTAGTATTTGTCCTAATATATAGGGGACCCAGACATGACTACACAGTGCACCCTTAGTACTTGTCCTAATATATAGTGGACCCAGACATGGCTACACAGTGCACCCTTAGTACTTGTCCTAAAATATAGGGGACCTAGACATGACTGCACAGTGCAGCCTTAGTACTTGTCCTAATATATAGGGGACCCAGACATAGCTACACAATGCACCGTTAGTACGTGTCCTAATATATAGGGGACCCAGACATGGCTACACAGTGCATCGTTAGTACTAGTCCTAATAGATAGGGGACCCAGACATGACTACACAGTGCAGCCTTAGTACTTGTCCTAATATATTGGGGATCCAGACATGACTACACAATGCATCCTTAATACTTGTCCTAATATATAGTGGACCCAGACATGGCTACACAGTGCACCATTAGTACTTGTCCTAATATATAGGAGACCAGACATGGCTACACAGTGCACCCTTAGTACTTGTCCTAATATGCAGGGGACCAAGACATGGCTACACAGTGCACCCTTTGTACTTGTCCTAATATATAGGGGACCAGACATGACTACACAGTGCACCCTTAGTACTTGTCCTAATATATAGGGGACCCAGACATGACTACACAGTGCACCCTTAGTACTTGTCCTAATATATAGGGGACCCAGACATGACTACACAGTGCACCCTAATGCTTGTCCTAATACACAGGGGACCCAGACATGACTACACAGTACACCCTTAGTACTTGTCCTAATATATAGGGGCCCAGACATGGCTACACAGTGCACCCTTAGTACTTATCCTAATATATAGAAGACCAGACATGGCTCCACAGGGCACAGTTAGTACTTGTCCTAATATACAGGAGACCCAGACATGACTACACAGGGCACCCTTAGTACTTGTCCTAATACATAATGGGCGCAGACATGGCTACACAGTACAGCCTTAGTACTTATCCTAATATATAGGGACTCAGACATGGCTACACAGTGCACCCTTAGTACTTGTCCTAATATATAGGGGACCCAGACATGACTACACAGTGCAGCCTTAGTACTTGTCCTAATATATAGGAGACCAGATATGGCTACACAGTGCACCCTTAGTACTTGTCCTAATATATAGGAGACCAGACATGGCTCCACAGTGCACCGTTAGTACTTGTCCTAATATATAGGGACACAGACATGACTACACAGTGCACCCTTAGTACTTGTCCTAATATATAGGGACCAAGACATGGCTACACAGTGCACCCTTAGTACTTGTCCTAATATATAGGGACCCAGACATGACTACACAGTGCACCCTTATTACTTGTTCTAATATATAGAAGACCAGATATGGGTACACAGTGCACCCTTGGTACTTGTCCTAATATATAGGAGACCAGATATGGGTACACAGTGCACCCTTAGTACTTATCCTAATATACAGGAGACCCAGACATGACTACACAGTGCACCCTTAGTACTTGTCCTAATATATAGGGACCCAGACATGACTACACAGTGCACCCTTAGTACTTGTCCTAATATATAGGGACCAAGACATGACTACACAGTGCACCCTTAGTACTTGTCCTAATATATAGGGACCCAGACATGACTACACAGTGCACCCTTATTACTTGTTCTAATATATAGAAGACCAGATATGGGTACACAGTGCACCCTTGGTACTTGTCCTAATATATAGGAGACCAGATATGGGTACACAGTGCACCCTTAGTACTTATCCTAATATACAGGAGACCCAGACATGACTACACAGTGCACCCTTAGTACTTGTCCTAATATATAGGGACCCAGACATGACTACACAGTGCACCCTTAGTACTTGTTCTAATATATCGGGGACACAGACATGACTACACAGTGCACCCTTAGTACTTGTACTAATATATAGGAGACCAGACATGGCTACACAGTACACCCTTAGTACTTGTCCTAATATATAGGGACCCAGACATGACTACACAGTGCACCCTTAGTACTTGTCCTAATATATAGGGACCCAGACATGACTACACAGTGCACCCTTAGTACTTGTCCTAATATATAGGAGACCAGACATGGCTACACAGTGCACCCTTAGTACTGGTCCTAATATGCAGGGGACCAAGAAATGCCTACACAGTGCACCCTTAGTACTTGTCCTAATATATAGGAGACCAGATATGGGTACACAGTGCACCCTTAGTACTTGTCCTAATATACAGGAGACCCAGACATGACTACACAGTGCACCCTTAGTACTTGTCCTAATATATAGGAAACCAGATATGGCTACACAGTGCACCCTTAGTACTTGTCCTAATATACAGGAGACCAGATATGGCTACACAGTGCACCCTTAGTACTTGTCCTAATATATAGGAGACCAGATATGGGTACACAGTGCACCCTTAGTACTTGTCCTAATATGCAGGGGACCCAGACATGGCTACACAGTGCACCCTTAGTACTTGTCCTAATATATAGGAGACCAGACATGGCTACACAGTGCACCCTTAGTACTTGTCCAAATATATAGGAGACCAGATATGGCTACACAGTGCACCCTTAGTACTGGTCCTAATATGCAGGGTACCAAGACATGGCTACACAGTGCACCCTTAGTACTTGTCCTAATATATAGGAGACCAGACATGGCTACACAGTGCACCCTTAGTACTTGTCCTAATATATAGGGGACCCAGACATGACTACACAGTGCACCCTTAGTTCTTGTCCTAATATATAGGGGACCCAGACATGACTACACAGTGCACCCTAATGCTTGTCCTAATACACAGGGGACCCAGACATGACTACACAGTACACCCTTAGTACTTGTCCTAATATATAGGGGACCAGACATGGCTACACAGTGCCCCCTTAGTACTTGTCCTTATATACAGGGGGCCCAGACATGGCTACACAGTGCACCCTTAGTACTTATCCTAATATATAGGGGACCAGACATGGCTCCACAGGGCACAGTTAGTACTTGTCCTAATATACAGGAGACCCAGACATGACTACACAGTGCACCCTTAGTACTTGTTCTAATATATAGGAGACCCAGACATGGCTACACAGGGCACCCTTAGTACTTGTCCTAATACATAATGGGCGCAGACATGGCTACACAGTACAGCCTTAGTACTTATCCTAATATATAGGGACTCAGACATGGCTACACAGTGCACCCTTAGTACTTGTCCTAATATATAGGGACCCAGACATGACTACACAGTGCAGCCTTAGTACTTGTCCTAATATATAGGAGACCAGATATGGCTACACAGTGCACCCTTAGTGCTTGTCCTAATATATAGGAGACCCAATATGGCTACACAGTGCACCCTTAGTACTTGTCCTAATATATAGGGGACCAGACATGGCTACACAGTGCACCCTTAGTACTTGTCCTAATATACAGGAGACCCAGACATGACTACACAGTGCACCCTTAGTACTTGTCCTAATATATAGGGAGCCAGACATGACTACACAGTGCACCTTTAGTACTTGTCCTAATATGCAGGGGACCCAGACGTGACTACACAGTGCACCCTTAGTACTTGTCCTAATATATAGGAGACCAGATATGGCTACACAGTGCACCCTTAGTACTTGTCCTAATATATAGGAGACCAGACATGGCTCCACAGTGCACCCTTAGTACTTCTCCTAATATATAGGGACACAGACATGACTACACAGTGCACCCTTAGTACTTGTCCTAATATATAGGGACCCAGACATGACTACACAGTGCACCCTTATTACTTGTCCTAATATATAGAAGACCAGATATGGGTACACAGTGCACCCTTAGTACTTGTCCTAATATACAGGAGACCAGATATGGCTACACAGTGCACCCTTAGTACTTGTCCTAATATATAGGAGACCAGATATGGGTACACAGTGCACCCTTAGTACTTGTCCTAATATGCAGGGGACCCAGACATGGCTACACAGTGCACCCTTAGTACTTGTCCTAATATATAGGAGACCAGACATGGCTACACAGTGTACCCTTAGTACTTGTCCAAATATATAGGAGACCAGATATGGCTACACAGTGCACCCTTAGTACTGGTCCTAATATGCAGGGAACCAAGACATGGCTACACAGTGCACCCTTAGTACTTGTCCTAATATATAGGAGACCAGACATGGCTACACAGTGCACCCTTAGTACTAGTCCTAATATGCAGGGGACCAAGACATGGCTACACAGTGCACCCTTTGTACTTGTCCTAATATATAGGGGACCAGACATGACTACACAGTGCACCCTTAGTACTTGTCCTAATATATAGGGGACCCAGACATGACTACACAGTGCACCCTTAGTACTTGTCCTAATATATAGGGGACCAAGACATGACTACACAGTGCACCCTAATGCTTGTCCTAATACACAGGGGACCCAGACATGACTACACAGTACACCCTTAGTACTTGTCCTAATATATAGGGGACCAGACATGGCTACACAGTGCCCCCTTAGTACTTGTCCTAATATACAGGGGGCCCAGACATGGCTACACAGTGCACCCTTAGTACTTATCCTAATATATAGGGGACCAGACATGGCTCCACAGGGCACAGTTAGTACTTGTCCTAATATACAGGAGACCCAGACATGACTACACAGTGCACCCTTAGTACTTGTTCTAATATATAGGAGACCCAGACATGGCTACACAGGGCACCCTTAGTACTTGTCCTAATACATAATGGGCGCAGACATGGCTACACAGTACAGCCTTATTAATTATCCTAATATATAGGGACTCAGACATGGCTACACAGTGCACTCTTAGTACTTGTCCTAATATATAGGGGACCCAGACATGACTACACAGTGCAGCCTTAGTACTTGTCCTAATATATAGGAGACCAGATATGGCTACACAGTGCACCCTTAGTACTTGTCCTAATATATAGGGACACAGACATGACTACACAGTGCACCCTTAGTACTTGTCCTAATATATAGGGACCAAGACATGACTACACAGTGCACCCTTAGTACTTGTCCTAATATATAGGGACCCAGACATGACTACACAGTGCACCCTTATTACTTGTTCTAATATATAGAAGACCAGATATGGGTACACAGTGCACCCTTGGTACTTGTCCTAATATATAGGAGACCAGATATGGGTACACAGTGCACCCTTAGTACTCGTCCTAATATATAGGGACCCAGACATGACTACACAGTGCACCCTTAGTACTTGTCCTAATATACAGGAGACCCAGACATGACTACACAGTGCACCCTTAGTACTTGTCCTAATATATAGGAAACCAGATATGGCTACACAGTGCACCCTTAGTACTTGTCCTAATATACAGGAGACCAGATATGGCTACACAGTGCACCCTTAGTACTTGTCCTAATATATAGGAGACCAGATATGGGTAGACAGTGCACCCTTAGTACTTGTCCTAATATGCAGGGGACCCAGACATGGCTACACAGTGCACCCTTAGTACTTGTCCTAATATATAGGAGACCAGACATGGCTACACAGTGCACCCTTAGTACTTGTCCAAATATATAGGAGACCAGATATGGCTACACAGTGCACCCTTAGTACTGGTCCTAATATGCAGGGGACCAAGACATGGCTACACAGTGCACCCTTAGTACTTGTCCTAATATATAGGAGACCAGACATGGCTACACAGTGCACCCTTAGTACTTGTCCTAATATGCAGGGGACCAAGACATGGCTACACAGTGCACCCTTTGTACTTGTCCTAATATATAGGGGACCAGACATGACTACACAGTGCACCCTTAGTACTTGTCCTAATATATAGGGGACCCAGACATGACTACACAGTGCACCCTTAGTACTTGTCCTAATATATAGGGGACCCAGACATGACTACACAGTGCACCCTAATGCTTGTCCTAATACACAGGGGACCCAGACATGACTACACAGTACACCCTTAGTACTTGTCCTAATATATAGGGGCCCAGACATGGCTACACAGTGCACCCTTAGTACTTATCCTAATATATAGAAGACCAGACATGGCTCCACAGGGCACAGTTAGTACTTGTCCTAATATACAGGAGACCCAGACATGACTACACAGTGCACCCTTAGTACTTGTTCTAATATATAGGAGACCCAGACATGGCTACACAGGGCACCCTTAGTACTTGTCCTAATACATAATGGGCGCAGACATGGCTACACAGTACAGCCTTAGTACTTATCCTAATATATAGGGACTCAGACATGGCTACACAGTGCACCCTTAGTACTTGTCCTAATATATAGGGGACCCAGACATGACTACACAGTGCAGCCTTAGTACTTGTCCTAATATATAGGAGACCAGATATGGCTACACAGTGCACCCTTAGTACTTGTCCTAATATATAGGAGACCAGACATGGCTCCACAGTGCACCGTTAGTACTTGTCCTAATATATAGGGACACAGACATGACTACACAGTGCACCCTTAGTACTTGTCCTAATATATAGGGACCCAGACATGACTACACAGTGCACCCTTAGTACTTGTCCTAATATATAGGGACCAAGACATGGCTACACAGTGCACCCTTAGTACTTGTCCTAATACATAGGGACCCAGACATGACTACACAGTGCACCCTTATTACTTGTTCTAATATATAGAAGACCAGATATGGGTACACAGTGCACCCTTGGTACTTGTCCTAATATATAGGAGACCAGATATGGGTACACAGTGCACCCTTAGTACTTATCCTAATATACAGGAGACCCAGACATGACTACACAGTGCACCCTTAGTACTTGTCCTAATATATAGGGACCCAGACATGACTACACAGTGCACCCTTAGTACTTGTCCTAATATATAGGGACCAAGACATGACTACACAGTGCACCCTTAGTACTTGTCCTAATATATAGGGACCCAGACATGACTACACAGTGCACCCTTATTACTTGTTCTAATATATAGAAGACCAGATATGGGTACACAGTGCACCCTTGGTACTTGTCCTAATATATAGGAGACCAGATATGGGTACACAGTGCACCCTTAGTACTTATCCTAATATACAGGAGACCCAGACATGACTACACAGTGCACCCTTAGTACTTGTCCTAATATATAGGGACCCAGACATGACTACACAGTGCACCCTTAGTACTTGTTCTAATATATCGGGGACACAGACATGACTACACAGTGCACCCTTAGTACTTGTACTAATATATAGGAGACCAGACATGGCTACACAGTACACCCTTAGTACTTGTCCTAATATATAGGGACCCAGACATGACTACACAGTGCACCCTTAGTACTTGTCCTAATATATAGGGACCCAGACATGACTACACAGTGCACCCTTAGTACTTGTCCTAATATATAGGAGACCAGACATGGCTACACAGTGCACCCTTAGTACTGGTCCTAATATGCAGGGGACCAAGAAATGCCTACACAGTGCACCCTTAGTACTTGTCCTAATATATAGGAGACCAGATATGGGTACACAGTGCACCCTTAGTACTTGTCCTAATATACAGGAGACCCAGACATGACTACACAGTGCACCCTTAGTACTTGTCCTAATATATAGGAAACCAGATATGGCTACACAGTGCACCCTTAGTACTTGTCCTAATATACAGGAGACCAGATATGGCTACACAGTGCACCCTTAGTACTTGTCCTAATATATAGGAGACCAGATATGGGTACACAGTGCACCCTTAGTACTTGTCCTAATATGCAGGGGACTCAGACATGGCTACACAGTGCACCCTTAGTACTTGTCCTAATATATAGGAGACCAGACATGGCTACACAGTGCACCCTTAGTACTTTTCCAAATATATAGGAGACCAGATATGGCTACACAGTGCACCCTTAGTACTGGTCCTAATATGCAGGGTACCAAGACATGGCTACACAGTGCACCCTTGGTACTTGTCCTAATATATAGGAGACCAGACATGGCTACACAGTGCACCCTTAGTACTTGTCCTAATATATAGGGGACCCAGACATGACTACACAGTGCACCCTTAGTTCTTGTCCTAATATATAGGGGACCCAGACATGACTACACAGTGCACCCTAATGCTTGTCCTAATACACAGGGGACCTAGACATGACTACACAGTACACCCTTAGTACTTGTCCTAATATATAGGGGACCAGACATGGCTACACAGTGCCCCCTTAGTACTTGTCCTAATATACAGGGGGCCCAGACATGGCTACACAGTGCACCCTTAGTACTTATCCTAATATATAGGGGACCAGACATGGCTCCACAGGGCACCCTTAGTACTTGTTCTAATATATAGGAGACCCAGACATGGCTACACAGGGCACCCTTAGTACTTGTCCTAATACATAATGGGCGCAGACATGGCTACACAGTACAGCCTTAGTACTTATCCTAATATATAGGGACTCAGACATGGCTACACAGTGCACCCTTAGTACTTGTCCTAATATATAGGGACCCAGACATGACTACACAGTGCAGCCTTAGTACTTGTCCTAATATATAGGAGACCAGATATGGCTACACAGTGCACCCTTAGTGCTTGTCCTAATATATAGGAGACCCAATATGGCTACACAGTGCACCCTTAGTACTTGTCCTAATATATAGGGGACCAGACATGGCTACACAGTGCACCCTTAGTACTTGTCCTAATATACAGGAGACCCAGACATGACTACACAGTGCACCCTTAGTACTTGTCCTAATATATAGGGAGCCAGACATGACTACACAGTGCACCTTTAGTACTTGTCCTAATATGCAGGGGACCCAGACGTGACTACACAGTGCACCCTTAGTACTTGTCCTAATATATAGGAGACCAGATATGGCTACACAGTGCACCCTTAGTACTTGTCCTAATATATAGGAGACCAGACATGGCTCCACAGTGCACCCTTAGTACTTCTCCTAATATATAGGGACACAGACATGACTACACAGTGCACCCTTATTACTTGTCCTAATATATAGAAGACCAGATATGGGTACACAGTGCACCCTTAGTACTTGTCCTAATATACAGGAGACCAGATATGGCTACACAGTGCACCCTTAGTACTTGTCCTAATATATAGGAGACCAGATATGGGTACACAGTGCACCCTTAGTACTTGTCCTAATATGCAGGGGACCCAGACATGGCTACACAGTGCACCCTTAGTACTTGTCCTAATATATAGGAGACCAGACATGGCTACACAGTGTACCCTTAGTACTTGTCCAAATATATAGGAGACCAGATATGGCTACACAGTGCACCCTTAGTACTGGTCCTAATATGCAGGGAACCAAGACATGGCTACACAGTGCACCCTTAGTACTTGTCCTAATATATAGGAGACCAGACATGGCTACACAGTGCACCCTTAGTACTTGTCCTAATATGCAGGGGACCAAGACATGGCTACACAGTGCACCCTTTGTACTTGTCCTAATATATAGGGGACCAGACATGACTACACAGTGCACCCTTAGTACTTGTCCTAATATATAGGGGACCCAGACATGACTACACAGTGCACCCTTAGTACTTGTCCTAATATATAGGGGACCAAGACATGACTACACAGTGCACCCTAATGCTTGTCCTAATACACAGGGGACCCAGACATGACTACACAGTACACCCTTAGTACTTGTCCTAATATATAGGGGACCAGACATGGCTACACAGTGCCCCCTTAGTACTTGTCCTAATATACAGGGGGCCCAGACATGGATACACAGTGCACCCTTAGTACTTATCCTAATATATAGGGGACCAGACATGGCTCCACAGGGCACAGTTAGTACTTGTCCTAATATACAGGAGACCCAGACATGACTACACAGTGCACCCTTAGTACTTGTTCTAATATATAGGAGACCCAGACATGGCTACACAGGGCACCCTTAGTACTTGTCCTAATATATAGGGACCCAGACATGACTACACAGTGCACCCTTAGTACTTGTCCTAATATATAGGAGACCAGACATGGCTACACAGTGCACCCTTAGTACTGGTCCTAATATGCAGGGGACCAAGAAATGCCTGCACAGTGCACCCTTAGTACTTGTCCTAATATATAGGAAACCAGATATGGCTACACAGTGCACCCTTAGTACTTGTCCTAATATACAGGAGACCAGATATGGCTACACAGTGCACCCTTAGTACTTGTCCTAATATATAGGAGACCAGATATGGGTACACAGTGCACCCTTAGTACTTGTCCTAATATGCAGGGGACCCAGACATGGCTACACAGTGCACCCTTAGTACTTGTCCTAATATATAGGAGACCAGACATGGCTACACAGTGCACCCTTAGTACTTGTCCAAATATATAGGAGACCAGATATGGCTACACAGTGCACCCTTAGTACTGGTCCTAATATGCAGGGGACCAAGACATGGCTACACAGTGCACCCTTAGTACTTGTCCTAATATATAGGAGACCAGACATGGCTACACAGTGCACCCTTAGTACTTGTCCTAATATATAGGGGACCCAGACATGACTACACAGTGCACCCTTAGTTCTTGTCCTAATATATAGGGGACCCAGACATGTCTACACAGTGCACCCTAATGCTTGTCCTAATACACAGGGGACCCAGACATGACTACACAGTACACCCTTAGTACTTGTCCTAATATATAGGGGACCAGACATGGCTACACAGTGCCCCCTTAGTACTTGTCCTAATATACAGGGGGCCCAGACATGGCTACACAGTGCACCCTTAGTACTTATCCTAATATATAGGGGACCAGACATGGCTCCACAGGGCACAGTTAGTACTTGTCCTAATATACAGGAGACCCAGACATGACTACACAGTGCACCCTTAGTACTTGTTCTAATATATAGGAGACCCGGACATGGCTACACAGGGCACCCTTAGTACTTGTCCTAATACATAATGGGCGCAGACATGGCTACACAGTACAGCCTTAGTACTTATCCTAATATATAGGGACTCAGACATGGCTACACAGTGCACCCTTAGTACTTGTCCTAATATATAGGGACCCAGACATGACTACACAGTGCAGCCTTAGTACTTGTCCTAATATATAGGAGACCAGATATGGCTACACAGTGCACCCTTAGTGCTTGTCCTAATATATAGGAGACCCAATATGGCTACACAGTGCACCCTTAGTACTTGTCCTAATATATAGGGGACCAGACATGGCTACACAGTGCACCCTTAGTACTTGTCCTAATATACAGGAGACCCAGACATGACTACACAGTGCACCCTTAGTACTTGTCCTAATATATAGGGAGCCAGACATGACTACACAGTGCACCTTTAGTACTTGTCCTAATATGCAGGGGACCCAGACGTGACTACACAGTGCACCCTTAGTACTTGTCCTAATATATAGGAGACCAGATATGGCTACACAGTGCACCCTTAGTACTTGTCCTAATATATAGAAGACCAGATATGGGTACACAGTGCACCCTTAGTACTTGTCCTAATATACAGGAGACCAGATATGGCTACACAGTGCACCCTTAGTACTTGTCCTAATATATAGGAGACCAGATATGGGTACACAGTGCACCCTTAGTACTTGTCCTAATATGCAGGGGACCCAGACATGGCTACACAGTGCACCCTTAGTACTTGTCCTAATATATAGGAGACCAGACATGGCTACACAGTGTACCCTTAGTACTTGTCCAAATATATAGGAGACCAGATATGGCTACACAGTGCACCCTTAGTACTGGTCCTAATATGCAGGGAACCAAGACATGGCTACACAGTGCACCCTTAGTACTTGTCCTAATATATAGGAGACCAGACATGGCTACACAGTGCACCCTTAGTACTTGTCCTAATATGCAGGGGACCAAGACATGGCTACACAGTGCACCCTTTGTACTTGTCCTAATATATAGGGGACCAGACATGACTACACAGTGCACCCTTAGTACTTGTCCTAATATATAGGGGACCCAGACATGACTACACAGTGCACCCTTAGTACTTGTCCTAATATATAGGGGACCAAGACATGACTACACAGTGCACCCTAATGCTTGTCCTAATACACAGGGGACCCAGACATGACTACACAGTACACCCTTAGTACTTGTCCTAATATATAGGGGACCAGACATGGCTACACAGTGCCCCCTTAGTACTTGTCCTAATATACAGGGGGCCCAGACATGGATACACAGTGCACCCTTAGTACTTATCCTAATATATAGGGGACCAGACATGGCTCCACAGGGCACAGTTAGTACTTGTCCTAATATACAGGAGACCCAGACATGACTACACAGTGCACCCTTAGTACTTGTTCTAATATATAGGAGACCCAGACATGGCTACACAGGGCACCCTTAGTACTTGTCCTAATATATAGGGACCCAGACATGACTACACAGTGCACCCTTAGTACTTGTCCTAATATATAGGAGACCAGACATGGCTACACAGTGCACCCTTAGTACTGGTCCTAATATGCAGGGGACCAAGAAATGCCTGCACAGTGCACCCTTAGTACTTGTCCTAATATATAGGAAACCAGATATGGCTACACAGTGCACCCTTAGTACTTGTCCTAATATACAGGAGACCAGATATGGCTACACAGTGCACCCTTAGTACTTGTCCTAATATATAGGAGACCAGATATGGGTACACAGTGCACCCTTAGTACTTGTCCTAATATGCAGGGGACCCAGACATGGCTACACAGTGCACCCTTAGTACTTGTCCTAATATATAGGAGACCAGACATGGCTACACAGTGCACCCTTAGTACTTGTCCAAATATATAGGAGACCAGATATGGCTACACAGTGCACCCTTAGTACTGGTCCTAATATGCAGGGGACCAAGACATGGCTACACAGTGCACCCTTAGTACTTGTCCTAATATATAGGAGACCAGACATGGCTACACAGTGCACCCTTAGTACTTGTCCTAATATATAGGGGACCCAGACATGACTACACAGTGCACCCTTAGTTCTTGTCCTAATATATAGGGGACCCAGACATGTCTACACAGTGCACCCTAATGCTTGTCCTAATACACAGGGGACCCAGACATGACTACACAGTACACCCTTAGTACTTGTCCTAATATATAGGGGACCAGACATGGCTACACAGTGCCCCCTTAGTACTTGTCCTAATATACAGGGGGCCCAGACATGGCTACACAGTGCACCCTTAGTACTTATCCTAATATATAGGGGACCAGACATGGCTCCACAGGGCACAGTTAGTACTTGTCCTAATATACAGGAGACCCAGACATGACTACACAGTGCACCCTTAGTACTTGTTCTAATATATAGGAGACCCAGACATGGCTACACAGGGCACCCTTAGTACTTGTCCTAATACATAATGGGCGCAGACATGGCTACACAGTACAGCCTTAGTACTTATCCTAATATATAGGGACTCAGACATGGCTACACAGTGCACCCTTAGTACTTGTCCTAATATATAGGGACCCAGACATGACTACACAGTGCAGCCTTAGTACTTGTCCTAATATATAGGAGACCAGATATGGCTACACAGTGCACCCTTAGTGCTTGTCCTAATATATAGGAGACCCAATATGGCTACACAGTGCACCCTTAGTACTTGTCCTAATATATAGGGGACCAGACATGGCTACACAGTGCACCCTTAGTACTTGTCCTAATATACAGGAGACCCAGACATGACTACACAGTGCACCCTTAGTACTTGTCCTAATATATAGGGAGCCAGACATGACTACACAGTGCACCTTTAGTACTTGTCCTAATATGCAGGGGACCCAGACGTGACTACACAGTGCACCCTTAGTACTTGTCCTAATATATAGGAGACCAGATATGGCTACACAGTGCACCCTTAGTACTTGTCCTAATATATAGGAGACCAGACATGGCTCCACAGTGCACCCTTAGTACTTCTCCTAATATATAGGGACACAGACATGACTACACAGTGCACCCTTAGTACTTGTCCTAATATATAGGGACCCAGACATGACTACACAGTGCACCCTTATTACTTGTCCTAATATATAGAAGACCAGATATGGGTACACAGTGCACCCTTAGTACTTGTCCTAATATACAGGAGACCAGATATGGCTACACAGTGCACCCTTAGTACTTGTCCTAATATATAGGAGACCAGATATGGGTACACAGTGCACCCTTAGTACTTGTCCTAATATGCAGGGGACCCAGACATGGCTACACAGTGCACCCTTAGTACTTGTCCTAATATATAGGAGACCAGACATGGCTACACAGTGTACCCTTAGTACTTGTCCAAATATATAGGAGACCAGATATGGCTACACAGTGCACCCTTAGTACTGGTCCTAATATGCAGGGGACCAAGACATGGCTACACAGTGCACCCTTAGTACTTGTCCTAATATATAGGAGACCAGACATGGCTACACAGTGCACCCTTAGTACTTGTCCTAATATGCAGGGGACCAAGACATGGCTACACAGTGCACCCTTTGTACTTGTCCTAATATATAGGGGACCAGACATGACTACACAGTGCACCCTTAGTACTTGTCCTAATATATAGGGGACCCAGACATGACTACACAGTGCACCCTTAGTACTTGTCCTAATATATAGGGGACCAAGACATGACTACACAGTGCACCCTAATGCTTGTCCTAATACACAGGGGACCCAGACATGACTACACAGTACACCCTTAGTACTTGTCCTAATATATAGGGGACCAGACATGGCTACACAGTGCCCCCTTAGTACTTGTCCTAATATACAGGGGGCCCAGACATGGCTACACAGTGCACCCTTAGTACTTATCCTAATATATAGGGGACCAGACATGGCTCCACAGGGCACAGTTAGTACTTGTCCTAATATACAGGAGACCCAGACATGACTACACAGTGCACCCTTAGTACTTGTTCTAATATATAGGAGACCCAGACATGGCTACACAGGGCACCCTTAGTACTTGTCCTAATACATAATGGGCGCAGACATGGCTACACAGTACAGCCTTAGTACTTATCCTAATATATAGGGACTCAGACATGGCTACACAGTGCACTCTTAGTACTTGTCCTAATATATAGGGGACCCAGACATGACTACACAGTGCAGCCTTAGTACTTGTCCTAATATATAGGAGACCAGATATGGCTACACAGTGCACCCTTAGTACTTGTCCTAATATATAGGGACACAGACATGACTACACAGTGCACCCTTAGTACTTGTCCTAATATATAGGGACCAAGACATGACTACACAGTGCACCCTTAGTACTTGTCCTAATATATAGGGACCCAGACATGACTACACAGTGCACCCTTATTACTTGTTCTAATATATAGAAGACCAGATATGGGTACACAGTGCACCCTTGGTACTTGTCCTAATATATAGGAGACCAGATATGGGTACACAGTGCACCCTTAGTACTCGTCCTAATATATAGGGACCCAGACATGACTACACAGTGCTCCCTTAGTACTTGTCCTAATATATATAGGAGACTAGATATGGCTACACAGTGCACCCTTAGTACTCGTCCTAATATATAGGGACCCAGACATGACTACACAGTGCACCCTTAGTACTTGTCCTAATATATAGGAGACCAGATATGGGTACACAGTGCACCCTTGGTACTTGTCCTAATATATAGGAGACCAGATATGGGTACACAGTGCACCCTTAGTACTCGTCCTAATATATAGGGACCCAGACATGACTACACAGTGCACCCTTAGTACTCGTCCTAATATATAGGGAACCAGACATGGCTACACAGTGCACCCTTATTACTTGTCCTAATATATAGAAGACCAGATATGGGTACACAGTGCACCCTTGGTACTTGTCCTAATATATAGGGGAACCAGACATGACTACACAGTGCACCCTTAGTACTTGTCCTAATATATAGGAGACCAGACATGACTACACAGTGCACCCTTAGTACTTGTCCTAATACATAGGAGACCATACATGACTACACAGTGCACACTTAGTACTTATCCTAATATACAGGAGACCCAGACATGACTACATTGTGCACCCTTAGTACTTGTTCTAATATATAGGAGACCAGATATGGGTACACAGGGCACCCTTAGTACTTGTCCTAATATGCAGGGGACCAAGACATGGCTACACAGTGCACCCTTAGTACTTGTCCTAATATATAGGGACCCAGACATGACTACACAGTGCACCCTTAATGCTTGTCCTAATATACAGGGACCCAGATATGGCTACACAGTGCACCCTTAGTACTTGTCCTAATATGCAGGGGACCAAGACATGGCTACACAGTGCACCCTTAGTACTTGTCCTAATATATAGGGGACCCAGTCATGACTACACAGTGCACCCTTAGTTCTTGTCCTAATATATAGGGGACCCAGACATGACTACACAGTGCACCCTAATGCTTGTCCTAATACACAGGGGACCCAGACATGACTACACAGTACACCCTTAGTACTTGTCCTAATATATAGGGGACCAGACATGGCTACACAGTGCCCCCTTAGTACTTGTCCTAATATACAGGGGGCCCAGACATGGATACACAGTGCACCCTTAGTACTTATCCTAATATATAGGGGACGAGGCATGGCTCCACAGGGCACAGTTAGTACTTGTCCTAATATACAGGAGACCCAGACATGACTACACAGTGCACCCTTAGTACTTGTTCTAATATATAGGAGACCCAGACATGGCTACACAGTGCTCCCTTAGTACTTGTCCTAATACATAATGGGCGCAGACATGGCTACACAGTGCACCCTTAGTACTTGTCCTAATATATAATGGGCGCAGACATGACTACACAGTGCAGCCTTAGTACTTGTCCTAATATATAGGAGACCAGATATGGCTACACAGTGCGCCCTTAGTGCTTGTCCTAATATATCGGAGACCCAATATGGCTACACAGTGCACCTTTAGTACTTGTCCTAATATATAGGGGACCAGACATGGCTACACAGTGCACCCTTAGTACTTGTCCTAATATACAGGAGACCCAGACATGACTACACAGTGCACCCTTAGTACTTGTCCTAATATATAGGGACACAGACATGACTACACAGTGCACCCTTAGTACTTGTCCTAATATACAGGAGACCAGATATGGCTACACAGTGCACCCTTAGTACTTGTCCTAATATATAGGAGACCAGATATGGGTACACAGTGCACCCTTAGTACTTGTCCTAATATATAGGAGACCAGATATGGGTACACAGTGCACCCTTAGTACTTGTCCTAATATGCAGGGGACCCAGACATGGCTACACAGTGCACCCTTAGTACTTGTCCTAATATATAGGAGACCAGACATGGCTACACAGTGTACCCTTAGTACTTGTCCAAATATATAGGAGACCAGATAT
This sequence comes from Eleutherodactylus coqui, assembly GCF_035609145.1. Lineage (NCBI taxonomy): Eukaryota > Metazoa > Chordata > Amphibia > Anura > Eleutherodactylidae > Eleutherodactylus > Eleutherodactylus coqui. The sequence continues at coordinate 293,006 of NW_027101892.1, read as the reverse complement.
GGGTACACAGTGCACCCTTAGTACTGGTCGTAATATGCAGGGGACCAAGACATGGCTACACAGTGCACCCTTAGTACTTGTCCTAATATATAGGAGACCAGACATGGCTACACAGTGCACCCTTAGTACTTGTCCTAATATGCAGGGGACCAAGACATGGCTACACAGTGCACCCTTTGTACTTGTCCTAATATATAGGGGACCAGACATGACTACACAGTGCACCCTTAGTACTTGTCCTAATATATAGGGGACCCAGACATGACTACACAGTGCACCCTTAGTACTTGTCCTAATATATAGGGGACCCAGACATGACTACACAGTGCACCCTAATGCTTGTCCTAATACACAGGGGACCCAGACATGACTACACAGTACACCCTTAGTACTTGTCCCAATATATAGGGGACCAGACATGGCTACACAGTGCCCCCTTAGTACTTGTCCTAATATACAGGGGGCCCAGACATGGCTACACAGTGCACCCTTAGTACTTATCCTAATATATAGGGGACCAGACATGGCTCCACAGGGCACAGTTAGTACTTGTCCTAATATACAGGAGACCCAGACATGACTACACAGTGCACCCTTAGTACTTGTTCTAATATATAGGAGACCCAGACATGGCTACACAGGGCACCCTTAGTACTTATCCTAATACATAATGGGCGCAGACATGGCTACACAGTACAGCCTTAGTACTTATCCAAATGTATAGGGACTCAGACATGGCTACACAGTGCACCCTTAGTACTTGTCCTAATATATAGGGGACCCAGACATGACTACACAGTGCAGCCTTAGTACTTGTCCTAATATATAGGAGACCAGATATGGCTACACAGTGCACCCTTAGTACTTGTCCTAATATATAGGGACACAGACATGACTACACAGTGCACCCTTAGTACTTGTCCTAATATATAGGGACCCAGACATGACTACACAGTGCACCCTTAGTACTTGTCCTAATATATAGGGACCAAGACAAGACTACACAGTGCACCCTTAGTACTTGTCCTAATATATAGGGACCCAGACATGACTACACAGTGCACCCTTATTACTTGTTCTAATATATAGAAGACCAGATATGGGTACACAGTGCACCCTTGGTACTTGTCCTAATATATAGGAGACCAGATGTGGGTACACAGTGCACCCTTAGTACTCGTCCTAATATATAGGGACCCAGACATGACTACACAGTGCACCCTTAGTACTTGTCCTAATATATAGAAGACCAGATATGGGTACACAGTGCACCCTTAGTACTTGTCCTAATATACAGGAGACCAGATATGGCTACACAGTGCACCCTTAGTACTTGTCCTAATATATAGGAGACCAGATATGGGTACACAGTGCACCCTTAGTACTTGTCCTAATATGCAGGGGACCCAGACATGGCTACACAGTGCACCCTTAGTACTTGTCCTAATATATAGGAGACCAGACATGGCTACACAGTGCACCCTTAGTACTTGTCCAAATATATAGGAGACCAGATATGGCTACACAGTGCACCCTTAGTACTGGTCCTAATATGCAGGGGACCAAGACATGGCTACACAGTGCACCCTTAGTACTTGTCCTAATATATAGGAGACCAGACATGGCTACACAGTGCACCCTTAGTACTTGTCCTAATATGCAGGGGACCAAGACATGGCTACACAGTGCACCCTTTGTACTTGTCCTAATATATAGGGGACCAGACATGACTACACAGTGCACCCTTAGTACTTGTCCTAATATATAGGGGACCCAGACATGACTACACAGTGCACCCTTTGTACTTGTCCTAATATATAGGGGACCCAGACATGACTACACAGTGCACCCTAATGCTTGTCCTAATACACAGGGGACCCAGACATGACTACACAGTAAACCCTTAGTACTTGTCCTAATATATAGGGGACCAGACATGGCTACACAGTGCCCCCTTAGTACTTGTCCTAATATACAGGGGGCCCAGACATGGCTACACAGTGCACCCTTAGTACTTATCCTAATATATAGGGGACCAGACATGGCTACACAGTGCACCCTTAGTACTTGTTCTAATATACAGGAGACCCAGACATGACTACACAGTGCACCCTTAGTACTTGTTCTAATATATAGGAGACCCAGACATGGCTACACAGGGCACCCTAAGTACTTGTCCTAATACATAATGGGCGCAGACATGGCTACACAGTACAGCCTTAGTACTTATCCTAATATATAGGGACTCAGACATGGCTACACAGTGCACCCTTAGTACTTGTCCTAATATATAGGGGACCCAGACATGACTACACAGTGCAGCCTTAGTACTTGTCCTAATATATAGGAGACCAGATATGGCTACACAGTGCACCCTTAGTACTTGTCCTAATATATAGGGACACAGACATGACTACACAGTGCACCCTTAGTACTTGTCCTAATATATAGGGACCCAGACATGACTACACAGTGCACCCTTAGTACTTGTCCTAATATATAGGGACCAAGACATGACTACAAAGTGCACCCTTAGTACTTGTCCTAATATATAGGGACCCAGACATGACTACACAGTGCACCCTTATTACTTGTTCTAATATATAGAAGACCAGATATGGGTACACAGTGCACCCTTGGTACTTGTCCTAATATATAGGAGACCAGATATGGGTACACAGTGCACCCTTAGTACTCGTCCTAATATATAGGGACCCAGACATGACTACACAGTGCACCCTTAGTACTTGTCCTAATATATAGGAGACCAGATATGGGTACACAGTGCACCCTTGGTACTTGTCCTAATATATAGGAGACCAGATATGGGTACACAGTGCACCCTTAGTACTCGTCCTAATATATAGTGACCCAGACATGACTACACAGTGCACCCTTAGTACTCGTCCTAATATATAGGGACCCAGACATGGCTACACAGTGCACCCTTATTACTTGTCCTAATATATAGAAGACCAGATATGGGTACACAGTGCACCCTTGGTACTTGTCCTAATATATAGGGGAACCAGACATGACTTCACAGTGCACCCTTAGTACTTGTCCTAATATATAGGAGACCAGACATGACTACACAGTGCACCCTTAGTACTTGTCCTAATACATAGGAGACCAGATATGGGTACAAAGTGCACCCTTAGTACTGGTCCTAATATGCAGGGGAACAAAGACATGGCTACACAGTGCACCCTTAGTACTTGTCCTAATATATAGGAGACCATACATGACTACACAGTGCACGCTTAGTACTTATCCTAATATACAGGAGACCCAGACATGACTACATCGTGCACCCTTAGTACTTGTTCTAATATATAGGAGACCAGATATGGGTACACAGGGCACCCTTAGTACTTGTCCTAATATGCAGGGGACCAAGACATGGCTACACAGTGCACCCTTAGTACTTGTCCTAATATATAGGGACCCAGACATGACTACACAGTGCACCCTTAATGCTTGTCCTAATATACAGGGACCCAGATATGCCTACACAGTGCACCCTTAGTACTTGTCCTAATATACAGGGACCCAGATATGGCTACACAGTGCACCCTTAGTACTTGTCCTAATATACAGGGACCCAGACATGGCTACACAGTGCACCCTTAGTACTTGTCCTAATATACAGAGGGCCCAGACATGGTTACACAGTGCACCCTTAGTACTTGCCCTAATATACAAGGACTCAGACATGACTACACAGTGCACCCTTAGTACTTGTGCTAATACAAAAGGGACGCAGACATGGCTACACAGTGCACCCTTAGTACTTGTCCTAATATACAGAGGGCCCAGACATGGCTACACAGTGCACCCTTCGTACTTGTCCTAATATACAGGCAGCCCAGACATTGCTACACAGTGCACACTTAGTACTTGTACTAATATACAGAGGACCAAGACATGGTTACACTGTACACCCTTAGTACTTGTCCTAATATACAGGAACTCAGACATGACTACACAGTGCACCCTTAGTACTTGTCCTAATATATAGAGGACGCAGACATGACTACACAGTACACTCTTAGTACTTGTCCTAATATATAGGGAACCAGACATGGCTACACAGTGCACCCTTAGTACTGGTCCTAATATGCAGAGGACCAAGACATGGCTACACAGTGCACACTTAGTACTGGTCCTAATATATAGGAGACCAGACATGACTACACAGTGCACCCTTAGTACTTGTCCTAATATATAGGGACCAGACATGACTACACAGTGCACCCGTAGTACTTGTCCTAATATACAGAGGGCCCAGACATGGCTACACAGTGCACCCTTAGTACTTGTCCTAATATGCAGGGGACCAAGACATGGCTACACAGTGCACCCTTAGTACTTGTCCTAATATATAGGGGCCAGACATGACTACACAGTGCACCCTTAGTACTTGTCCTAATATACAGAGGGCCCAGACATGGCTACACAGTGCAGCCTTAGTGCTTGTCCTAAAATACAGAGGGCCCAGACATGGCTACACAGTGCACCCTTAGTACTTGTCCTAATATGCAGGGGACCAAGACATGGCTACACAGTGCACCCTTAGTACTTGTCCTAATATACAGGAGACCCAGACATGGCTACACAGTGCACCCTTAGTACTTGTCCTAATATGCAGGGGACCAAGACATGGGTACACAGTGCACCCTTAGTACTTGTCCTAATATACAGGAGACCCAGACATGACTACACAGGGCACCCTTAATACTTGTCCTAATATATAGGAGACCAGACATGGCTACACAGTGCACCCTTAGTACTTGTCCTAATATGCAGGGGACCAAGACATGACTACACAGTGCACCCTTAGTACTTATCCTAATATGCAGGGGAACAAAGAAATGGCTACACAGTGCACCCTTAGTACTTGTCCTAATATGCAGGGGACCAAGACATGGCTACACAGTGCACCCTTAGTACTTGTACTAATATATAGGGACCCAGACATGGCTACACAGTGCACCCTTAGTACTTGTCCTAATATATAGGAGACCGGATATGGGTACACAGTGCACCCTTAGTACTTGTCCTAATATATAGGAGACCAGATATGGGTACACAGTGCACCCTTGGTACTTGTCCTAATATATAGGAGACCAGATATGGGTACACAGTGCACCCTTGGTACTTGTCCTAATATATAGGAGACCAGATATGGGTGCACAGTGCACCCTTAGTACTCGTCCTAATATATAGGGACCCAGACATGACTACACAGTGCACCCTTAGTACTCGTCCTAATATATAGGGAACCAGACATGGCTACACAGTGCACCCTTATTACTTGTCCTAATATATAGAAGACCAGATATGGGTACACAGTGCACCCTTGGTACTTGTCCTAATATATAGGGGAACCAGACATGACTACACAGTGCACCCTTAGTACTTGTCCTAATATATAGGAGACCAGACATGACTACACAGTGCACCCTTAGTACTTGTCCTAATACATAGGAGACCATACATGACTACACAGTGCACACTTAGTACTTATCCTAATATACAGGAGACCCAGACATGACTACATCGTGCACCCTTAGTACTTGTTCTAATATATAGGAGACCAGATATGGGTACACAGGGCACCCTTAGTACTTGTCCTAATATGCAGGGGACCAAGACATGGCTACACAGTGCACCCTTAGTACTTGTCCTAATATATAGGGACCCAGACATGACTACACAGTGCACCCTTAATGCTTGTCCTAATATACAGGGACCCAGATATGTCTACACAGTGCACCCTTAGTACTTGTCCTAATATGCAGGGGACCAAGACATGGCTACACAGTGCACCCTTAGTACTTGTCCTAATATATAGGGGACCCAGACATGACTACACAGTGCACCCTTAGTTCTTGTCCTAATATATAGGGTACCCAGACATGACTACACAGTGCACCCTAATGCTTGTCCTAATACACAGGGGACCCAGACATGACTACACAGTACACCCTTAGTACTTGTCCTAATATATAGGGGACCAGACATGGCTACACAGTGCCCCCTTAGTACTTGTCCTAATATACAGGGGGCCCAGACATGGCTACACAGTGCACCCTTAGTACTTATCCTAATATATAGGGGACGAGGCATGGCTCCACAGGGCACAGTTAGTACTTGTCCTAATATACAGGAGACCCAGACATGACTACACAGTGCACCCTTAGTACTTGTTCTAATATATAGGAGACCCAGACATGGCTACACAGTGCACCCTTAGTACTTGTCCTAATACATAATGGGCGCAGACATGGCTACACAGTGCACCCTTAGTACTTGTCCTAATACATAATGGGCGCAGACATGACTACACAGTGCAGCCTTAGTACTTGTCCTAATATATAGGAGACCAGATATGGCTACACAGTGCGCCCTTAGTGCTTGTCCTAATATATAGGAGACCCAATATGGCTACACAGTGCACCTTTAGTACTTGTCCTAATATATAGGGGACCAGACATGGCTACACAGTGCACCCTTAGTACTTGTCCTAATATACAGGAGACCCAGACATGACTACACAGTGCACCCTTAGTACTTGTCCTAATATATAGGGAGCCAGACATGACTACACAGTGCACCTTTAGTACTTGTCCTAATATGCAGGGGACCCAGACATGACTACACAGTGCACCCTTAGTACTTGTCCTAATATATAGGAGACCAGATATGGCTACACAGTGCACCCTTAGTACTCGTCCTAATATATAGGGACCCAGACATGGCTACACAGTGCACCCTTATTACTTGTCCTAATATATAGAAGACCAGATATGGGTACACAGTGCACCCTTGGTACTTGTCCTAATATATAGGGGAACCAGACATGACTTCACAGTGCACCCTTAGTACTTGTCCTAATATATAGGAGACCAGACATGACTACACAGTGCACCCTTAGTACTTGTCCTAATACATAGGAGACCAGATATGGGTACAAAGTGCACCCTTAGTACTGGTCCTAATATGCAGGGGAACAAAGACATGGCTACACAGTGCACCCTTAGTACTTGTCCTAATATATAGGAGACCATACATGACTACACAGTGCACGCTTAGTACTTATCCTAATATACAGGAGACCCAGACATGACTACATCGTGCACCCTTAGTACTTGTTCTAATATATAGGAGACCAGATATGGGTACACAGGGCACCCTTAGTACTTGTCCTAATATGCAGGGGACCAAGACATGGCTACACAGTGCACCCTTAGTACTTGTCCTAATATATAGGGACCCAGACATGACTACACAGTGCACCCTTAATGCTTGTCCTAATATACAGGGACCCAGATATGCCTACACAGTGCACCCTTAGTACTTGTCCTAATATACAGGGACCCAGATATGGCTACACAGTGCACCCTTAGTACTTGTCCTAATATACAGGGACCCAGACATGGCTACACAGTGCACCCTTAGTACTTGTCCTAATATACAGAGGGCCCAGACATGGTTACACAGTGCACCCTTAGTACTTGCCCTAATATACAGGGACTCAGACATGACTACACAGTGCACCCTTAGTACTTGTGCTAATACAAAAGGGACGCAGACATGGCTACACAGTGCACCCTTAGTACTTGTCCTAATATACAGAGGGCCCAGACATGGCTACACAGTGCACCCTTCGTACTTGTCCTAATATACAGGCAGCCCAGACATTGCTACACAGTGCACACTTAGTACTTGTACTAATATACAGAGGACCAAGACATGGTTACACTGTACACCCTTAGTACTTGTCCTAATATACAGGAACTCAGACATGACTACACAGTGCACCCTTAGTACTTGTCCTAATATATAGAGGACGCAGACATGACTACACAGTACACTCTTAGTACTTGTCCTAATATATAGGGAACCAGACATGGCTACACAGTGCACCCTTAGTACTGGTCCTAATATGCAGATGACCAAGACATGGCTACACAGTGCACCCTTAGTACTGGTCCTAATATATAGGAGACCAGACATGACTACACAGTGCACCCTTAGTACTTGTCCTAATATATAGGGACCAGACATGACTACACAGTGCACCCGTAGTACTTGTCCTAATATACAGAGGGCCCAGACATGGCTACACAGTGCACCCTTAGTACTTGTCCTAATATGCAGGGGACCAAGACATGGCTACACAGTGCACCCTTAGTACTTGTCCTAATATATAGGGGCCAGACATGACTACACAGTGCACCCTTAGTACTTGTCCTAATATACAGAGGGCCCAGACATGGCTACACAGTGCAGCCTTAGTACTTGTCCTAAAATACAGAGGGCCCAGACATGGCTACACAGTGCACCCTTAGTACTTGTCCTAATATGCAGGGGACCAAGACATGGCTACACAGTGCACCCTTAGTACTTGTCCTAATATACAGGAGACCCAGACATGGCTACACAGTGCACCCTTAGTACTTGTCCTAATATGCAGGGGACCAAGACATGGCTACACAGTGCACCCTTAGTACTTGTCCTAATATACAGGAGACCCAGACATGACTACACAGGGCACCCTTAATACTTGTCCTAATATATAGGAGACCAGACATGGCTACACAGTGCACCCTTAGTACTTGTCTTAATATGCAGGGGAACAAAGATATGGCTACACAGTGCACCCTTAGTACTTGTCCTAATATACAGGAGACCCAGACATGACTACACAGGGCACCCTTAATACTTGTCCTAATATATAGGAGACCAGACATGGCTACACAGTGCACCCTTAGTACTTGTCTTAATATGCAGGGGAACAAAGATATGGCTACACAGTGCACCCTTAGTACTTATCCTAATATGCAGGGGAACAAAGAAATGGCTACACAGTGCACCCTTAGTACTTGTCCTAATATATAGGAGACCGGATATGGGTACACAGTGCACCCTTAGTACTTGTCCTAATATATAGGAGACCAGATATGGGTACACAGTGCACCCTTGGTACTTGTACTAATATGCAGGGGACCCAGACATGGCTACACAGTGCACGCTTAGTACTTGTCCTAATATATAGGAGACCAGACATGGCTACACAGTGCACCCTTAGTACTTGTCCTAATATATAGGGGACCAGACATGGCTACACAGTGCACGCTTAGTACTTGTCCTAATATATAGGAGACCAGACATGGCTACACAGTGCACCCTTATTACTTGTCCTAATATATAAGGACCAGACATGACTACACAGTGCACCCTTAGTACTTGTCCTAATATGCAGGGGACCAAGACATGACTACACAGTGCACCCTTAGTACTTGTACTAATATATAGGAGACCGGATATGGGTACACAGTGCACCCTTAGTACTTGTCCTAATATATAGGAGACCAGATATGGGTACACAGTGCACCCTTGGTACTTGTACTAATATGCAGGGGACCCAGACATGGCTACACAGTGCACGCTTAGTACTTGTCCTAATATATAGGAGACCAGACATGGCTACACAGTGCAGCCTTAGTACTTGTCCTAATATATAGGGGACCAGACATGGCTACACAGTGCACCCTTATTACTTGTCCTAATATATAGGGACCAGACAGGACTACACAGTGCACCCTTAGTACTTGTCCAAATATACAGGGGGCCCAGACAAGACTACACAGTGCACCTTTAGTACTTGTCCTAATATGCAGGGGAGCCAGACGTGACTACACAGTGCACCCTTAGTACTTGTCCTAATATACAGGAGACCCAGACATGACTACACAGTGCACCCTTAGTACTTGTCCTAATATACAGGGGGCCCATACAAGACTACACAGTGCACCCTTAGTACTTGTCCTAATATATAGGAGACCCAGACATGACTACACAGTGCACCCTTAGTACTTGTCCTAATATATAGTGGACCAGACATGGCTACACAGTGCACCCTTAGTACTTGTCCTAATATACAGGAGACCCAGACATGACTACACAGTGCACCCTTAGTACTTGTCCAAATATACAGGGGACCAGACATGGCTACACAGTGCACCCTTAGTACTTGTCCTAATATACAGGAGACCCAGACAAGACTACACAGTGCACCTTTAGTACTTGTCCTAATATATAGGAGACCAGACTGACTACACAGTGCACCCTTAGTACTTGTCCTAATATACAGGAGACCCAGACATGACTACACAGTGCACCCTTAGTACTTGTCCTAATATATAGGGACCCAGACATGACTACACAGTGCACCCTTAGTAATTGTCCTAATATATAGCGACCCAGACATGACTACACAGTGCACCCTTAGAACTTGTCCTAATATATAGGGACCCAGACATGGCTAATCATTGCACGCTTAGTACTTATCCTGATTTACCGGAGACCAGACATGACTACACAGTGCACCCTTAGTACTTGTCCTAATATATAGGAGACCAGACATGGCTCCACAGGGCACAGTTAGTACTTGTTCTAATATATAGGGGGCCAGACATGACTACACAGTGCACCCTTAGTACTTGTCCTAATATGCAGGGGAACAAAGATATGGCTACACAGTGCACCCTTAGTACTTGTCCTAATATGCAGGGGACCCAGATATGGCTACACAGTGCACCCTTAGTACTTGTCCTAATATATAGGAGACCAGATATGGGTACACAGTGCACCCTTAGTACTTGTCCCAATATGCAGGGGACCAAGACATGGCTACACCGTGCACCCTTAGTACTTGTCCTAATATATAAGAGACCAGACATGGCTACACAGCGCACCCTTAGTACTTGTCCTAATATATAGGAGACCAGATATGGGTACACAGTGCACCCTTAGTACTTGTCCTAATATGCAGGGGACCAAGACATGGCTACACAGTGCACCCTTAGTACTTGTCCTAATATATAGGAGACCAGACATTGCTCCACAGGGCACAGTTAGTACTTGTTCTAATATATAGGGACCCAGACATGGCTACACAGGGCACCCTTAGTACTTGTCCTAATATATAGGGACCCAGACATGGCTACACAGTGCACCCTTAGTACTTGTCCTAATATATGGGAGACCCAGACATGACTACACAGTGCAACCTTAGTACTTGTCCTAATATATAGGGGACCCAGACATGGCTACACAGTGCACCCTTAGTACTTGTCCTAATATATAGGGACCTAGACATGACTACACAGTGCACCCTTAGTACTTGTCCTAATATATAGGGACCCAGACATGACTACACAGTGCACCCTTAGTACTTGTCCTAATATATAGGAGACCAGATATGGGTACACAGTGCACCCTTAGTACTTGTCCTAATATATAGGGACCTAGACATGACTACACGGTGCACCCTTAGTACTTGTCCTAATATATAGGGGGCCAGACATGACTACACAGTACAGCCTTAGTACTTGTCCTAATATATAGGAGACCAGATACGGCTACACAGGGCACACTTAGTACTTGTCCTAATATATAGGAGACCAGATATGGGTACACAGTGCACCCTTAGTACTGCTCCTAATATGCAGGGGACCAAGACATGGCACAGTGCACCCTTAGTACTTGTCCTAATATATAGGGGACCCAGACATGGCTACACAGTGCACCCTTAGTACTTGTTCTAATACATAAGGGGCACAGACATGGCTACACAGTGCACCCTTAGTACTTGTCCTAATATATAGGAGACCAGATATGGTTACACAGTGCAGCCTTAGTACTTGTCCTAATATGCAGGGGACCAAGACATAGCTACACCGTGCACCCTTAGTACTTGTCCTAATATATAGGAGACCAAACATGGCTACACAGTGCACCCTTGGTACTTATCCTAATATGCAGGGGACCAAGACATGGCTACACAGTGCACCCATAGTACTTGTCCTAATATATAGGAGACACAATATGGCTACACAGTGCACACTTAGTACTTCTCCTAATATATAGGGGACCAGACATGGCTACACAGTGCACCCTTAGTACTTGTCCTAATATACAGGAGACCCAGACATGACTACACAGTGCACCCTTAGTACTTGTCCAAATATACAGGGGGCCCAGACAAGACTACACAGTGCACCTTTAGTACTTGTCCTATTATGCAGGGGACCCAGACGTGACTACACAGTGCACCCTTAGTACTTGTCCTAATATACTGGAGACCCAGACATGACTACACAGTGCACCCTTAGTACTTGTCCTAATATACAGGAGACCCAGACATGACTACACAGTGCACCCTTAGTACTTGTCCTAATATATAGGGGACCCAGACATGGCTACACAGTGCACCCTTAGTACTTGTCCTAATATGCAGGGGACCAAGACATGGCTACACAGTGCACCCTTAGTACTTGTCCTAATATATAGGAGACCCAATATGGCTACACAGTGCACCCTTAGTACTTGTCCTAATATATAGGAGACCAGACATGACTACACAGTGCACCCTTAGTACTTGTCCCAATATACAGGAGACCCAGACATGACTACACAGTGCACCCTTAGTACTTGTCCTAATATATAGGGACCCAGACATGACTACACAGTGCACCCTTAGTAATTGTCCTAATATATAGGGACCCAGACATGACTACACAGTGCACCCTTAGAACTTGTCCTAATATATAGGGACCCAGACATGGCTAATCATTGCACGCTTAGTACTTATCCTAATTTACCGGAGACCAGACATGACTACACAGTGCACCCTTAGTACTTGTCCTAATATATAGGAGACCAGACATGGCTCCACAGGGCACAGTTAGTACTTGTTCTAATATATAGGGGGCCAGACATGACTACACAGTGCACCCTTAGTACTTTTCCTAATATGCAGGGGAACAAAGATATGGCTACACAGTGCACCCTTAGTACTTGTCCTAATATGCAGGGGACCCAGATATGGCTACACAGTGCACCCTTAGTACTTGTCCTAATATATACGGACCAGACATGGCTACACAGTGCACCCTTACTACTTGTCCTAATATATAGGAGACCAGATATGGGTACACAGTGCACCCTTAGTACTTGTCCTAATATGCAGGGGACCAAGACATGGCTACACCGTGCACCCTTAGTACTTGTCCTAATATATAGGAGACCAGACATGGCTACACAGCGCACCCTTAGTACTTGTCCTAATATATAGGAGACCAGATATGGGTACACAGTGCACCCTTAGTACTTGTCCTAATATGCAGGGGACCAAGACATGGCTACACAGTGCACCCTTAGTACTTGTCCTAATATATAGGGACCCAGACATGGCTACACAGTGCACCCTTAGTACTTGTCCTAATATATGGGAGACCCAGACATGACTACACAGTGCAACCTTAGTACTTGTCCTAATATATAGGGGACCCAGACATGGCTACACAGTGCACCCTTAGTACTTGTCCTAATATATAGGGACCTAGACATGACTACACAGTGCACCCTTAGTACTTGTCCTAATATATAGGGACCCAGACATGACTACACAGTGCACCCTTAGTACTTGTCCTAATATATAGGAGACCAGATATGGGTACACAGTGCACCCTTAGTACTTGTCCTAATATATAGGGACCTAGACATGACTACACGGTGCACCCTTAGTACTTGTCCTAATATATAGGGGGCCAGACATGACTACACAGTACAGCCTTAGTACTTGTCCTAATATATAGGAGACCAGATACGGCTACACAGGGCACACTTAGTACTTGTCCTAATATATAGGAGACCAGATATGGGTACACAGTGCACCCTTAGTACTGCTCCTAATATGCAGGGGACCAAGACATGGCACAGTGCACCCTTAGTACTTGTCCTAATATATAGGGGACCCAGACATGGCTACACAGTGCACCCTTAGTACTTGTTCTAATACATAAGGGGCACAGACATGGCTACACAGTGCACCCTTAGTACTTGTCCTAATATATAGGAGACCAGATATGGGTACACAGTGCAGCCTTAGTACTTGTCCTAATATGCAGGGGACCAAGACATGGCTACACCGTGCACCCTTAGTACTTGTCCTAATATATAGGGACCCAGACATGACTACACAGTGCACCCTTAGTAATTGTCCTAATATATAGCGACCCAGACATGACTACACAGTGCTCCCTTAGAACTTGTCCTAATATATAGGGACCCAGACATGGCTAATCATTGCACGCTTAGTACTTATCCTAATTTACCGGAGACCAGACATGACTACACAGTGCACCCTTAGTACTTGTCCTAATATATAGGAGACCAGACATGGCTCCACAGGGCACAGTTAGTACTTGTTCTAATATATAGGGGGCCAGACATGACTACACAGTGCACCCTTAGTACTTTTCCTAATATGCAGGGGAACAAAGATATGGCTACACAGTGCACCCTTAGTACTTGTCCTAATATGCAGGGGACTCAGATATGGCTACACAGTGCACCCTTAGTACTTGTCCTAATATATAGGAGACCAGATATGGGTACACAGTGCACCCTTAGTACTTGTCCTAATATGCAGGGGACCAAGACATGGCTACACCGTGCACCCTTAGTACTTGTCCTAATATATAGGAGACCAGACATGGCTACACAGTGCACCCTTAGTACTTGTCCTAATATATTGGAGACCAGACATTGCTCCACAGGGCACAGTTAGTACTTGTTCTAATATATAGGGACCCAGACATGGCTACACAGGGCACCCTTAGTACTTGTCCTAATATATAGGGACCCAGACATGGCTACACAGTGCACCCTTAGTACTTGTCCTAATATATGGGAGACCCAGACATGACTACACAGTGCAACCTTAGTACTTGTCCTAATATATAGGGGACCCAGACATGGCTACACAGTGCACCCTTAGTACTTGTCCTAATATACAGGGACCTAGACATGACTACACAGTGCACCCTTAGTACTTGTCCTAATATATAGGGACCCAGACATGACTACACAGTGCACCCTTAGTACTTGTCCTAATATATAGGAGACCAGATATGGGTACACAGTGCACCCTTAGTACTTGTCCTAATATATAGGGACCTAGACATGACTACACGGTGCACCCTTAGTACTTGTCCTAATATATAGGAGACCAGATACGGCTACACAGGGCACACTTAGTACTTGTCCTAATATATAGGAGACCAGATATGGGTACACAGTGCACCCTTAGTACTGCTCCTAATATGCAGGGGACCAAGACATGGCACAGTGCACCCTTAGTACTTGTCCTAATATATAGGGGACCCAGACATGGCTACACAGTGCACCCTTAGTACTTGTTCTAATACATAAGGGGCACAGACATGGCTACACAGTGCACCCTTAGTACTTGTCCTAATATATAGGAGACCAGATATGGGTACACAGTGCAGCCTTAGTACTTGTCCTAATATGCAGGGGACCAAGACATGGCTACACCGTGCACCCTTAGTACTTGTCCTAATATATAGGAGACCAAACATGGCTACACAGTGCACCCTTGGTACTTATCCTAATATGCAGGGGACCCAGACATGGCTACACAGTGCACCCTTAGTACTTGTCCTAATATATAGGAGACCAGACATGGCTACACAGTGCACCCTTAGTACTTGTCCTAATGTATAGGAGACCAGATATGTGTACACAGTGCACCCTTAGTACTTGTCCTAATATATAGGAGACCAGATATGGGTACACAGTGCACCCTTAGTACTTGTCCTAATATATAGGGGACCAAGACATGGCTACACAGTGCACCCTTAGTACTGGTCCTAATATATAGGAGACCAGATATGACTACACAGTGCACCCTTAGTACTTGTCCTAATATGCAGGGGACCCAGACATGGCTACACAGTGCACGCTTAGTACTTGTCCCATATATAGGAGACCAGACATGGCTACACAGTGCACCCTTAGTACTTGTCCTAATATGCAGGGGACCCAGACATGGCTACACAGTGCACGCTTAGTACTTGTCCAATATATAGGAGACCAGACATGACTACACAGTGCACCCTTAGTACTTGTCCTAATATATAGGGGACCAGACATGGCTACACAGTGCACCCTTAGTACTTGTCCTAATATACAGGAGACCCAGACATGACTACACAGTGCACCCTTAGTACTTGTCCTAATATATAGGGGGCCCAGACATGACTACACAGTGCACCTTTAGTACTTGTCCTAATATGCAGGGGACCCAGACGTGACTACACAGTGCACCATTAGTACTTATCCTAATATATAGGAGACCAGACATGGCTCCACAGGGCACAGTTAGTACTTGTTCTAATATATAGGGACCCAGACATGACTACACAGTGCACCCTTAGTACTTGTCCTAATATATAGGGACCCAGACATGACTACACAGTGCACCCTTAGTACTTGTCCTAATATATAGGGACCCAGACATGGCTACACAATGCACCCTTAGTACTTGTCCTAATATATAGGGACCCAGATATGACTACACAGTGCACCCTTTGTACTTATCCTAATATACAGGAGACCAGACATGACTACACAGTGCACCCTTAGTACTTGTCCTAATATATAGGAGACCAGATATGGGTACACAGTGCACCCTTGGTACTTGTCCTAATATATAGGAGACCAGATATGGGTACACAGTGCACCTTTGGTACTTGTCCTAATATATACGGGACCCAGACATGGCTACACAGTGCACCCTTAGTACTTGTTCTAATATGCAGGGGAACAAAGACATGGCTACACAGAGCACCCTTAGTACTTGTCCTAATATGCAGGGGACCAAGACATGACTACACAGTGCACACTTAGTACTTGTCCTAATATATAGGAGACCAGACATGGCTACACAGTGCACCCTTAGTACTTATACTAATATATAGGGACCCAGACACGGCTACACAGTGCACCCTTAGTACTGGTCCTAATATGCAGGGGACCAAGACATGGCTACACAGTACACCCATAGTACTTGTCCTAATATGCAGAGGAACAAAGACATGGCTACACAGTGCACCCTTAGTACTTGTCCTAATATATAGGGACCCAGACATGGCTACACAATGCACCCTTAGTACTTGTCCTAATATATAGGGACCCAGATATGACTACACAGTGCACCCTTTGTACTTATCCTAATATACAGGAGACCAGACATGACTACACAGTGCACCCTTAGTACTTGTCCTAATATATAGGAGACCAGATATGGGTACACAGTGCACCCTTGGTACTTGTCCTAATATATAGGAGACCAGATATGGGTACACAGTGCACCCTTAGTACTTGTCCTAATATATAAGAGACCAGATATGGGTACACAGTGCACCCTTGGTACTTGTCCTAATATATAGGAGACCCAATATGGCTACACAGTGCACCCTTAGTACTTGTCCTAATATATAGGAGACACAGACATGGGTACACAGTGCACCCTTAGTACTTGTCCTAATATATAGGAGACCAGATATGGCTACACAGTGCACCCTTAGTACTTGTCCTAATATACAGGAGACCCAGACATGACTACACAGTGCAGCCTTAGTACTTGTCCTAATATATAGGGGACCCACACATGGCTACACAGTGCACCCTTAGTACTTGTCCTAATACATAAGGGGCCCAAGACATGGCTACACAGTGCACCCTTGGTACTTGTCCTAATATATAGGGACCCAAACATGACTACACAGTGCACCCTTAGTACTTGTCCTAATATATAGGGACCCAGACATGACTACACAGTGCACCCTTAGTACTTGTCCTAATATATAGGGAACCCAGACATGACTACACAGTGCACCCTTAGTACTTGTCCTAATATATAGGGAACCCAGACATGACTACACAGTGCACCCTTAGTACTTGTACTAATACATAAGAGGCCCAAGACATGGCTACACAGTGCACCCTTAGTACTTGTCCTAATATATAGGGACCCAGACATGACTACGCAGTGCACCCTTAGTACTTGTCCTAATATATAGGGGACCCAGACATGACTACACAGTACAGCCTTAGTACTTGTCCTAATATATAGGAGACCAGATATGGCTACACAGTGCATCCTTATTACTTGTCTTAATATGCAGGGGACCAAGACATGGCTACACAGTACACCCATAGTACTTGTCCTAATATGCAGGGGAACAAAGACATGGCTACACAGTGCACCCTTAGTACTTGTCCTAATATATAGGGACCCAGACATGGCTACACAGTGCACCCTTAGTACTTGTCCTAATATATAGGGACCCAGATATGACTACACAGTGCACCCTTAGTACTTATCCTAATATACAGGAAACCAGACATGACTACACAGTGCACCCTTAGTACTTGTCCTAATATATAGGAGACCAGATATGTGTACACAGTGCACCCTTGGTACTTGTCCTAATATATAGGGGACCCAGACATGGCTACACAGTGCACCCTTAGTACTTGTCCTAATATATAGGAGACCAGATATGGGTACACAGTGCACCCTTAGTACTTGTCCTAATATATAGGAGACCAGATATGGGTACACAGTGCACCCTTCGTACTTGTCCTAATATATAGGGGACCCAGACATGGCTACACAGTGCACCCTTAGTACTTGTTCTAATATGCAGGGGAACAAAGTCATGGCTACACAGTGCACCCTTAGTACTTGTCCTAATATGCAGGGGACCAAGACATGGCTACACAGTGCACACTTAGTACTTGTCCTAATATGCAGGAGACACAGACATGGGTACACAGTGCACCCTTAGTACTTGTCCTAATATATAGGAGACCAGATATGGCTACACAGTGCACCCTTAGTACTTGTCCTAATATACAGGAGACCCAGACATGACTACACAGTGCAGCCTTAGTACTTGTCCTAATATATAGGGGACCCACACATGGCTACACAGTGCACCCTTAGTACTTGTCCTAATACATAAGGGGCCCAAGACATGGCTACACAGTGCACCCTTGGTACTTGTCCTAATATATAGGGACCCAAACATGACTACACAGTGCACCCTTAGTACTTGTCCTAATATATAGGGACCCAGACATGACTACACAGTGCACCCTTAGTACTTGTCCTAATATATAGGGAACCCAGACATGACTACACAGTGCACCCTTAGTACTTGTCCTAATATATAGGGAACCCAGACATGACTACACAGTGCACCCTTAGTACTTGTACTAATACATAAGAGGCCCAAGACATGGCTACACAGTGCACCCTTAGTACTTGTCCTAATATATAGGGACCCAGACATGACTACGCAGTGCACCCTTAGTACTTGTCCTAATATATAGGGGACCCAGACATGACTACACAGTACAGCCTTAGTACTTGTCCTAATATATAGGAGACCAGATATGGCTACACAGTGCATCCTTATTACTTGTCTTAATATGCAGGGGACCAAGACATGGCTACACAGTACACCCATAGTACTTGTCCTAATATGCAGGGGAACAAAGACATGGCTACACAGTGCACCCTTAGTACTTGTCCTAATATATAGGGACCCAGACATGGCTACACAGTGCACCCTTAGTACTTGTCCTAATATATAGGGACCCAGATATGACTACACAGTGCACCCTTAGTACTTATCCTAATATACAGGAAACCAGACATGACTACACAGTGCACCCTTAGTACTTGTCCTAATATATAGGAGACCAGATATGTGTACACAGTGCACCCTTGGTACTTGTCCTAATATATAGGGGACCCAGACATGGCTACACAGTGCACCCTTAGTACTTGTCCTAATATATAGGAGACCAGATATGGGTACACAGTGCACCCTTAGTACTTGTCCTAATATATAGGAGACCAGATATGGGTACACAGTGCACCCTTAGTACTTGTCCTAATATGTAGGGGACCCAGACATGGCTACACAGTGCACCCTTAGTACTTGTTCTAATATGCAGGGGAACAAAGTCATGGCTACACAGTGCACCCTTAGTACTTGTCCTAATATGCAGGGGACCAAGACATGGCTACACAGTGCACACTTAGTACTTGTCCTAATATATAGGAGACCAGACATGGCTACACAGTGCACCCTTAGTACTTATACTAATATATAGGAGACCAGACATGGCTACACAGTACACCCTTAGTACTTGTCCTAATATATAGGACACCAGACATGGCTACACAGTGCACCCTTAGTACTTGTCCTAATATATAGGAGACCCAATATGGCTACACAGTGCACCCTTAGTACTTGTCCTAATATATAGGGGACCAGACATGGCTACACAGGGCACCCTTAGTACTTGTCCTAATATACAGGAGACCCTGACATAACTACACAGTGTACCCTAATGCTTGTCCTAATACACAGGGGACCCAATATGGCTACACATTGCACCCTTGGTACTTGTCCTAATATATAGGAGACCAGATATGGGTACACAGTGCACCCTTAGTACTTGTCCTAATATATAGGGGACCCAGACATGGCTACACATTGCACCCTTAGTACTTGTCCTAATATACAGGGGGCCCAGACATGGCTACACAGTGCACCCTTAGTACTTGTTCTAATACATGAGGCGCGCAGACATGGCTACACAGTACAGACTAAGTACTTGTCCTAATGTATAGGAGACCAAATATGGCTACACAGTGCACCCTTAGTACTTGTCCTAATATATAGGAGACCAGACATGGCTACACAGTGCACCCTTAGTACTTGTCCTAATATATAGGAGACCAGACATGGCTACACAGTGCACCCTTAGTACTTATACTAATATATAGGAGACCAGACATGGCTACACAGTACACCCTTAGTACTTGTCCTAATATATAGGACACCAGACATGGCTACACAGTGCACCCTTAGTACTTGTCCTAATATATAGGAGACCCAATATGGCTACACAGTGCACCCTTAGTACTTGTCCTAATATATAGGGGACCAGACATGGCTACACAGGGCACCCTTAGTACTTGTCCTAATATACAGGAGACCCTGACATAACTACACAGTGTACCCTAATGCTTGTCCTAATACACAGGGGACCCAATATGGCTACACATTGCACCCTTGGTACTTGTCCTAATATATAGGAGACCAGATATGGGTACACAGTGCACCCTTAGTACTTGTCCTAATATATAGGGGACCCAGACATGGCTACACATTGCACCCTTAGTACTTGTCCTAATATACAGGGGGCCCAGACATGGCTACACAGTGCACCCTTAGTACTTGTTCTAATACATGAGGCGCGCAGACATGGCTACACAGTACAGACTAAGTACTTGTCCTAATGTATAGGAGACCAAATATGGCTACACAGTGCACCCTTAGTACTTGTCCTAATATATAGGAGACCAGACATGGCTACACAGTGCACCCTTAGTACTTGTCCTAATATACAGGAGACCAGTTATGGCTACACAGTGCACCCTTAGTACTTGTCCTAAGATATAGTAGACCCAGACATGACTACAGTGCACCCTTAGTACTTGTCCTAATATACAGGGGGCCCAGACATGGCTACATAGTGCACCCTTAGTACTTGTTCTAATACATAAGGGGCACAGACATGGCTACACAGTGCACCCTTAGTACTTGTCCTAATATGCAGGGGAACAAAGACATGGCTACACAGTGCACCCTTAGTACTTGTCCTAATATATAGGAGACCAGATATGGCTACACAGTGCACCCTTAGTACTTGTCCTAATATATAGGAGACTATATATGGCTACACAGGGCACCCTTAGTACTTGTCCTAATATATAGGGGCCCAGACATGGCTACACAGTGCACCCTTAGTACTTGTCATAATATATAGGAGACCAGATATGGCTACACAGTGCACCCTTAGTACTTGTCCTAATATATAGGGACCCAGACATGGCTACACAGTGCACCCTTAGTACTTGTCCTAATATATAGGGACCCAGATATGACTACACAGTGCACCCTTAGTACTTATCCTAATATACAGGAAACCAGACATGACTACACAGTGCACCCTTAGTACTTATACTAATATATAGGGACCCAGACACGGCTACACAGTGCACCCTTAGTACTGGTCCTAATATGCAGGGGACCAAGACATGGCTACACAGTACACCCATAGTACTTGTCCTAATATGCAGAGGAACAAAGACATGGCTACACAGTGCACCCTTAGTACTTGTCCTAATATATAGGGACCCAGACATGGCTACACAATGCACCCTTAGTACTTGTCCTAATATATAGGGACCCAGATATGACTACACAGTGCACCCTTTGTACTTATCCTAATATACAGGAGACCAGACATGACTACACAGTGCACCCTTAGTACTTGTCCTAATATATAGGAGACCAGATATGGGTACACAGTGCACCCTTGGTACTTGTCCTAATATATAGGAGACCAGATATGGGTACACAGTGCACCCTTAGTACTTGTCCTAATATATAAGAGACCAGATATGGGTACACAGTGCACCCTTGGTACTTGTCCTAATATATAGGAAACCCAATATGGCTACACAGTGCACCCTTAGTACTTGTCCTAATATATAGGAGACCAGATATGGCTACACAGTGCACCCTTAGTACTTGTCCTAATATACAGGAGACCCAGACATGACTACACAGTGCAGCCTTAGTACTTGTCCTAATATATAGGGGACCCACACATGGCTACACAGTGCACCCTTAGTACTTGTCCTAATACATAAGGGGCCCAAGACATGGCTACACAGTGCACCCTTGGTACTTGTCCTAATATATAGGGACCCAAACATGACTACACAGTGCACCCTTAGTACTTGTCCTAATATATAGGGACCCAGACATGACTACACAGTGCACCCTTAGTACTTGTCCTAATATATAGGGAACCCAGACATGACTACACAGTGCACCCTTAGTACTTGTCCTAATATATAGGGAACCCAGACATGACTACACAGTGCACCCTTAGTACTTGTACTAATACATAAGAGGCCCAAGACATGGCTACACAGTGCACCCTTAGTACTTGTCCTAATATATAGGGACCCAGACATGACTACACAGTGCACCCTTAGTACTTATCCTAATATGCAGGGGAACAAAGAAATGGCTACACAGTGCACCCTTAGTACTTGTCCTAATATGCAGGGGACCAAGACATGGCTACACAGTGCACCCTTAGTACTTGTACTAATATATAGGGACCCAGACATGGCTACACAGTGCACCCTTAGTACTTGTCCTAATATATAGGAGACCGGATATGGGTACACAGTGCACCCTTAGTACTTGTCCTAATATATAGGAGACCAGATATGGGTACACAGTGCACCCTTGGTACTTGTCCTAATATATAGGAGACCAGATATGGGTACACAGTGCACCCTTGGTACTTGTCCTAATATATAGGAGACCAGATATGGGTGCACAGTGCACCCTTAGTACTCGTCCTAATATATAGGGACCCAGACATGACTACACAGTGCACCCTTAGTACTCGTCCTAATATATAGGGAACCAGACATGGCTACACAGTGCACCCTTATTACTTGTCCTAATATATAGAAGACCAGATATGGGTACACAGTGCACCCTTGGTACTTGTCCTAATATATAGGGGAACCAGACATGACTACACAGTGCACCCTTAGTACTTGTCCTAATATATAGGAGACCAGACATGACTACACAGTGCACCCTTAGTACTTGTCCTAATACATAGGAGACCATACATGACTACACAGTGCACACTTAGTACTTATCCTAATATACAGGAGACCCAGACATGACTACATCGTGCACCCTTAGTACTTGTTCTAATATATAGGAGACCAGATATGGGTACACAGGGCACCCTTAGTACTTGTCCTAATATGCAGGGGACCAAGACATGGCTACACAGTGCACCCTTAGTACTTGTCCTAATATATAGGGACCCAGACATGACTACACAGTGCACCCTTAATGCTTGTCCTAATATACAGGGACCCAGATATGTCTACACAGTGCACCCTTAGTACTTGTCCTAATATGCAGGGGACCAAGACATGGCTACACAGTGCACCCTTAGTACTTGTCCTAATATATAGGGGACCCAGACATGACTACACAGTGCACGCTTAGTTCTTGTCCTAATATATAGGGTACCCAGACATGACTACACAGTGCACCCTAATGCTTGTCCTAATACACAGGGGACCCAGACATGACTACACAGTACACCCTTAGTACTTGTCCTAATATATAGGGGACCAGACATGGCTACACAGTGCCCCCTTAGTACTTGTCCTAATATACAGGGGGCCCAGACATGGCTACACAGTGCACCCTTAGTACTTATCCTAATATATAGGGGACGAGGCATGGCTCCACAGGGCACAGTTAGTACTTGTCCTAATATACAGGAGACCCAGACATGACTACACAGTGCACCCTTAGTACTTGTTCTAATATATAGGAGACCCAGACATGGCTACACAGTGCACCCTTAGTACTTGTCCTAATACATAATGGGCGCAGACATGGCTACACAGTGCACCCTTAGTACTTGTCCTAATACATAATGGGCGCAGACATGACTACACAGTGCAGCCTTAGTACTTGTCCTAATATATAGGAGACCAGATATGGCTACACAGTGCGCCCTTAGTGCTTGTCCTAATATATAGGAGACCCAATATGGCTACACAGTGCACCTTTAGTACTTGTCCTAATATATAGGGGACCAGACATGGCTACACAGTGCACCCTTAGTACTTGTCCTAATATACAGGAGACCCAGACATGACTACACAGTGCACCCTTAGTACTTGTCCTAATATATAGGGAGCCAGACATGACTACACAGTGCACCTTTAGTACTTGTCCTAATATGCAGGGGACCCAAACATGACTACACAGTGCACCCTTAGTACTTGTCCTAATATATAGGAGACCAGATATGGCTACACAGTGCACCCTTAGTACTCGTCCTAATATATAGGGACCCAGACATGGCTACACAGTGCACCCTTATTACTTGTCCTAATATATAGAAGACCAGATATGGGTACACAGTGCACCCTTGGTACTTGTCCTAATATATAGGGGAACCAGACATGACTTCACAGTGCACCCTTAGTACTTGTCCTAATATATAGGAGACCAGACATGACTACACAGTGCACCCTTAGTACTTGTCCTAATACATAGGAGACCAGATATGGGTACAAAGTGCACCCTTAGTACTGGTCCTAATATGCAGGGGAACAAAGACATGGCTACACAGTGCACCCTTATTACTTGTCCTAATATATAGAAGACCAGATATGGGTACACAGTGCACCCTTAGTACTTGTCCTAATACACAGGGGACCCAGACATGACTACACAGTACACCCTTAGTACTTGTCCTAATATATAGGGGACCAGACATGGCTACACAGTGCCCCCTTAGTACTTGTCCTAATATGCAGGGGACCAAGACATGGCTACACAGTGCACACTTAGTACTTGTCCTAATATATAGGAGACCAGACATGGCTACACAGTGCACCCTTAGTACTTATACTAATATATAGGAGACCAGACATGGCTACACAGTACACCCTTAGTACTTGTCCTAATATATAGGACACCAGACATGGCTACACAGTGCACCCTTAGTACTTGTCCTAATATATAGGAGACCCAATATGGCTACACAGTGCACCCTTAGTACTTGTCCTAATATATAGGGGACCAGACATGGCTACACAGGGCACCCTTAGTACTTGTCCTAATATACAGGAGACCCTGACATAAATACACAGTGTACCCTAATGCTTGTCCTAATACACAGGGGACCCAATATGGCTACACATTGCACCCTTGGTACTTGTCCTAATATATAGGAGACCAGATATGGGTACACAGTGCACCCTTAGTACTTGTCCTAATATATAGGGGACCCAGACATGGCTACACATTGCACCCTTAGTACTTGTCCTAATATACAGGGGGCCCAGACATGGCTACACAGTGCACCCTTAGTACTTGTTCTAATACATGAGGCGCGCAGACATGGCTACACAGTACAGACTAAGTACTTGTCCTAATGTATAGGAGACCAAATATGGCTACACAGTGCACCCTTAGTACTTGTCCTAATATATAGGAGACCAGACATGGCTACACAGTGCACCCTTAGTACTTGTCCTAATATACAGGAGACCAGTTATGGCTACACAGTGCACCCTTAGTACTTGTCCTAATATATAGTAGACCCAGACATGACTACAGTGCACCCTTAGTACTTGTCCTAATATACAGGGGGCCCAGACATGGCTACATAGTGCACCCTTAGTACTTGTTCTAATACATAAGGGGCACAGACATGGCTACACAGTGCACCCTTAGTACTTGTCCTAATATGCAGGGGAACAAAGACATGGCTACACAGTGCACCCTTAGTACTTGTCCTAATATATAGGAGACCAGATATGGCTACACAGTGCACCCTTAGTACTTGTCCTAATATATAGGAGACTATATATGGCTACACAGGGCACCCTTAGTACTTGTCCTAATATATAGGGGCCCAGACATGGCTACACAGTGCACCCTTAGTACTTGTCATAATATATAGGAGACCAGATATGGCTACACAGTGCACCCTTAGTACTTGTCCTAATATATAGGGACCCAGACATGGCTACACAGTGCACCCTTAGTACTTGTCCTAATATATAGGGACCCAGATATGACTACACAGTGCACCCTTAGTACTTATCCTAATATACAGGAAACCAGACATGACTACACAGTGCACCCTTAGTACTTATACTAATATATAGGGACCCAGACACGGCTACACAGTGCACCCTTAGTACTGGTCCTAATATGCAGGGGACCAAGACATGGCTACACAGTACACCCATAGTACTTGTCCTAATATGCAGAGGAACAAAGACATGGCTACACAGTGCACCCTTAGTACTTGTCCTAATATATAGGGACCCAGACATGGCTACACAATGCACCCTTAGTACTTGTCCTAATATATAGGGACCCAGATATGACTACACAGTGCACCCTTTGTACTTATCCTAATATACAGGAGACCAGACATGACTACACAGTGCACCCTTAGTACTTGTCCTAATATATAGGAGACCAGATATGGGTACACAGTGCACCCTTGGTACTTGTCCTAATATATAGGAGACCAGATATGGGTACACAGTGCACCCTTAGTACTTGTCCTAATATATAAGAGACCAGATATGGGTACACAGTGCACCCTTGGTACTTGTCCTAATATATAGGAGACCCAATATGGCTACACAGTGCACCCTTAGTACTTGTCCTAATATATAGGAGACACAGACATGGGTACACAGTGCACCCTTAGTACTTGTCCTAATATATAGGAGACCAGATATGGCTACACAGTGCACCCTTAGTACTTGTCCTAATATACAGGAGACCCAGACATGACTACACAGTGCAGCCTTAGTACTTGTCCTAATATATAGGGGACCCACACATGGCTACACAGTGCACCCTTAGTACTTGTCCTAATACATAAGGGGCCCAAGACATGGCTACACAGTGCACCCTTGGTACTTGTCCTAATATATAGGGACCCAAACATGACTACACAGTGCACCCTTAGTACTTGTCCTAATATATAGGGACCCAGACATGACTACACAGTGCACCCTTAGTACTTGTCCTAATATATAGGGAACCCAGACATGACTACACAGTGCACCCTTAGTACTTGTCCTAATATATAGGGAACCCAGACATGACTACACAGTGCACCCTTAGTACTTGTACTAATACATAAGAGGCCCAAGACATGGCTACACAGTGCACCCTTAGTACTTGTCCTAATATATAGGGACCCAGACATGACTACACAGTGCACCCTTAGTACTTATCCTAATATGCAGGGGAACAAAGAAATGGCTACACAGTGCACCCTTAGTACTTGTCCTAATATGCAGGGGACCAAGACATGGCTACACAGTGCACCCTTAGTACTTGTACTAATATATAGGGACCCAGACATGGCTACACAGTGCACCCTTAGTACTTGTCCTAATATATAGGAGACCGGATATGGGTACACAGTGCACCCTTAGTACTTGTCCTAATATATAGGAGACCAGATATGGGTACACAGTGCACCCTTGGTACTTGTCCTAATATATAGGAGACCAGATATGGGTACACAGTGCACCCTTGGTACTTGTCCTAATATATAGGAGACCAGATATGGGTGCACAGTGCACCCTTAGTACTCGTCCTAATATATAGGGACCCAGACATGACTACACAGTGCACCCTTAGTACTCGTCCTAATATATAGGGAACCAGACATGGCTACACAGTGCACCCTTATTACTTGTCCTAATATATAGAAGACCAGATATGGGTACACAGTGCACCCTTGGTACTTGTCCTAATATATAGGGGAACCAGACATGACTACACAGTGCACCCTTAGTACTTGTCCTAATATATAGGAGACCAGACATGACTACACAGTGCACCCTTAGTACTTGTCCTAATATATAGGAGACCATACATGACTACACAGTGCACACTTAGTACTTATCCTAATATACAGGAGACCCAGACATGACTACATCGTGCACCCTTAGTACTTGTTCTAATATATAGGAGACCAGATATGGGTACACAGGGCACCCTTAGTACTTGTCCTAATATGCAGGGGACCAAGACATGGCTACACAGTGCACCCTTAGTACTTGTCCTAATATATAGGGACCCAGACATGACTACACAGTGCACCCTTAATGCTTGTCCTAATATACAGGGACCCAGATATGTCTACACAGTGCACCCTTAGTACTTGTCCTAATATGCAGGGGACCAAGACATGGCTACACAGTGCACCCTTAGTACTTGTCCTAATATATAGGGGACCCAGACATGACTACACAGTGCACCCTTAGTTCTTGTCCTAATATATAGGGTACCCAGACATGACTACACAGTGCACCCTAATGCTTGTCCTAATACACAGGGGACCCAGACATGACTACACAGTACACCCTTAGTACTTGTCCTAATATATAGGGGACCAGACATGGCTACACAGTGCCCCCTTAGTACTTGTCCTAATATACAGGGGGCCCAGACATGGCTACACAGTGCACCCTTAGTACTTATCCTAATATATAGGGGACGAGGCATGGCTCCACAGGGCACAGTTAGTACTTGTCCTAATATACAGGAGACCCAGACATGACTACACAGTGCACCCTTAGTACTTGTTCTAATATATAGGAGACCCAGACATGGCTACACAGTGCACCCTTAGTACTTGTCCTAATACATAATGGGCGCAGACATGGCTACACAGTGCACCCTTAGTACTTGTCCTAATACATAATGGGCGCAGACATGACTACACAGTGCAGCCTTAGTACTTGTCCTAATATATAGGAGACCAGATATGGCTACACAGTGCGCCCTTAGTGCTTGTCCTAATATATAGGAGACCCAATATGGCTACACAGTGCACCTTTAGTACTTGTCCTAATATATAGGGGACCAGACATGGCTACACAGTGCACCCTTAGTACTTGTCCTAATATACAGGAGACCCAGACATGACTACACAGTGCACCCTTAGTACTTGTCCTAATATATAGGGAGCCAGACATGACTACACAGTGCACCTTTAGTACTTGTCCTAATATGCAGGGGACCCAGACATGACTACACAGTGCACCCTTAGTACTTGTCCTAATATATAGGAGACCAGATATGGCTACACAGTGCACCCTTAGTACTCGTCCTAATATATAGGGACCCAGACATGGCTACACAGTGCACCCTTATTACTTGTCCTAATATATAGAAGACCAGATATGGGTACACAGTGCACCCTTGGTACTTGTCCTAATATATAGGGGAACCAGACATGACTTCACAGTGCACCCTTAGTACTTGTCCTAATATATAGGAGACCAGACATGACTACACAGTGCACCCTTAGTACTTGTCCTAATACATAGGAGACCAGATATGGGTACAAAGTGCACCCTTAGTACTGGTCCTAATATGCAGGGGAACAAAGACATGGCTACACAGTGCACCCTTAGTACTTGTCCTAATATATAGGAGACCATACATGACTACACAGTGCACGCTTAGTACTTATCCTAATATACAGGAGACCCAGACATGACTACATCGTGCACCCTTAGTACTTGTTCTAATATATAGGAGACCAGATATGGGTACACAGGGCACCCTTAGTACTTGTCCTAATATGCAGGGGACCAAGACATGGCTACACAGTGCACCCTTAGTACTTGTCCTAATATATAGGGACCCAGACATGACTACACAGTGCACCCTTAATGCTTGTCCTAATATACAGGGACCCAGATATGCCTACACAGTGCACCCTTAGTACTTGTCCTAATATACAGGGACCCAGATATGGCTACACAGTGCACCCTTAGTACTTGTCCTAATATACAGGGACCCAGACATGGCTACACAGTGCACCCTTAGTACTTGTCCTAATATACAGAGGGCCCAGACATGGTTACACAGTGCACCCTTAGTACTTGCCCTAATATACAGGGACTCAGACATGACTACACAGTGCACCCTTAGTACTTGTGCTAATACAAAAGGGACGCAGACATGGCTACACAGTGCACCCTTAGTACTTGTCCTAATATACAGAGGGCCCAGACATGGCTACACAGTGCACCCTTCGTACTTGTCCTAATATACAGGCAGCCCAGACATTGCTACACAGTGCACACTTAGTACTTGTACTAATATACAGAGGACCAAGACATGGTTACACTGTACACCCTTAGTACTTGTCCTAATATACAGGAACTCAGACATGACTACACAGTGCACCCTTAGTACTTGTCCTAATATATAGAGGACGCAGACATGACTACACAGTACACTCTTAGTACTTGTCCTAATATATAGGGAACCAGACATGGCTACACAGTGCACCCTTAGTACTGGTCCTAATATGCAGATGACCAAGACATGGCTACACAGTGCACCCTTAGTACTGGTCCTAATATATAGGAGACCAGACATGACTACACAGTGCACCCTTAGTACTTGTCCTAATATATAGGGACCAGACATGACTACACAGTGCACCCGTAGTACTTGTCCTAATATACAGAGGGCCCAGACATGGCTACACAGTGCACCCTTAGTACTTGTCCTAATATGCAGGGGACCAAGACATGGCTACACAGTGCACCCTTAGTACTTGTCCTAATATATAGGGGCCAGACATGACTACACAGTGCACCCTTAGTACTTGTCCTAATATACAGAGGGCCCAGACATGGCTACACAGTGCAGCCTTAGTACTTGTCCTAAAATACAGAGGGCCCAGACATGGCTACACAGTGCACCCTTAGTACTTGTCCTAATATGCAGGGGACCAAGACATGGCTACACAGTGCACCCTTAGTACTTGTCCTAATATACAGGAGACCCAGACATGGCTACACAGTGCACCCTTAGTACTTGTCCTAATATGCAGGGGACCAAGACATGGCTACACAGTGCACCCTTAGTACTTGTCCTAATATACAGGAGACCCAGACATGACTACACAGGGCACCCTTAATACTTGTCCTAATATATAGGAGACCAGACATGGCTACACAGTGCACCCTTAGTACTTGTCTTAATATGCAGGGGAACAAAGATATGGCTACACAGTGCACCCTTAGTACTTGTCCTAATATACAGGAGACCCAGACATGACTACACAGGGCACCCTTAATACTTGTCCTAATATATAGGAGACCAGACATGGCTACACAGTGCACCCTTAGTACTTGTCTTAATATGCAGGGGAACAAAGATATGGCTACACAGTGCACCCTTAGTACTTATCCTAATATGCAGGGGAACAAAGAAATGGCTACACAGTGCACCCTTAGTACTTGTCCTAATATATAGGAGACCGGATATGGGTACACAGTGCACCCTTAGTACTTGTCCTAATATATAGGAGACCAGATATGGGTACACAGTGCACCCTTGGTACTTGTACTAATATGCAGGGGACCCAGACATGGCTACACAGTGCACGCTTAGTACTTGTCCTAATATATAGGAGACCAGACATGGCTACACAGTGCACCCTTAGTACTTGTCCTAATATATAGGGGACCAGACATGGCTACACAGTGCACGCTTAGTACTTGTCCTAATATATAGGAGACCAGACATGGCTACACAGTGCACCCTTATTACTTGTCCTAATATATAAGGACCAGACATGACTACACAGTGCACCCTTAGTACTTGTCCTAATATGCAGGGGACCAAGACATGACTACACAGTGCACCCTTAGTACTTGTACTAATATATAGGAGACCGGATATGGGTACACAGTGCACCCTTAGTACTTGTCCTAATATATAGGAGACCAGATATGGGTACACAGTGCACCCTTGGTACTTGTACTAATATGCAGGGGACCCAGACATGGCTACACAGTGCACGCTTAGTACTTGTCCTAATATATAGGAGACCAGACATGGCTACACAGTGCAGCCTTAGTACTTGTCCTAATATATAGGGGACCAGACATGGCTACACAGTGCACCCTTATTACTTGTCCTAATATATAGGGACCAGACAGGACTACACAGTGCACCCTTAGTACTTGTCCAAATATACAGGGGGCCCAGACAAGACTACACAGTGCACCTTTAGTACTTGTCCTAATATGCAGGGGAGCCAGACGTGACTACACAGTGCACCCTTAGTACTTGTCCTAATATACAGGAGACCCAGACATGACTACACAGTGCACCCTTAGTACTTGTCCTAATATACAGGGGGCCCATACAAGACTACACAGTGCACCCTTAGTACTTGTCCTAATATATAGGAGACCCAGACATGACTACACAGTGCACCCTTAGTACTTGTCCTAATATATAGTGGACCAGACATGGCTACACAGTGCACCCTTAGTACTTGTCCTAATATACAGGAGACCCAGACATGACTACACAGTGCACCCTTAGTACTTGTCCAAATATACAGGGGACCAGACATGGCTACACAGTGCACCCTTAGTACTTGTCCTAATATACAGGAGACCCAGACAAGACTACACAGTGCACCTTTAGTACTTCTCCTAATATATAGGAGACCAGACTGACTACACAGTGCACCCTTAGTACTTGTCCTAATATACAGGAGACCCAGACATGACTACACAGTGCACCCTTAGTACTTGTCCTAATATATAGGGACCCAGACATGACTACACAGTGCACCCTTAGTAATTGTCCTAATATATAGCGACCCAGACATGACTACACAGTGCACCCTTAGAACTTGTCCTAATATATAGGGACCCAGACATGGCTAATCATTGCACGCTTAGTACTTATCCTGATTTACCGGAGACCAGACATGACTACACAGTGCACCCTTAGTACTTGTCCTAATATATAGGAGACCAGACATGGCTCCACAGGGCACAGTTAGTACTTGTTCTAATATATAGGGGGCCAGACATGACTACACAGTGCACCCTTAGTACTTGTCCTAATATGCAGGGGAACAAAGATATGGCTACACAGTGCACCCTTAGTACTTGTCCTAATATGCAGGGGACCCAGATATGGCTACACAGTGCACCCTTAGTACTTGTCCTAATATATAGGAGACCAGATATGGGTACACAGTGCACCCTTAGTACTTGTCCCAATATGCAGGGGACCAAGACATGGCTACACCGTGCACCCTTAGTACTTGTCCTAATATATAAGAGACCAGACATGGCTACACAGCGCACCCTTAGTACT
Source organism: Eleutherodactylus coqui (assembly GCF_035609145.1). Classification (NCBI taxonomy): domain Eukaryota; kingdom Metazoa; phylum Chordata; class Amphibia; order Anura; family Eleutherodactylidae; genus Eleutherodactylus; species Eleutherodactylus coqui. The sequence continues at coordinate 259,215 of NW_027101892.1, read as the reverse complement.
TGTCCTAATATATAGGAGACCAGATATGGGTACACAGTGCACCCTTAGTACTTGTCCTAATATGCAGGGGACCAAGACATGGCTACACAGTGCACCCTTAGTACTTGTCCTAATATATAGGAGACCAGACATTGCTCCACAGGGCACAGTTAGTACTTGTTCTAATATATAGGGACCCAGACATGGCTACACAGGGCACCCTTAGTACTTGTCCTAATATATAGGGACCCAGACATGGCTACACAGTGCACCCTTAGTACTTGTCCTAATATATGGGAGACCCAGACATGACTACACAGTGCAACCTTAGTACTTGTCCTAATATATAGGGGACCCAGACATGGCTACACAGTGCACCCTTAGTACTTGTCCTAATATATAGGGACCTAGACATGACTACACAGTGCACCCTTAGTACTTGTCCTAATATATAGGGACCCAGACATGACTACACAGTGCACCCTTAGTACTTGTCCTAATATATAGGAGACCAGATATGGGTACACAGTGCACCCTTAGTACTTGTCCTAATATATAGGGACCTAGACATGACTACACGGTGCACCCTTAGTACTTGTCCTAATATATAGGGGGCCAGACATGACTACACAGTACAGCCTTAGTACTTGTCCTAATATATAGGAGACCAGATACGGCTACACAGGGCACACTTAGTACTTGTCCTAATATATAGGAGACCAGATATGGGTACACAGTGCACCCTTAGTACTGCTCCTAATATGCAGGGGACCAAGACATGGCACAGTGCACCCTTAGTACTTGTCCTAATATATAGGGGACCCAGACATGGCTACACAGTGCACCCTTAGTACTTGTTCTAATACATAAGGGGCACAGACATGGCTACACAGTGCACCCTTAGTACTTGTCCTAATATATAGGAGACCAGATATGGTTACACAGTGCAGCCTTAGTACTTGTCCTAATATGCAGGGGACCAAGACATAGCTACACCGTGCACCCTTAGTACTTGTCCTAATATATAGGAGACCAAACATGGCTACACAGTGCACCCTTGGTACTTATCCTAATATGCAGGGGACCAAGACATGGCTACACAGTGCACCCATAGTACTTGTCCTAATATATAGGAGACACAATATGGCTACACAGTGCACACTTAGTACTTCTCCTAATATATAGGGGACCAGACATGGCTACACAGTGCACCCTTAGTACTTGTCCTAATATACAGGAGACCCAGACATGACTACACAGTGCACCCTTAGTACTTGTCCAAATATACAGGGGGCCCAGACAAGACTACACAGTGCACCTTTAGTACTTGTCCTATTATGCAGGGGACCCAGACGTGACTACACAGTGCACCCTTAGTACTTGTCCTAATATACTGGAGACCCAGACATGACTACACAGTGCACCCTTAGTACTTGTCCTAATATACAGGAGACCCAGACATGACTACACAGTGCACCCTTAGTACTTGTCCTAATATATAGGGGACCCAGACATGGCTACACAGTGCACCCTTAGTACTTGTCCTAATATGCAGGGGACCAAGACATGGCTACACAGTGCACCCTTAGTACTTGTCCTAATATATAGGAGACCCAATATGGCTACACAGTGCACCCTTAGTACTTGTCCTAATATATAGGAGACCAGACATGACTACACAGTGCACCCTTAGTACTTGTCCCAATATACAGGAGACCCAGACATGACTACACAGTGCACCCTTAGTACTTGTCCTAATATATAGGGACCCAGACATGACTACACAGTGCACCCTTAGTAATTGTCCTAATATATAGGGACCCAGACATGACTACACAGTGCACCCTTAGAACTTGTCCTAATATATAGGGACCCAGACATGGCTAATCATTGCACGCTTAGTACTTATCCTAATTTACCGGAGACCAGACATGACTACACAGTGCACCCTTAGTACTTGTCCTAATATATAGGAGACCAGACATGGCTCCACAGGGCACAGTTAGTACTTGTTCTAATATATAGGGGGCCAGACATGACTACACAGTGCACCCTTAGTACTTTTCCTAATATGCAGGGGAACAAAGATATGGCTACACAGTGCACCCTTAGTACTTGTCCTAATATGCAGGGGACCCAGATATGGCTACACAGTGCACCCTTAGTACTTGTCCTAATATATACGGACCAGACATGGCTACACAGTGCACCCTTACTACTTGTCCTAATATATAGGAGACCAGATATGGGTACACAGTGCACCCTTAGTACTTGTCCTAATATGCAGGGGACCAAGACATGGCTACACCATGCACCCTTAGTACTTGTCCTAATATATAGGAGACCAGACATGACTACACAGTACAGCCTTAGTACTTGTCCTAATATATAGGAGACCAGATACGGCTACACAGCGCACCCTTAGTACTTGTCCTAATATATAGGAGACCAGATATGGGTACACAGTGCACCCTTAGTACTTGTCCTAATATGCAGGGGACCAAGACATGGCTACACAGTGCACCCTTAGTACTTGTCCTAATATATAGGGACCCAGACATGGCTACACAGTGCACCCTTAGTACTTGTCCTAATATATGGGAGACCCAGACATGACTACACAGTGCAACCTTAGTACTTGTCCTAATATATAGGGGACCCAGACATGGCTACACAGTGCACCCTTAGTACTTGTCCTAATATATAGGGACCTAGACATGACTACACAGTGCACCCTTAGTACTTGTCCTAATATATAGGGACCCAGACATGACTACACAGTGCACCCTTAGTACTTGTCCTAATATATAGGAGACCAGATATGGGTACACAGTGCACCCTTAGTACTTGTCCTAATATATAGGGACCTAGACATGACTACACGGTGCACCCTTAGTACTTGTCCTAATATATAGGGGGCCAGACATGACTACACAGTACAGCCTTAGTACTTGTCCTAATATATAGGAGACCAGATACGGCTACACAGGGCACACTTAGTACTTGTCCTAATATATAGGAGACCAGATATGGGTACACAGTGCACCCTTAGTACTGCTCCTAATATGCAGGGGACCAAGACATGGCACAGTGCACCCTTAGTACTTGTCCTAATATATAGGGGACCCAGACATGGCTACACAGTGCACCCTTAGTACTTGTTCTAATACATAAGGGGCACAGACATGGCTACACAGTGCACCCTTAGTACTTGTCCTAATATATAGGAGACCAGATATGGGTACACAGTGCAGCCTTAGTACTTGTCCTAATATGCAGGGGACCAAGACATGGCTACACCGTGCACCCTTAGTACTTGTCCTAATATATAGGGACCCAGACATGACTACACAGTGCACCCTTAGTAATTGTCCTAATATATAGCGACCCAGACATGACTACACAGTGCTCCCTTAGAACTTGTCCTAATATATAGGGACCCAGACATGGCTAATCATTGCACGCTTAGTACTTATCCTAATTTACCGGAGACCAGACATGACTACACAGTGCACCCTTAGTACTTGTCCTAATATATAGGAGACCAGACATGGCTCCACAGGGCACAGTTAGTACTTGTTCTAATATATAGGGGGCCAGACATGACTACACAGTGCACCCTTAGTACTTTTCCTAATATGCAGGGGAACAAAGATATGGCTACACAGTGCACCCTTAGTACTTGTCCTAATATGCAGGGGACTCAGATATGGCTACACAGTGCACCCTTAGTACTTGTCCTAATATATAGGAGACCAGATATGGGTACACAGTGCACCCTTAGTACTTGTCCTAATATGCAGGGGACCAAGACATGGCTACACCGTGCACCCTTAGTACTTGTCCTAATATATAGGAGACCAGACATGGCTACACAGCGCACCCTTAGTACTTGTCCTAATATATAGGAGACCAGATATGGGTACACAGTGCACCCTTAGTACTTGTCCTAATATGCAGGGGACCAAGACATGGCTACACAGTGCACCCTTAGTACTTGTCCTAATATATTGGAGACCAGACATTGCTCCACAGGGCACAGTTAGTACTTGTTCTAATATATAGGGACCCAGACATGGCTACACAGGGCACCCTTAGTACTTGTCCTAATATATAGGGACCCAGACATGGCTACACAGTGCACCCTTAGTACTTGTCCTAATATATGGGAGACCCAGACATGACTACACAGTGCAACCTTAGTACTTGTCCTAATATATAGGGGACCCAGACATGGCTACACAGTGCACCCTTAGTACTTGTCCTAATATACAGGGACCTAGACATGACTACACAGTGCACCCTTAGTACTTGTCCTAATATATAGGGACCCAGACATGACTACACAGTGCACCCTTAGTACTTGTCCTAATATATAGGAGACCAGATATGGGTACACAGTGCACCCTTAGTACTTGTCCTAATATATAGGGACCTAGACATGACTACACGGTGCACCCTTAGTACTTGTCCTAATATATAGGGGGCCAGACATGACTACACAGTACAGCCTTAGTACTTGTCCTAATATATAGGAGACCAGATACGGCTACACAGGGCACACTTAGTACTTGTCCTAATATATAGGAGACCAGATATGGGTACACAGTGCACCCTTAGTACTGCTCCTAATATGCAGGGGACCAAGACATGGCACAGTGCACCCTTAGTACTTGTCCTAATATATAGGGGACCCAGACATGGCTACACAGTGCACCCTTAGTACTTGTTCTAATACATAAGGGGCACAGACATGGCTACACAGTGCACCCTTAGTACTTGTCCTAATATATAGGAGACCAGATATGGGTACACAGTGCAGCCTTAGTACTTGTCCTAATATGCAGGGGACCAAGACATGGCTACACCGTGCACCCTTAGTACTTGTCCTAATATATAGGAGACCAAACATGGCTACACAGTGCACCCTTGGTACTTATCCTAATATGCAGGGGACCCAGACATGGCTACACAGTGCACCCTTAGTACTTGTCCTAATATATAGGAGACCAGACATGGCTATACAGTGCACCCTTAGTACTTGTCCTAATGTATAGGAGACCAGATATGTGTACACAGTGCACCCTTAGTACTTGTCCTAATATATAGGAGACCAGATATGGGTACACAGTGCACCCTTAGTACTTGTCCTAATATATAGGGGACCAAGACATGGCTACACAGTGCACCCTTAGTACTGGTCCTAATATATAGGAGACCAGATATGACTACACAGTGCACCCTTAGTACTTGTCCTAATATGCAGGGGACCCAGACATGGCTACACAGTGCACGCTTAGTACTTGTCCCATATATAGGAGACCAGACATGGCTACACAGTGCACCCTTAGTACTTGTCCTAATATGCAGGGGACCCAGACATGGCTACACAGTGCACGCTTAGTACTTGTCCAATATATAGGAGACCAGACATGACTACACAGTGCACCCTTAGTACTTGTCCTAATATATAGGGGACCAGACATGGCTACACAGTGCACCCTTAGTACTTGTCCTAATATACAGGAGACCCAGACATGACTACACAGTGCACCCTTAGTACTTGTCCTAATATATAGGGGGCCCAGACATGACTACACAGTGCACCTTTAGTACTTGTCCTAATATGCAGGGGACCCAGACGTGACTACACAGTGCACCATTAGTACTTGTCCTAATATATAGGAGACCAGACATGGCTCCACAGGGCACAGTTAGTACTTGTTCTAATATATAGGGACCCAGACATGACTACACAGTGCACCCTTAGTACTTGTCCTAATATATAGGGACCCAGACATGACTACACAGTGCACCCTTAGTACTTGTCCTAATATATAGGGACCCAGACATGACTACACAGTGCACCCTTAGAACTTGTCCTAATATATAGGGACCCAGACATGGCTAATCATTGCACGCTTAGTACTTATCCTCATTTACCGGAGACCAGACATGACTACACAGTGCACCCTTAGTACTTGTCCTAATATATAGGAGACCAGACATGGCTCCACAAGGCACAGTTAGTACTTGTTCTAATATATAGGGGGCCAGACATGACTACACAGTGCACCCTTAGTACTTTTCCTAATATGCAGGGGAACAAAGATATGGCTACACAGTGCACCCTTAGTACTTGTCCTAATATGCAGGGGACCCAGATATGGCTACACAGTGCACCCTTAGTACTTGTCCTAATATATACGGACCAGACATGGCTACACAGTGCACCCTTACTACTTGTCCTAATATATAGGAGACCAGATATGGTTACACAGTGCACCCTTAGTACTTGTCCTAATATGCAGGGGACCAAGACATGGCTACACCGTGCACCCTTAGTACTTGTCCTAATATATAGGAGACCAGACATGGCTACACAGCGCACCCTTAGTACTTGTCCTAATATATAGGAGACCAGATATGGGTACACAGTGCACCCTTAGTACTTGTCCTAATATGCAGGGGACCAAGACATGGCTACACAGTGCACCCTTAGTACTTGTCCTAATATATAGGAGACCAGACATTGCTCCACAGGGCACAGTTAGTACTTGTTCTAATATATAGGGACCCAGACATGGCTACACAGAGCACCCTTAGTACTTGTCCTAATATATAGGGACCTAGACATGACTACACAGTGCACCCTTAGTACTTGTCCTAATATATAGGGACCCAGACATGACTACACAGTGCACCCTTAGTACTTGTCCTAATATATAGGAGACCAGATATGGGTACACAGTGCACCCTTAGTACTTGTCCTAATATATAGGGACCAAGACATGACTACACGGTGCACCCTTAGTACTTGTCCTAATATATAGGGGGCCAGACATGACTACACAGTACAGCCTTAGTACTTGTCCTAATATATAGGAGACCAGATACGGCTACACAGGGCACACTTAGTACTTGTCCTAATATATAGGAGACCAGATATGGGTACACAGTGCACCCTTAGTACTGCTCCTAATATGCAGGGGACCAAGACATGGCACAGTGCACCCTTAGTACTTGTCCTAATGTATAGGAGACCAGATATGTGTACACAGTGCACCCTTAGTAGTGGTCCTAATATATAGGAGACCAGATATGTGTACACAGTGCACCCTTAGTACTTGTCCCATATATAGGAGACCAGACATGGCTACACAGTGCACCCTTAGTACTTGTCCTAATATGCAGGGGACCCAGACATGGCTACACAGTGCACCCTTAGTACTTGTTCTAATACATAAGGGGCACAGACATGGCTACACAGTGCACCCTTAGTACTTGTCCTAATATATAGGAGACCAGATATGGGTACACAGTGCAGCCTTAGTACTTGTCCTAATATGCAGGGGACCAAGACATGGCTACACCGTGCACCCTTAGTACTTGTCCTAATATATAGGAGACCAAACATGGCTACACAGTGCACCCTTGGTACTTATCCTAATATGCAGGGGACCCAGACATGGCTTCACAGTGCACCCTTAGTACTTGTCCTAATATATAGGAGACCAGACATGGCTATACAGTGCACCCTTAGTACTTGTCCTAATGTATAGGAGACCAGATATGTGTACACAGTGCACCCTTAGTAGTGGTCCTAATATATAGGAGACCAGATATGTGTACACAGTGCACCCTTAGTACTGGTCCTAATATATAGGAGACCAGATATGACTACACAGTGCACCCTTAGTACTTGCCCTAATATGCAGGGGACCCAGACATGGCTACACAGTGCACGCTTAGTACTTGTCCCATATATAGGAGACCAGACATGGCTACACAGTGCACCCTTAGTACTTGTCCTAATATGCAGGGGACCCAGACATGGCTACACAGTGCACGCTTAGTACTTGTCCAATATATAGGAGACCAGACATGACTACACAGTGCACCCTTAGTACTTGTCCTAATATATAGGGGACCAGACATGGCTACACAGTGCACCCTTAGTACTTGTCCTAATATACAGGAGACCCAGACATGACTACACAGTGCACCCTTAGTACTTGTCCTAATATATAGGGGGCCCAGACATGACTACACAGTGCACCTTTAGTACTTGTCCTAATATGCAGGGGACCCAGACGTGACTACACAGTGCACCATTAGTACTTGTCCTAATATATAGGAGACCAGACATGGCTCCACAGGGCACAGTTAGTACTTGTTCTAATATATAGGGACCCAGACATGACTACACAGTGCACCCTTAGTACTTGTCCTAATATATAGGGACCCAGACATGACTACACAGTGCACCCTTAGTACTTGTCCTAATATGCAGGGGACCAAGACATGGCTACACAGTGCACCCTTAGTACTTGTCCTAATATATAGGAGACCAGACATAACTACACAGTGCACCCTTAGTACTTGTCCTAATATATAAGGGACCAGATATGGCTACACAGTGCACCCTTAGTACTTGTCCTAATATATAGGAGACCAGATATGGCTACACAGTGCACCCTTAGTACTTGTCGTAATATGCAGGGGACCAAGACATGGCTACACAGTGCACCCTTAGTACTTGTCCTAATATAGGAGACCCAATATGGCTACACAGTGCACCCTTAGTACTTGTCCTATTATATAAGGGACCAGACATGGCTACACAGGGCACCCTTAGTACTTGTCCTAATACATAGGGACCAAGACATGACTACACAGTGCACCCTTAGTACTTGTCCTAATATATAGGGACACAGACATGACTACACAGTGCACCCTTAGTACTTGTCCTAATATATAGGAGACCAGATATGGCTACACAGTGCACGCTTTGTACTTGTCCTAATATATAGGAGACCAGATACGGCTACACAGTGCACCCTTAGTACTGGTCCTAATATGCAGGGGACCAAGACATGGCTACACAGTGCACCCTTAGTACTTGTCCTAACATACAGGAGACCCAGACATGGCTACACAGTGTACCCTTAGTACTTGTCCTAATATATAGGGGACCCAGACATGGCTACACAGTGCACCCTTAGTACTTGTCCTAATATATAGAGGACTCAGACATGGCTACACAGTGCACCCATAGTACTTGTTCTAATACATAAGGGGCGCAGACATGGCTACACAATACAGCCTTAGTACTTGTCTTAATATGCTGGGGACCAAGACATGGCTACACAGTACACCCTTAGTACTTGTCCTAATTTATAGGGGACCCAGACATGACTACACAGTGCACCCTAATGCTTGTCCTAATACACAGGGGACCCAGACATGACTACACAGTACACCCTTAGTACTTGTCCTAATATATGTAGGCGACTCAGATATGGCTACACAGTGCACCCTTAGTACTTGTCCTAATATGCAGGGGAACAAAGACATGGCTACACAGTACACCCTTAGTACTTGTCCTAATTTATAGGGGACCCAGACATGACTACACAGTGCACCCTAATGCTTGTCCTAATACACAGGGGACCCAGACATGACTACACAGTACACCCTTAGTACTTGTCCTAATATATGTAGGCGACTCAGATATGGCTACACAGTGCACCCTTAGTACTTGTCCTAATACATAGGGACCCAGACGTGGCTACACAGTGCACCCTTAGTACTTGTTCTAATACATAAGGGGCGCAGACATGGCTACACAGTGCACCCTTAGTACTTGTCCTAATATATAGGGGACCCAGACATGGCTACACAGTGCACCCTTAGTACTTGTCCTAATATATAGGGGACCCAGACATGACTACACTGTGGACCCTAATGCTTGTCCTAATACACAGGGGACCAAGACATGGCTACACAGTGCACCCTTAGTACTTGTCCTAATATATAGGAGACCAGATATGGCTACACAGTGCACCCTTAGTACTGGTCCTAATATATAGGGGACCAAGACATGGCTACACAGTGCACCCTTAGTACTTGTCCTAATATACAGGAGACCCAGACATGGCTACACAGTGCACCCTTAGTACTTGTCCAAATATATAGAGGACTCAGACATGGCTACACAGTGCACCCATAGTACTTGTTCTAATACATAAGGGGCGCAGAAATGGCTACACAGTGCACCCATAGTACTTGTTCTAATACATAAGGGACCCAGACATGACTACACAGTGCACCCTAATGCTTGTCCTAATACACAGGGGACCCAGACATGACTACACAGTGCACCCTTAGTACTTGTCCTAATATATAGGGGACCAGATATGGCTACATAGTGCACCCTTAGTACTTGTCCTAATATGCAGGGGACCAAGACATGGCTACACAGTGCACCCTTAGTACTTGTCCTAATATATAGGAGACCCAATATGGCTACACAGTGCACGCTTAGTACTTGTCCTAATATGCAGGGGACCCAGACATGACTACACAGTGCATCCTTAGTACTTGTCCTCATATATAGGGGACCAGACATGGCTACACAGTGCACCCTTAGTACTTGTCCTAATATATGTAGGCGACTCAGATATGGCTACACAGTGCACCCTTAGTACTTGTCCTAATATGCAGGGGAACAAAGACATGGCTACACAGTACACCCTTAGTACTTGTCCTAATTTATAGGGGACCCAGACATGACTACACAGTGCACCCTAATGCTTGTCCTAATACACAGGGGACCCAGACATGACTACACAGTACACCCTTAGTACTTGTCCTAATATATGTAGGCGACTCAGATATGGCTACACAGTGCACCCTTAGTACTTGTCCTAATACATAGGGACCCAGACGTGGCTACACAGTGCACCCTTAGTACTTGTTCTAATACATAAGGGGCGCAGACATGGCTACACAGTGCACCCTTAGTACTTGTCCTAATATATAGGGGACCCAGACATGGCTACACAGTGCACCCTTAGTACTTGTCCTAATATATAGGGGACCCAGACATGACTACACAGTGGACCCTAATGCTTGTCCTAATACACAGGGGACCAAGACATGGCTACTCAGTGCACCCTTAGTACTTGTCCTAATATATAGGAGACCAGATATGGCTACACAGTGCACCCTTAGTACTGGTCCTAATATATAGGGGACCAAGACATGGCTACACAGTGCACCCTTAGTACTTGTCCTAATATACAGGAGACCCAGACATGGCTACACAGTGCACCCTTAATACTTGTCCAAATATATAGAGGACTCAGACATGGCTACACAGTGCACCCATAGTACTTGTTCTAATACATAAGGGGCGCAGAAATGGCTACACAGTGCACCCATAGTACTTGTTCTAATACATAAGGGACCCAGACATGACTACACAGTGCACCCTAATGCTTGTCCTAATACACAGGGGACCCAGACATGACTACACAGTGCACCCTTAGTACTTGTCCTAATATATAGGAGACCCAGACATGGCTACACAGTGCACCCTTAGTGATTGTCCGAATATATAGGAGACCAGATATGGCTACACAGTGCACCCTTAGTACTTGTCCTAATATATAGGGGACCAGATATGGCTACATAGTGCACCCTTAGTACTTGTCCTAATATGCAGGGGACCAAGACATGGCTACACAGTGCACCCTTAGTACTTGTCCTAATATATAGGAGACCCAATATGGCTACACAGTGCACCCTTAGTACTTGTCCTAATATGCAGGGGACCCAGACATGACTACACCGTGCATCCTTAGTACTTGTCCTCATATATAGGGGACCAGACATGGCTACACAGTGCACCCTTAGTACTTGTCCTAATATATAGGGGACCAGATATGGCTACATAGTGCACCCTTAGTACTTGTCCTAATATGCAGGGGACCAAGACATGGCTACACAGTGCACCCTTAGTACTTGGCCTAATATATAGGAGACCCAATATGGCTACACAGTGCACCCTTAGTACTTGTCCTAATATACAGGAGACCCAGACATGACCACACAGTGCACCCTTAATACTTGTCCTAATATATAGGAGACCAGACATGGCTCCACAGGGCACAGTTAGTACTTGTTCTAATATATAGGGACTCAGACATGGCTACACAGGGCACCCTTAGTACTTGTCCTAATATATAGGGACCCAGACATGACTACACAGTGCACGCTTAGTACTTGTCCTAATATATAGGAGACCCAATATGGCTACACAGTGCACCCTTAGTACTTGTTCTAATATACAGGAGACCCAATATGGCTACACAGGGCACCCTTAGTACTTGTCCTAATATATAGGGGCCCAGACATGACTACACAGTGCACCCTTAGTACTTGCCCTAATATATAGGGGGCCAGACATGACTACACAGTGCACCCTTAGTAATTGTCTTAATATGCTGGGTACCAAGACATAACTACACAGTGCACCCTTAGTACTTGTCCTAATATGCAGGGGAACAAGGACATGGCTACACAGTGCACCCTTAGTACTTGTCCTAATATGCAGCGGAACAAAGATATGGCTACACAGTGCATCCTTAGTACTTGTCCTAATATGCAGGGGACCAAGACATGACTACACAGTGCACCCATAGTACTTGTCCTAATATATAGGGGACCAAGACATGGCTACACAGGGCACCCTTAGTACTTGTCCTAATATATAGGGGGCCAGACATGACTACACAGGGCACCCATAGTACTTGTCCTAATATATAGGAGACCAGACATGGCTATACAGTGCACCCTTAGTACTTGTTCTAATATATAGGAGACCAGATATGGGTACACAGTGCACCCTTAGTAGTGGTCCTAATATATAGGAGACCAGATATGGGTACACAGTGCACCCTTAGTACTTGTCCTAATATATAGGGGACCAAGACATGGCTACACAGTGCACCCTTAGTACTTGTTCTAATATGCAGGGGACCAAGACATGGCTACACCGTGCACCCTTAGTACTTGTCCTAATATATAGGAGACCAGACATGGCTACACAGGGCACCCTTAGTACTTGTCCTAATATATAGGGACCCAGACATGACTACACAGTGCACGCTTAGTATTTGTCCTAATATATAGGAGACCCAATATGGCTACACAGTGCACCCTTAGTACTTGTTCTAATATACAGGAGACCCAATATGGCTACACAGGGCACCCTTAGTACTTGTCCTAATATATAGGGGCCCAGACATGACTACACAGTGCACCTTTAGTACTTGCCCTAATATATAGGGGGCCAGACATGACTACACAGTGCACCCTTAGTAATTGTCTTAATATGCTGGGTACCAAGACATGACTACACAGTGCACCCTTAGTACTTGTCCTAATATGCAGGGGAACAAGGACATGGCTACACAGTGCACCCTTAGTACTTGTCCTAATATGCAGGGGAACAAAGATATGGCTACACAGTGCATCCTTAGCACTTGTCCTAATATGCAGGGGGCCAGACATGACTACACAGGGCACCCATAGTACTTGTCCTAATATATAGGAGACCAGACATGGCTATACAGTGCACCCTTAGTACTTGTTCTAATATATAGGAGACCAGATATGGGTACACAGTGCACCCTTAGTAGTGGTCCTAATATATAGGAGACCAGATATGGGTACACAGTGCACCCTTAGTACTTGTCCTAATATATAGGGGACCAAGACATGGCTACACAGTGCACCCTTAGTACTTGTCCTAATATGCAGGGGACCAAGATATGGCTACACCGTGCACCCTTAGTACTTGTCCTAATATATAGGAGACCAGACATGGCTACACAGTGCACCCTTAGTACTTGTCCTAATATGCAGGGGACCCAGACATGGCTACACAGTGCACCCTTAGTACTTGTCCTAATATATAGGAGACCAGACATGACTACACAGTGCACCCTTAGTACTTGTCCTAATATGCAGGGGACCCAGACATGACTACACAGTGCACCCTTAGTACTTGTCCTAACATCCAGGAGACCCAGATATGGCTACACAGTGCACCCTTAATACTTGTCTTAATATGCAGGGGACCAAGACATGGCTTCACAGTGCACGCTTAGTACTTGTCCAATATATAGGAGACCAGACATGACTACACAGTGCACCCTTAGTACTTGTCCTAATATATAGGGGACCAGACATGGCTACACAGTGCACCCTTAGTACTTGTCCTAATATACAGGAGACCCAGACATGAGTACACAGTGCACTCTTAGTACTTGTCCTAATATATAGGGGGCCCAGACATGACTACACAGTGCACCTTTAGTTCTTGTCCTAATATGCAGGGGACCCAGACGTGACTACACAGTGCACCCTTAGTACTTGTCCTAATATATAGGAGACCAGATATGGCTACACAGTGCACCCTTAGTACTTGTCCTAATATATACGGACCCAGACATGACTACACAGTGCACCCTTAGTACTTGTCCTAATATATAGGGACCCAGACATGACTACACAGTGCACCCTTAGTACTTGTCCTAATATATAGGGACCCAGACATGACTACACAGTGCACCCTTAGTACTTGTCCTAATATATAGGAGACCAGATATGGTTACACAGTGCACCCTTAGTACTGGTCCTAATATGCAGGGGACCCAGACATGGCTACACAGTACAGCCTTAGTACTAGTCCTAACATATTGGAGACCCAATATGGCTACACACTGCACCCTTAGTACTTGTCCTAATATATAGGAGACCAGATATGGGTACACAGTGCACCCTTAGTACTTGTCCTAATATATAGGAGACCAGATATGGCTACACAGTGCACCCTTAGTACTTGTCCTAATATGCAGGGGACCAAGACATGGCTACACAGTGCCCCCCTAGTACTTGTCCTAATATATTGGAGACCCAATATGGCTACACAGTGCACCCTTAGTACTTGTCCTAATATATAGGAGACCAGATATGGGTACACAGTGCACCCTTAGTACTTGTCCTAATATATAGGAGACCAGATATGGCTACACAGTGCACCCTTAGTACTTGTCCTAATATGCAGGGGACCCAGACATGGCTACACAGTGCACCCTTAGTACTTGTCCTAATATATAGGAGATCCAATATGGCTACACAGTGCACCCTTAGTACTTGTCCTAATATATAAGGGACCAGACATGGCTACACAGTGCACCCTTAGTACTTGTCCTAATATATAAGGGACCAGACATGGCTACACAGTGCACCCTTAGTACTTGTCCTAATATATAGTAGACCAGATATGGGTACACAGTGCACCCTTAGTACTTGTCCTAATATATAGGGGACCCAGACATGGCTACACAGTGCACCCTTAGTACTTGTCCTAATATGCAGGGGAATAAAGACAAGGCTACACAGTGCACCCTTAGTACTTGACCTAATATGCAGCGGACCAAGACATGGCTACACAGTGCACCCTTAGTACTTGTCCTAATATATAGGAGACCCAGACATGAATACACAGTGCACCCTTAGTACTTGTCCTAAAATATAGGAGACCAGATATGGCTACACAGTGAACCCTTAGTACTTCTCCTAATATATAGGAGACCAAATATGGGTACATAGTGCACCCTTAGTACTTGTCCTAATATATAGGGGACCCACACATGGCTACACAGTGCACCCTTAGTACTGGTCCTAATATGCAGGGGACCAAGACATGGCTACACAGTGCCCCCCTAGTACTTGTCCTAATATATTGGAGACCCAATATGGCTACACAGTGCACCCTTAGTACTTGTCCTAATATATAGGAGACCAGATATGGGTACACAGTGCACCCTTAGTACTTGTCCTAATATATAGGAGACCAGATATGGCTACACAGTGCACCCTTAGTACTTGTCCTAATATGCAGGGGACCCAGACATGGCTACACAGTGCACCCTTAGTACTTGTCCTAATATATAGGAGATCCAATATGGCTACACAGTGCACCCTTAGTACTTGTCCTAATATATAAGGGACCAGACATGGCTACACAGTGCACCCTTAGTACTTGTCCTAATATATAAGGGACCAGACATGGCTACACAGTGCACCCTTAGTACTTGTCCTAATATATAGTAGACCAGATATGGGTACACAGTGCACCCTTAGTACTTGTCCTAATATATAGGGGACCCAGACATGGCTACACAGTGCACCCTTAGTACTTGTCCTAATATGCAGGGGAACAAAGACATGGCTACACAGTGCACCCTTAGTACTTGACCTAATATGCAGCGGACCAAGACATGGCTACACAGTGCACCCTTAGTACTTGTCCTAATATATAGGAGACCCAGACATGAATACACAGTGCACCCTTAGTACTTGTCCTAAAATATAGGAGACCAGATATGGCTACACAGTGAACCCTTAGTACTTGTCCTAATATATAGGAGACCAAATATGGGTACATAGTGCACCCTTAGTACTTGTCCTAATATATAGGGGACCCACACATGGCTACACAGTGCACCCTTAGTACTTGTTCTAATACATAAGGGGCGCAGACATGGCTACACAATACAGCCTTAGTACTTGTCTTAATATGCAGGGGACCAAGACATGGCTACACAGTGCACCCTTAGTACTTCTCCTAATATGCAGCGGAACAAAGACATGGCTACACAGTGCACGCTTAGTACTGGTCCTAATATGCAGGGGACCAATACATGGCTACACAGTGCACCCTTAGTACTTGTCCTAATATGCAGGAGACCCAGACATGGCTACACAGTGCACCCTTAGTACTTGTCCAAATATATAGAGGACTCAGACATGGCTACACAGTGCACCCTTAGTACTGGTCCTAATATGCAGGGGACCAATACATGGCTACACAGTGCACCCTTAGTACTTGTCCTAATATGCAGGAGACCCAGACATGGCTACACAGTGCACCCTTAGTACTTGTCCAAATATATAGAGGACTCAGACATGGCTACACAGTGCACCCTTAGTACATGTCCTAACATACAGGAGACCCAGACATGGCTACACTGTGCACCCATAGTACTTGTTCTAATACATAAGGGGCGCAGACATGGCTACACAATACAGCCTTAGTACTTGTCTTAATATGCAGGGGACCAAGACATGGCTACACAGTGCACCCTAATGCTTGTCCTAATACACAGGGGACCCAGACATGACTACACAGTACACCCTTAGTACTTGTCCTAATATATAGGGGACCAGACATGGCTACACAGTGCCCCCTTAGTACTTGTCCTAATATACAGGGGGCCCAGACATGGCTACACAGTGCACCCTTAGTACTTGTCCTAATATATAGGAGACCCAGACATGGCTACACAGTGCACCCTTAGTACTTATCCTAATATATAGGGACTCAGACATGGCTACACAGTGCACCCTTAGTACTTGTCCTAATATATAGGGGACCCAGACATTACTACACAGTGCACCCTAATGCTTGTCCTAATATGCAGGGGACCAAGACATGGCTACACCGTGCACCCTTAGTACTTGTCCTAATATATAGGAGACCAAACATGGCTACACAGTGCACCCTTAGTACTTGTCCTAATATGCAGGGGAACCAGACATGGCTACACAGTGCACACTTAGTACTTGTCCTAATATATAGGGGACCCAGACATGGCTGCACAGTGCACTCTTAGTACCTGTCCTAATATATAGGGGACCCAGACATGGCTACACAGTGCACCCTTAGTACTTGTCCTAATATATAGGGGACCCAGACATGGCTACACAGTGCACTCTTAGTACTTGTCCTAATATATAGGGGACCCAGACATGACTACACAGTGCACCCTTAGTACTTGTCCTAATATATAGGAGACCCAATATGGCTACACAGTGCACCCTTAGTACTTGTCCTAATATATAGGGGACCAGACATGGCTACACAGTGCACCCTTAGTACTTGTCCTAATATACAGGAGACCCAGACATGACTACACAGTGCACCCTTAGTACTTGTCCTAATATGCAGGCGAACAAAGATATGGCTACACAGTGCACCCTTAGTACTTGTCCTAATATGCAGGGGAACAAAGATATGGATACACAGTGCACCCTTAGTACTTGTACTAATATGCAGGGGACCAAGACATGACTACACAGTGCACCCTTAGTACTTGTCCTAATATGCAGGCGAACAAAGATATGGCTACACAGTGCACCCTTAGTACTTGTCCTAATATGCAGGGGAACAAAGATATGGCTACACCGTGCACCCTTAGTACTTGTCCTAATATGCAGGGAACCAAGACATGACTACACAGTGCATCCTTAGTACTTATCCTAATATATAGGAAACCGGATATGGGTACACAGTGCACCCTTAGTACTTGTCCTAATATATAGGAGACCAGATACGGGTACACAGTGCACCCTAAGTACTTGTCCTAATATGCAATGGACCAAGACATGGCTACACCGTGCACCCTTAGTACTTGTCCTAATATATAGGGACCCAGACATGACTACACAGTGTACCCTTAGTACTTGTCCTAATATATAGGGACCCAGACATGACTACACAGTGTACCCTTAGTACTTGTCCTAATATATAGGGACCCAGACATGACTACACAGTGCACCCTTAGTACTTGTCCTAATATATAGGAGACCAGATATGGGTACACAGTGCAGCCTTAGTACTTGTCCTAATATGCAGGGGACCAAGACATGGCTACACCGTGCACCCTTAGTACTTGTCCTAATATATAGGAGACCAGACATGGCTACACAGTGCACCCTCAGTACTTGTCCTAATATGCAGGGGACCCAGACATGGCTACACAGTGCACGCTTAGTACTTGTCCTAATATATAGGAGACCAGATATGGCTACACAGTGCACCCTTAGTACTTGTCCTAATATATAGGAGACCAGACATGGCTACACAGTGCACCCTTAGTACTTGTCCTAATATGCAGGGGACCCAGACATGGCTACACCCTGCACCCTTAGTACTTGTCCTAATATATAGGGGACCCAGACATGGCTACACAGTGCACGCTTAGTACTTATCCTAATATACAGAAGACCAGACAAGGCTACACAGTGCACCCTTAGTACTTGTCCTAATATATAGGAGACCCAGACATGTCTACACAGTGCACCCTTAGTACTTATCCTAATATATAGGGACTCAGACATGGCTACACAGTGCACCCTTAGTACTTGTCCTAATATATAGGGGACCCAGACATTACTACACAGTGCACCCTAATGCTTGTCCTAATATGCAGGGGACCAAGACATGGCTACACCGTGCACCCTTAGTACTTGTCCTAATATATAGGAGACCAAACATGGCTACACAGTGCACCCTTAGTACTTGTCCTAATATGCAGGGGAACCAGACATGGCTACACAGTGCACACTTAGTACTTGTCCTAATATATAGGGGACCCAGACATGGCTGCACAGTGCACTCTTAGTACCTGTCCTAATATATAGGGGACCCAGACATGGCTACACAGTGCACCCTTAGTACTTGTCCTAATATATAGGGGACCCAGACATGGCTACACAGTGCACTCTTAGTACTTGTCCTAATATATAGGGGACCCAGACATGACTACACAGTGCACCCTTAGTACTTGTCCTAATATATAGGAGACCCAATATGGCTACACAGTGCACCCTTAGTACTTGTCCTAATATATAGGGGACCAGACATGGCTACACAGTGCACCCTTAGTACTTGTCCTAATATACAGGAGACCCAGACATGACTACACAGTGCACCCTTAGTACTTGTCCTAATATATAGGAGACCCAGACATGACTACACAGAGCACCCTTAGTACTTGTCCTAATATATAGGGACCCAGACATGACTACACAATGCACCTTTAGTACTTGTCCTAATATGCAGGGGACCCAGACGTGACTACACAGTGTACCCTTAGTACTTGTCCTAATATATAGGGACCCAGACATTACTACACAGTGCACCTTTAGTACTTGTCCTATTATGCAGGGGACCCAGACGTGACTACACAGTGCACCCTTAGTACTTTTCCTAATTAGAGATGAGCGAACGTGCTTGGCCACGCCCCTTTTTCGCCCGAGTACCGCGATTTTCGAGTACTTCCGTACTCGGGCGAAAAAATTCGGGTGGCGCCGTGGGTGAGTGGGGGGTTGCAGCGGGGAGTGGGGGGGAGAGGGAGAGAGAGAGGGCTCCCCCCTGTTCCCCGCTACTACCCCCCACTCACCCACTGCGCCACCCGCCCCCCGGCCACCCCGAGTACTTTTCACCCGAGTACTGAAGTACTCGAAAATGGCGGAACTCGGGCGAAAAAGGGGCGTGGCCGAGCATGTTCGCTCATCTCTAGTCCTAATATATAGGAGACCAGATATGGCTACACAGTGCACCCTTAGTACTTGTCCTAATATGCAGAGGACCAAGACATGACTACACAGTGCACCCTTAGTACTTGTCCTAATATGCAGGGGAACAAAGATATGGCTACACAGTGTACCCTTAGTACTTGTCCTAATATATAGGGAACCCGACATGACTACACAGTGCACCCTTAGTACTTGTTCTAATACATGAGGCGCGCAGACATGGCTACACAGTACAGACTAAGTACTTGTCCTAATATATAGGAGACCCAATATGGCTACACAGTGCACCCTTAGTACTTGTCCTAATATATAGGAGACCAGACATGGCTATACAGTGCACCCTTAGTACTTATCCTAATATACAGGAGACCAGACAAGGCTACACAGTGCACCCTTAGTACTTGTCCTAATATACAGGAGACCAGTTATGGCTACACAGTGCACCCTTAGTACTTGTCCTAATATATAGTAGACCCAGACATGACTACAGTGCACCCTTAGTACTTGTCCTAATATATAGGGGACCCAGACATGGCTACACAGTGCACCCTTAGTACTTGTCCTAATATATAGGAGACCAGATATGGCTACACAGTGCACCCTTAGTACTTGTCCTAATATATAGGAGACTATATATGGCTACACAGGGCACCCTTAGTACTTGTCCTAATATATAGGGGCCCAGACATGGCTACACAGTGCACCCTTAGTACTTGTCATAATATATAGGAGACCAGATATGGCTACACAGTGCACCCTTAGTACTTGTCCTAATATATAGGAGACTATATATGGCTACACAGGGCACCCTTAGTACTTGTCCTAATATATAGGGGCCCAGACATGGCTACACAGTGCACCCTTAGTACTTGTCATAATATATAGGAGACCAGATATGGCTACACAGTGCACCCTTAGTACTTGTCCTAATATATAGGAGACCGGATATGGCTACACAGTGCACCCTTAGTACTTGTCCTAATATGCAGGGGACCAAGACGTGGCTACACAGGGCACCCTTAGTACTTGTCCTAATATATAGGGACTCAGACATGGCTACACAGTGCACCCTTAGTGCTTGTCCTAATATATATGGGGACCCAGACATGGGTACACAGTGCACCCTTAGTACTTGTCCTAATATATAGGGAACCCAGACATGACTACACAGTGCACCCTTAGTACTTGTCCTAATATATAGGGAACCCAGACATGACTACACAGTGCACCCTTAGAACTTGTCCTAATATATAGGGAACCCAGACATGACTACACAGTGCACCCTTAGTACTTGTCCTAATACATAAGGGGCCCAAGACATGGCTACACAGTGCACCCTTAGTACTTGTCCTAATATATAGGGACCCAGACATGACTACACAGTGCACCCTTAGAACTTGTCCTAATATATAGGGACCCAGACATGGCTACACATTGCACGCTTAGTACTTATCCTAATATACAGGAGACCAGACATGACTACACAGTGCACCCTTAGTACTTGTCCTAATATATAGGAGACCAGACATGACTACACAGTGCACCCTTAGTACTTGTCCTAATATATAGGGACCCAGACATGACTACACAGTGCACCCTTAGAACTTGTCCTAATATATAGGGACCCAGACATGACTACACAGTGCACCCTTAGTACTTGTCCTAATATATAGGGACCCATAGATGACTACACAGTGCACGCTTAGTACTTATCCTAATATACAGGAGACCCAGGCATGACTACACAGTGCACCCTTAGTACTTGTCCTAATATGTAGGGACCCAGACATGGCTACACAGTGCACCCTTAGTACTTGTCCTAATATATAGGGACCCAGACATGACTACACAGTGCACCCTTAGTACTTTTCCCAATATACAGGAGACCAGACATGACGACACAGTGCACCCTTAGTACTTGTCTTAATATATAGGAGATCAGATATGGGTACACAGTGCACCCTTGGTAGTTGTCCTAATATATAGGAGACCAGATATAGCTACACAGTGCACCCTTAGTACTTGTCCTAATATACAGGAGACCCAGACATGACTACACAGTGCAGCCTTAGTACTTGTCCTAATATATAGGGGACCCACACATGGCTAAACAGTGCACCCTTAGTACTTGTCCTAATACATAAGGGGCCCAAGACATGGCTACACAGTGCACCCTTAGTACTTGTCCTAATATATAGGGACCCAGAGATGACTACACAGTGCACCCTTAGTACGGTACTTGTCCTAATATATAGGGACCCAGACATGACTACACAGTGCACCCTTAGTACTTGTCCTAATATATAGGGAACCCAGACATGACTACACAGTGCACCCTTAGTACTTGTCCTAATATATAGGGAACCCAGACATGACTACACAGTGCACCCTTAGTACTTGTCCTAATACATAAGGGGCCCAAGACATGGCTACACAGTGCACCCTTAATACTTGTCCTAATATATAGGGACCCAGACATGACTACACAGTGCACCCTTAGTACTTGTCCTAATATATAGGAGACCAGATATGGGTACACAGTGCACCCTTAGTACTTGTCCTAATATATAGGAGACCAGATATGGGTACACAGTGCACCCTTAGTACTTGTCCTAATATATAGGAGACCAGATATGGGTACACAGTGCACCCTTAGTACTTGTCCTAATATATAGGGGGCCAGACATGACTACACAGTACACCCTTAGTACTTGTCTTAATATGCAGGGGAACAAAGATATGGATACACAGTGCACCCTTAGTACTTGTACTAATATGCAGGGGACCAAGACATGACTACACAGTGCACCCTTAGTACTTGTCCTAATATGCAGGCGAACAAAGATATGGCTACACAGTGCACCCTTAGTACTTGTCCTAATATGCAGGGGAACAAAGATATGGCTACACCGTGCACCCTTAGTACTTGTCCTAATATGCAGGGAACCAAGACATGACTACACAGTGCATCCTTAGTACTTATCCTAATATATAGGAAACCGGATATGGGTACACAGTGCACCCTTAGTACTTGTCCTAATATATAGGAGACCAGATACGGGTACACAGTGCACCCTAAGTACTTGTCCTAATATGCAATGGACCAAGACATGGCTACACCGTGCACCCTTAGTACTTGTCCTAATATATAGGGACCCAGACATGACTACACAGTGTACCCTTAGTACTTGTCCTAATATATAGGGACCCAGACATGACTACACAGTGTACCCTTAGTACTTGTCCTAATATATAGGGACCCAGACATGACTACACAGTGCACCCTTAGTACTTGTCCTAATATATAGGAGACCAGATATGGGTACACAGTGCAGCCTTAGTACTTGTCCTAATATGCAGGGGACCAAGACATGGCTACACCGTGCACCCTTAGTACTTGTCCTAATATATAGGAGACCAGACATGGCTACACAGTGCACCCTCAGTACTTGTCCTAATATGCAGGGGACCCAGACATGGCTACACAGTGCACGCTTAGTACTTGTCCTAATATATAGGAGACCAGATATGGCTACACAGTGCACCCTTAGTACTTGTCCTAATATATAGGAGACCAGACATGGCTACACAGTGCACCCTTAGTACTTGTCCTAATATGCAGGGGACCCAGACATGGCTACACAGTGCACCCTTAGTACTTGTCCTAATATATAGGGAACCCGACATGACTACACAGTGCACCCTTAGTACTTGTTCTAATACATGAGGCGCGCAGACATGGCTACACAGTACAGACTAAGTACTTGTCCTAATATATAGGAGACCCAATATGGCTACACAGTGCACCCTTAGTACTTGTCCTAATATATAGGAGACCAGACATGGCTATACAGTGCACCCTTAGTACTTATCCTAATATACAGGAGACCAGACAAGGCTACACAGTGCACCCTTAGTACTTGTCCTAATATACAGGAGACCAGTTATGGCTACACAGTGCACCCTTAGTACTTGTCCTAAGATATAGTAGACCCAGACATGACTACAGTGCACCCTTAGTACTTGTCCTAATATACAGGGGGCCCAGACATGGCTACATAGCGCACCCTTAGTACTTGTCCTAATATATAGGGGACCCAGACATGGCTACACAGTGCACCCTTAGTACTTGTCCTAATATATAGGAGACCAGATATGGCTACACAGTGCACCCTTAGTACTTGTCCTAATATATAGGAGACTATATATGGCTACACAGGGCACCCTTAGTACTTGTCCTAATATATAGGGGCCCAGACATGGCTACACAGTGCACCCTTAGTACTTGTCATAATATATAGGAGACCAGATATGGCTACACAGTGCACCCTTAGTACTTGTCCTAATATATAGGAGACCGGATATGGCTACACAGTGCACCCTTAGTACTTGTCCTAATATGCAGGGGACCAAGACGTGGCTACACAGGGCACCCTTAGTACTTGTCCTAATATATAGGGACTCAGACATGGCTACACAGTGCACCCTTAGTGCTTGTCCTAATATATATGGGGACCCAGACATGGGTACACAGTGCACCCTTAGTACTTGTCCTAATATATAGGGAACCCAGACATGACTACACAGTGCACCCTTAGTACTTGTCCTAATATATAGGGAACCCAGACATGACTACACAGTGCACCCTTAGTACTTGTCCTAATATATAGGGAACCCAGACATGACTACACAGTGCACCCTTAGTACTTGTCCTAATACATAAGGGGCCCAAGACATGGCTACACAGTGCACACTTAGTACTTGTCCTAATATATAGGGACCCAGACATGACTACACAGTGCACCCTTAGAACTTGTCCTAATATATAGGGACCCAGACATGGCTACACATTGCACGCTTAGTACTTATCCTAATATACAGGAGACCAGACATGACTAGACAGTGCACCCTTAGTACTTGTCCTAATATATAGGAGACCAGACATGACTACACAGTGCACCCTTAGTACTTGTCCTAATATATAGGGACCCAGACATGACTACACAGTGCACCCTTAGAACTTGTCCTAATATATAGGGACCCAGACATGACTACACAGTGCACCCTTAGTACTTGTCCTAATATATAGGGACCCATAGATGACTACACAGTGCACGCTTAGTACTTATCCTAATATACAGGAGACCCAGGCATGACTACACAGTGCACCCTTAGTACTTGTCCTAATATGTAGGGACCCAGACATGGCTACACAGTGCACCCTTAGTACTTGTCCTAATATATAGGGACCCAGACATGACTACACAGTGCACCCTTAGTACTTATCCCAATATACAGGAGACCAGACATGACTACACAGTGCACCCTTAGTACTTGTCTTAATATATAGGAGATCAGATATGGGTACACAGTGCACCCTTGGTACTTGTCCTAATATATAGGAGACCAGATATGGCTACACAGTGCACCCTTAGTACTTGTCCTAATTTACAGGAGACCCAGACATGACTACACAGTGCAGCCTTAGTACTTGTCCTAATATATAGGGGACCCACACATGGCTACACAGTGCACCCCTAGTGCTTGTCCTAATACATAGGGGACCCAGACATGACTACATAGTGCAGCCTTCGTACTTGTCCTAAAATATTGGGGATCCAGACATGACTACACAGTGCACCGTTAGTACTTGTCCTAATATATAGCGGACCCAGACATGACTGCACAGTGCAGCCTTAGTACTTGTCTTACTATATAGGGGACCCAGACATGGCTACACAGTGCACCGTTAGTACTTGTCCTAATATATAGGGGACCCAGACATGACTACACAGTGCACCGTTAGTACTTGTCCTAATATATAGGGGATCCAGACATGGCTACACAGTGCACCCTTAGTACTTGTCCTAATATATAGGGAACCCAGACATGACTACACAGTGCAGCCTTAGTACTTTTCCTAGTATATAAGGGAACCAGACATGACTACACAATGCAGCCTTAGTACTTGTCCTAATATATAGGGGACCCAGACATGACTACACAGTGCACCCTTAGTACTTGTCCTAATATATAGTGGACCCAGGCATGGCTACACAGTGCACCCTTAGTACTTGTCCTAATATATATGGGGACCCAGACATGGCTACACAGTGCACCCTTAGTACTTGTCCTAATATATAGGGGACCTAGACATGACTGCACAGTGCAGCCTTAGTACTTGTCCTAATATATAGGGGACCCAGACATGGCTACACAGCGCACCATTAGTACTTGTCCTAATATATAGGGGACCCAGACATGGCTACACAGTGCACCCTTAGTACTTGTCCTAATATATATGGGGACCCAGACATGGCTAAACAGTGCACCCCTAGTGCTTGTCCTAATACATAGGGGACCCAGACATTACTTCACAGCACACCATTAGAACTTGTCCTAATATATAGGAGACCAGACATGACTACACAGTGCACCCTTAGTACTTGTCCTAATATATAGGGACCCAGACATGACTACACAGTGCACCCTTAGAACTTGTCCTAATATATAGGGACCCAGACATGACTACACAGTGCACCCTTAGTACTTGTCCTAATATATAGGGACCCAGACATGACTACACAGTGCACCCTTAGTACTTATCCCAATATACAGGAGACCAGACATGACTACACAGTGCACCCTTAGTACTTGTCTTAATATATAGGAGATCAGATATGGGTACACAGTGCACCCTTGGTACTTGTCCTAATATATAGGAGACCAGATATGGCTACACAGTGCACCCTTAGTACTTGTCCTAATATACAGGAGACCCAGACATGACTACACAGTGCAGCCTTAGTACTTGTCCTAATATATAGGGGACCCACACATGGCTAAACAGTGCACCCTTAGTACTTGTCCTAATACATAAGGGGCCCAAGACATGGCTACACAGTGCACCCTTAGTACTTGTCCTAATATATAGGGACCCAGACATGACTACACAGTGCACCCTTAGTACTTGTCCTAATATATAGGGACCCAGACATGACTACACAGTGCACCCTTAGTACTTGTCCTAATATATAGGGAACCCAGACATGACTACACAGTGCACCCTTAGTACTTGTCCTAATATATAGGGAACCCAGACATGACTACACAGTGCACCCTTAGTACTTGTCCTAATACATAAGGGGCCCAAGACATGGCTACACAGTGCACCCTTAGTACTTGTCCTAATATATAGGGACCCAGACATGACTACACAGTGCACCCTTAGTACTTGTCCTAATATATAGGAGATCAGATATGGCTACACAGTGCACCCTTGGTACTTGTCCTAATATATAGGGGACCCAGACATGGCTACACAGTGCACCCTTAGTACTTGTCCTAATATATAGGAGACCAGATATGGGTACACAGTGCACCCTTAGTACTTGTCCTAATATATAGGAGACCAGATATGGGTACACAGTGCACCCTTAGTACTTGTCCTAATATATAGGGGACCCAGACATGGCTACACAGTGCACCCTTAGAACTTGTCCTAATATATAGGGACCCAGACATGACTACACAGTGCACCCTTAGTACTTGTCCTAATATATAGGGACCCATAGATGACTACACAGTGCACGCTTAGTACTTATCCTAATATACAGGAGACCCAGGCATGACTACACAGTGCACCCTTAGTACTTGTCCTAATATGTAGGGACCCAGACATGGCTACACAGTGCACCCTTAGTACTTGTCCTAATATATAGGGACCCAGACATGACTACACAGTGCACCCTTAGTACTTTTCCCAATATACAGGAGACCAGACATGACTACACAGTGCACCCTTAGTATTTGTCTTAATATATAGGAGATCAGATATGGGTACACAGTGCACCCTTGGTACTTGTCCTAATATATAGGAGACCAGATATAGCTACACAGTGCACCCTTAGTACTTGTCCTAATATACAGGAGACCCAGACATGACTACACAGTGCAGCCTTAGTACTTGTCCTAATATATAGGGGACCCACACATGGCTAAACAGTGCACCCTTAGTACTTGTCCTAATACATAAGGGGCCCAAGACATGGCTACACAGTGCACCCTTAGTACTTGTCCTAATATATAGGGACCCAGACATGACTACACAGTGCACCCTTAGTACGGTACTTGTCCTAATATATAGGGACCCAGACATGACTACACAGTGCACCCTTAGTACTTGTCCTAATATATAGGGAACCCAGACATGACTACACAGTGCACCCTTAGTACTTGTCCTAATATATAGGGAACCCAGACATGACTACACAGTGCACCCTTAGTACTTGTCCTAATACATAAGTGGCCCAAGACATGGCTACACAGTGCACCCTTAGTACTTGTCCTAATATATAGGGACCCAGACATGACTACACAGTGCACCCTTAGTACTTGTCCTAATATATAGGAGACCAGATATGGCTACACAGTGCACCCTTGGTACTTGTCCTAATATATAGGGGACCCAGACATGGCTACACAGTGCACCCTTAGTACTTGTCCTAATATATAGGAGACCAGATATGGGTACACAGTGCACCCTTAGTACTTGTCCTAATATATAGGAGACCAGATATGGGTACACAGTGCACCCTTAGTACTTGTCCTAATATATAGGGGGCCAGACATGACTACACAGTACACCCTTAGTACTTGTCTTAATATGCAGGGGAACAAAGATATGGATACACAGTGCACCCTTAGTACTTGTACTAATATGCAGGGGACCAAGACATGACTACACAGTGCACCCTTAGTACTTGTCCTAATATGCAGGCGAACAAAGATATGGCTACACAGTGCACCCTTAGTACTTGTCCTAATATGCAGGGGAACAAAGATATGGCTACACCGTGCACCCTTAGTACTTGTCCTAATATGCAGGGAACCAAGACATGACTACACAGTGCATCCTTAGTACTTATCCTAATATATAGGAAACCGGATATGGGTACACAGTGCACCCTTAGTACTTGTCCTAATATATAGGAGACCAGATACGGGTACACAGTGCACCCTAAGTACTTGTCCTAATATGCAATGGACCAAGACATGGCTACACCGTGCACCCTTAGTACTTGTCCTAATATATAGGGACCCAGACATGACTACACAGTGTACCCTTAGTACTTGTCCTAATATATAGGGACCCAGACATGACTACACAGTGTACCCTTAGTACTTGTCCTAATATATAGGGACCCAGACATGACTACACAGTGCACCCTTAGTACTTGTCCTAATATATAGGAGACCAGATATGGGTACACAGTGCAGCCTTAGTACTTGTCCTAATATGCAGGGGACCAAGACATGGCTACACCGTGCACCCTTAGTACTTGTCCTAATATATAGGAGACCAGACATGGCTACACAGTGCACCCTCAGTACTTGTCCTAATATGCAGGGGACCCAGACATGGCTACACAGTGCACGCTTAGTACTTGTCCTAATATATAGGAGACCAGATATGGCTACACAGTGCACCCTTAGTACTTGTCCTAATATATAGGAGACCAGACATGGCTACACAGTGCACCCTTAGTACTTGTCCTAATATGCAGGGGACCCAGACATGGCTACACCCTGCACCCTTAGTACTTGTCCTAATATATAGGGGACCCAGACATGGCTACACAGTGCACGCTTAGTTCTTATCCTAATATACAGAAGACCAGACAAGGCTACACAGTGCACCCTTAGTACTTGTCCTAATATACAGGAGACCAGTTATGGCTGCACAGTGCACCCTTAGTACTTGTCCTAATATATAGTAGACCCAGACATGAATACAGTGCACCCTTAGTACTTGTCCTAATATACAGGGGGCCCAGACATGGCTACACAGTGCACCCTTAGTACTTGTCCTAATATATAGGGAACCCGACATGACTACACAGTGCACCCTTAGTACTTGTTCTAATACATGAGGCGCGCAGACATGGCTACACAGTACAGACTAAGTACTTGTCCTAATATATAGGAGACCCAATATGGCTACACAGTGCACCCTTAGTACTTGTCCTAATATATAGGAGACCAGACATGGCTATACAGTGCACCCTTAGTACTTATCCTAATATACAGGAGACCAGACAAGGCTACACAGTGCACCCTTAGTACTTGTCCTAATATACAGGAGACCAGTTATGGCTACACAGTGCACCCTTAGTACTTGTCCTAAGATATAGTAGACCCAGACATGACTACAGTGCACCCTTAGTACTTGTCCTAATATACAGGGGGCCCAGACATGGCTACATAGCGCACCCTTAGTACTTGTCCTAATATATAGGGGACCCAGACATGGCTACACAGTGCACCCTTAGTACTTGTCCTAATATATAGGAGACCAGATATGGCTACACAGTGCACCCTTAGTACTTGTCCTAATATATAGGAGACTAGATATGGCTACACAGTGCACCCTTAGTACTTGTCCTAATATATAGGAGACCGGATATGGCTACACAGTGCACCCTTAGTACTTGTCCTAATATGCAGGGGACCAAGACGTGGCTACACAGGGCACCCTTAGTACTTGTCCTAATATATAGGGACTCAGACATGGCTACACAGTGCACCCTTAGTGCTTGTCCTAATATATATGGGGACCCAGACATGGGTACACAGTGCACCCTTAGTACTTGTCCTAATATATAGGGAACCCAGACATGACTACACAGTGCACCCTTAGTACTTGTCCTAATATATAGGGAACCCAGACATGACTACACAGTGCACCCTTAGTACTTGTCCTAATATATAGGGAACCCAGACATGACTACACAGTGCACCCTTAGTACTTGTCCTAATACATAAGGGGCCCAAGACATGGCTACACAGTGCACACTTAGTACTTGTCCTAATATATAGGGACCCAGACATGACTACACAGTGCACCCTTAGAACTTGTCCTAATATATAGGGACCCAGACATGGCTACACATTGCACGCTTAGTACTTATCCTAATATACAGGAGACCAGACATGACTACACAGTGCACCCTTAGTACTTGTCCTAATATATAGGAGACCAGACATGACTACACAGTGCACCCTTACTACTTGTCCTAATATATAGGGACCCAGACATGACTACACAGTGCACCCTTAGAACTTGTCCTAATATATAGGGACCCAGACATGACTACACAGTGCACCCTTAGTACTTGTCCTAATATATAGGGACCCATAGATGACTACACAGTGCACGCTTAGTACTTATCCTAATATACAGGAGACCCAGGCATGACTACACAGTGCACCCTTAGTACTTGTCCTAATATGTAGGGACCCAGACATGGCTACACAGTGCACCCTTAGTACTTGTCCTAATATATAGGGACCCAGACATGACTACACAGTGCACCCTTAGTACTTATCCCAATATACAGGAGACCAGACATGACTACACAGTGCACCCTTAGTACTTGTCTTAATATATAGGAGATCAGATATGGGTACACAGTGCACCCTTGGTACTTGTCCTAATATATAGGAGACCAGATATGGCTACACAGTGCACCCTTAGTACTTGTCCTAATTTACAGGAGACCCAGACATGACTACACAGTGCAGCCTTAGTACTTGTCCTAATATATAGGGGACCCACACATGGCTACACAGTGCACCCCTAGTGCTTGTCCTAATACATAGGGGACCCAGACATGACTACATAGTGCAGCCTTCGTACTTGTCCTAAAATATTGGGGATCCAGACATGACTACACAGTGCACCGTTAGTACTTGTCCTAATATATAGCGGACCCAGACATGACTGCACAGTGCAGCCTTAGTACTTGTCCTAATATATAGGGAACCCAGACATGACTACACAGTGCAGCCTTAGTACTTTTCCTAGTATATAAGGGAACCAGACATGACTACACAATGCAGCCTTAGTACTTGTCCTAATATATAGGGGACCCAGACATGACTACACAGTGCACCCTTAGTACTTGTCTTAATATATAGTGGACCCAGGCATGGCTACACAGTGCAGCCTTAGTACTTTTCCTAGTATATAAGGGAACCAGACATGACTACACAATGCAGCCTTAGTACTTGTCCTAATATATAGGGGACGCAGACATGACTACACAGTGCACCCTTAGTACTTGTCCTAATATATAGGGGATCCAGACATGGCTACACAGTGCACCCTTAGTACTTGTCCTAATATATAGGAAACCCAGACATGACTACACAGTGCAGCCTTAGTACTTTTCCTAGTATATAAGGGAACCAGACATGACTACACAATGCAGCCTTAGTACTTGTCCTAATATATAGGGGACCCAGACATGACTACACAGTGCACCCTTAGTACTTGTCTTAATATATAGTGGACCCAGGCATGGCTACACAGTGCACCCTTGGTACTTGTCCTAATATATATGGGGACCCAGACATGGCTACACAGTGCACCCTTAGTACTTGTCCTAATATATAGGGGACCTAGACATGACTGCACAGTGCAGCCTTAGTACTTGTCCTAATATATAGGGGACCCAGACATGGCTACACAGCGCACCATTAGTACTTGTCCTAATATATAGGGGACCCAGACATGGCTACACAGTGCACCCTTAGTACTTGTCCTAATATATATGGGGACCCAGACATGGCTAAACAGTGCACCCCTAGTGCTTGTCCTAATACATAGGGGACCCAGACATTACTTCACAGCACACCATTAGAACTTGTCCTAATATATAGGAGACCAGACATGACTACACAGTGCACCCTTAGTACTTGTCCTAATATATAGGGACCCAGACATGACTACACAGTGCACCCTTAGAACTTGTCCTAATATATAGGGACCCAGACATGACTACACAGTGCACCCTTAGTACTTGTCCTAATATATAGGGACCCAGACATGACTACACAGTGCACCCTTAGTACTTATCCCAATATACAGGAGACCAGACATGACTACACAGTGCACCCTTAGTACTTGTCTTAATATATAGGAGTTCAGATATGGGTACACAGTGCACCCTTGGTACTTGTCCTAATATACAGGAGACCCAGACATGACTACACAGTGCAGCCTTAGTACTTGTCCTAATATATAGGGGACCCACACATGGCTAAACAGTGCACCCTTAGTACTTGTCCTAATACATAAGGGGCCCAAGACATGGCTACACAGTGCACCCTTAGTACTTGTCCTAATATATAGGGACCCAGACATGACTACACAGTGCACCCTTAGTACTTGTCCTAATATATAGGGACCCAGACATGACTACACAGTGCACCCTTAGTACTTGTCCTAATATATAGGGAACCCAGACATGACTACACAGTGCACCCTTAGTACTTGTCCTAATATATAGGGAACCCAGACATGACTACACAGTGCACCCATTGTACTTGTCCTAATACATAAGGGGCCCAAGACATGGCTACACAGTGCACCCTTAGTACTTGTCCTAATATATAGGGACCCAGACATGACTACACAGTGCACCCTTAGTACTTGTCCTAATATATAGGAGATCAGATATGGCTACACAGTGCACCCTTGGTACTTGTCCTAATATATAGGGGACCCAGACATGGCTACACAGTGCACCCTTAGTACTTGTCCTAATATATAGGAGACCAGATATGGGTACACAGTGCACCCTTAGTACTTGTCCTAATATATAGGAGACCAGATATGGGTACACAGTGCACCCTTAGTACTTGTCCTAATATATAGGGGACCCAGACATGGCTACACAGTGCACCCTTAGTACTTGTTCTAATATGCAAGGGAACTAAGACATGGCTACACAGTGCACCCTTAGTACTTGTCCTAATATGCAGGGGACCAAGACATGGCTACACAGTGCACACTTAGTACTTGTCCTAATATATAGGAGACCAGACATGGCTACACAGTGCACCCTTAGTACTTATACTAATATATAGGAGACCAGACATGGCTACACAGTACACCCTTAGTACTTGTCCTAATATATAGGGCACCAGACATGGCTACACAGTGCACGCTTTGTACTTGTCCTAATATATAGGAGACACAATATGGCTACACAGTGCACCCTTAGTACTTGTCCTAATATATAGGGGACCAGACATGGCTACACAGGGCACCCTTAGTACTTGTCCTAATATACAGGAGACCCTGACATGACTACACAGTGCACCCTAATGCTTGTCCTAATACACAGGGGAACCAATATGGCTACACAGTGCACCCTTGGTACTTGTCCTAATACATAGGGGACCTAGACATGGCTACACAGTGCACCCTTAGTACTTGTCCTAATATATATGGGGACCCAGACATGGCTACACAGTGCACCCCTAGTGCTTGTCCTAATACATAGGGGACCCAGACATGACTACATAGTGCAGCCTTCGTACTTGTCCTAAAATATTGGGGACCCAGACATGGCTACACAGTGCACCGTTAGTACTTGTCCTAATATATAGGGGACCCAGACATGACTACACGGTGCACCGTTAGTACTTGTCCTAATATATATGGGATCCAGACATGGCTACACAGTGCACCCTTAGTACTTGTCCTAATATATAGGGAACCCAGACATGACTACACAGTGCAGCCTTAGTACTTTTCCTAGTATATAAGGGAACCAGACATGACTACACAATGCAGCCTTAGTACTTGTCCTAATATATAGGGGACCCAGACATGACTACACAGTGCACCCTTAGTACTTGTCCTAATATATAGGGGACCTAGACATGACTGCACAGTGCAGCCTTAGTACTTGTCCTAATATATAGGGGACCCAGACATGGCTACACAGTGCACCCTTAGTACTTGTCCTAATATATATGGGGACCCAGACATGGCTAAACAGTGCACCCCTAGTGCTTGTCCTAATACATAGGGGACCCAGACATTACTTCACAGCACACCCTTAGAACTTGTCCTAATATATAGGAGCCCAGACATGACTACACAGTGCACCGTTAGTACTTGTCCTAATATATAGGGGCCCAGACATGACTACACAGTGCACCCTTAGTACTAGTCCTAATATATAGGAAACCCAGACATGACTACACAGTGCACCCTTAGTACTCGTCCTAATATATAGGGGACCCAGACATGACTACACAGTGCACCCTTAGTACGTGTCCTAATATATAGGGGACCCAGACATGACTACATAGAGCACCCTTAGTACTTGTAGTAATATATAGGGGCACAGACATGACTACACAGTGCACCCTTAGTGCTTGTCCTAATATACAGGGGACCCAGACATAGCTACACAGTGCACCCTTAGTACTTGTCCTAAAAAATAGGAGACCCAGACATGGCTGCACAGTGCACCCTTAGTACTTGTCCTAATATACAGGGGACCCAGACATAGCTACACATTGCACCCTTAGTACTTGTCCTAATATATAGGGGACCCAGACATGACTACACAGTGCACCCTTAGTACTTGTCCTAATATACAGGGGACCAAGACATAGCTAGACACTGCACCCTTAGGACTTGTCCTAATATATATGGGACCCAGACATGACTACACAGTGCACCCTTAGGACTTGTCCTAATATATATGGGGACCCAGACATAGCTACACAGTGCACCCTTAGTACTTGTCCTAATATATAGGGGACCCAGACATGACTACACAGTGCACCCTTAGTACTTGTCCAAATATACAGGGGACCAAGACATAGCTAGACACTGCACCCTTAGGACTTGTCCTAATATATATGGGACCCAGACATGACTACAGAGTGCACCCTTAGTACTTGTCCTAATATATAGGGACCCAGACATGGCTACACAGGGCACGCTTAGTACTTGTCCTAATATACAGGGGACCCAGATATTACTTCACAGCACACCCTTAGAGCTTGTCCTAATATATAGGAGCCCAGACATGACTACACAGTGCACCCTTAGGACTTGTCCTAATATATATGGGGACCAAGACATGACTACATAGTGCATCCTTAGTATTTGTCCTAATATACAGTGGACCCAGACATAGCTACACAGTGCACCCTTAGTACTTGTCCTAATATATATGGGACCCAGACATGACTACAGAGTGCACCCTTAGTACTTGTACTAATATATAGGGACCAGACATGACTACACAGTGCACCGTTAGTACTAGTCCTAATATATAGGGGCTCAGACATGACTACACAGCGCATCGTTAGTACTAGTCCTATTATAGAGGGGACCGAGACATGACTACACAGTGAACCCTTAGTACTTGTCCTAATTTATAAGGACCCAGACATGACTACATAGTGCACCCTTAGTACTTGTCCTAATATATAGGGGACCCAGACATGACTACACAGTGCACCCTTAGTACTTGTCATAATATATAGGAGACCAGATATGGCTACACAGTGCACCCTTAGTACTTGTCCTAATATATAGGAGACCGGATATGGCTACACAGTGCACCCTTAGTACTTGTCCTAATATGCAGGGGACCAAGACGTGGCTACACAGGGCACCCTTAGTACTTGTCCTAATATATAGGGACTCAGACATGGCTACACAGTGCACCCTTAGTGCTTGTCCTAATATATATGGGGACCCAGACATGGGTACACAGTGCACCCTTAGTACTTGTCCTAATATATAGGGAACCCAGACATGACTACACAGTGCACCCTTAGTACTTGTCCTAATATATAGGGAACCCAGACATGACTACACAGTGCACCCTTAGTACTTGTCCTAATATATAGGGAACCCAGACATGACTACACAGTGCACCCTTAGTACTTGTCCTAATACATAAGGGGCCCAAGAAATGGCTACACAGTGCACACTTAGTACTTGTCCTAATATATAGGGACCCAGACATGACTACACAGTGCACCCTTAGAACTTGTCCTAATATATAGGGACCCAGACATGGCTACACATTGCACGCTTAGTACTTATCCTAATATACAGGAGACCAGACATGACTACACAGTGCACCCTTAGTACTTGTCCTAATATATAGGAGACCAGACATGACTACACAGTGCACCCTTAGTACTTGTCCTAATATATAGGGACCCAGACATGACTACACAGTGCACCCTTAGAACTTGTCCTAATATATAGGGACCCAGACATGACTACACAGTGCACCCTTAGTACTTGTCCTAATATATAGGGACCCATAGATGACTACACAGTGCACGCTTAGTACTTATCCTAATATACAGGAGACCCAGGCATGACTACACAGTGCACCCTTAGTACTTGTCCTAATATGTAGGGACCCAGACATGGCTACACAGTGCACCCTTAGTACTTGTCCTAATATATAGGGACCCAGATATGACTACACAGTGCACCCTTAGTACTTGTCTTAATATATAGGAGATCAGATATGGGTACACAGTGCACCCTTGGTACTTGTCCTAATATATAGCAGACCAGATATGGCTACACAGTGCACCCTTAGTACTTGTCCTAATATACAGGAGACCCAGACATGACTACACAGTGCAGCCTTAGTACTTGTCCTAATATATAGGGGACCCACACATGGCTACACAGTGCACCCCTAGTGCTTGTCCTAATACATAGGGGACCCAGACATGACTACATAGTGCAGCCTTCGTACTTGTCCTAAAATATTGGGGATCCAGACATGACTACACAGTGCACCGTTAGTACTTGTCCTAATATATAGCGGACCCAGACATGACTGCACAGTGCTGCCTTAGTACTTGTCTTACTATATAGGGGACCCAGACATGGCTACACAGTGCACCGTTAGTACTTGTCCTAATATATAGGGGACCCAGACATGACTACACAGTGCACCGTTAGTACTTGTCCTAATATATAGGGGATCCAGACATGGCTACACAGTGCACCCTTAGTACTTGTCCTAATATATAGGGAACCCAGACATGACTACACAGTGCAGCCTTAGTACTTTTCCTAGTATATAAGGGAACCAGACATGACTACACAATGCAGCCTTAGTACTTGTCCTAATATATTGGGGACCCAGACATGACTACACAGTGCACCCTTAGTACTTGTCCTAATATATAGTGGACCCAGGCATGGCTACACAGTGCACCCTTAGTACTTGTCCTAATATATATGGGGACCCAGACATGGCTACACAGTGCACCCTTAGTACTTGTCCTAATATATAGGGGACCTAGACATGACTGCACAGTGCAGCCTTAGTACTTGTCCTAATATATAGGGGACCCAGACATGGCTACACAGCGCACCATTAGTACTTGTCCTAATATATAGGGGACCCAGACATGGCTACACAGTGCACCCTTAGTACTTGTCCTAATATATATGGGGACCCAGACATGGCTAAACAGTGCACCCCTAGTGCTTGTCCTAATACATAGGGGACCCAGACATTACTTCACAGCACACCATTAGAACTTGTCCTAATATATAGGAGACCAGACATGACTACACAGTGCACCCTTAGTACTTGTCCTAATATATAGGGACCCAGACATGACTACACAGTGCACCCTTAGAACTTGTCCTAATATATAGGGACCCAGACATGACTACACAGTGCACCCTTAGTACTTGTCCTAATATATAGGGACCCAGACATGACTACACAGTGCACCCTTAGTACTTATCCCAATATACAGGAGACCAGACATGACTACACAGTGCACCCTTAGTACTTGTCTTAATATATAGGAGATCAGATATGGGTACACAGTGCACCCTTGGTACTTGTCCTAATATATAGGAGACCAGATATGGCTACACAGTGCACCCTTAGTACTTGTCCTAATATACAGGAGACCCAGACATGACTACACAGTGCAGCCTTAGTACTTGTCCTAATATATAGGGGACCCACACATGGCTAAACAGTGCACCCTTAGTACTTGTCCTAATACATAAGGGGCCCAAGACATGGCTACACAGTGCACCCTTAGTACTTGTCCTAATATATAGGGACCCAGACATGACTACACAGTGCACCCTTAGTACTTGTCCTAATATATAGGGACCCAGACATGACTACACAGTGCACCCTTAGTACTTGTCCTAATATATAGGGAACCCAGACATGACTACACAGTGCACCCTTAGTACTTGTCCTAATATATAGGGAACCCAGACATGACTACACAGTGCACCCTTAGTACTTGTCCTAATACATAAGGGGCCCAAGACATGGCTACACAGTGCACCCTTAGTACTTGTCCTAATATATAGGGACCCAGACATGACTACACAGTGCACCCTTAGTACTTGTCCTAATATATAGGAGATCAGATATGGCTACACAGTGCACCCTTGGTACTTGTCCTAATATATAGGGGACCCAGACATGGCTACACAGTGCACCCTTAGTACTTGTCCTAATATATAGGGCACCCACACATGACTACACAGTGCACCCTTAGTACTTGTCCTAATATATAGGAGACCAGATATGGGTACACAGTGCACCCTTAGTACTTGTCCTAATATATAGGGGACCCAGACATGACTACACAGTGCACCCTTAGTACTTGTCCTAATACATAAGGGGCCCAAGACATGGCTACACAGTGCACCCTTAGTACTTGTCCTAATATATAGGGACCCAGACATGACTACACAGTGCACCCTTAGTACTTGTCCTAATATATAGGAGATCAGATATGGCTACACAGTGCACCCTTGGTACTTGTCCTAATATATAGGGGACCCAGACATGGCTACACAGTGCACCCTTAGTACTTGTCCTAATATATTGGAGACCAGATATGGGTACACAGTGCACCCTTAGTACTTGTCCTAATATATAGGAGACCAGATATGGGTACACAGTGCACCCTTAGTACTTGTCCTAATATATAGGAGACCAGATATGGGTACACAGTGCACCCTTAGTACTTGTCCTAATATATAGGGGACCCAGACATGGCTACACAGTGCACCCTTAGTACTTGTTCTAATATGCAGGGGAACAAAGACATGGCTACACAGTGCACCCTTAGTACTTGTCCTAATATGCAGGGGACCAAGACATGGCTACACAGTGCACCCTTAGTACTTGTCCTAATATATAGGAGACCAGACATGGCTACACAGTGCACCCTTAGTACTTGTCCTAATATATAGGGGACTAGACATGGCTACACAGTGCACCCTTAGTACTTATACTAATATATAGGAGACCAGACATGGCTACACAGTACACCCTTAGTACTTGTCCTAATATATAGGGGACTAGACATGGCTACACAGTGCACCCTTAGTACTTATACTAATATATAGGAGACCAGACATGGCTACACAGTACACCCTTAGTACTTGTCCTAATATATAGGACACCAGACATGGCTACACAGTGCACGCTTTGTACTTGTCCTAATATATAGGAGACCCAGACATGACTACACAGTGCACCCTTAGTACTTGTCCTAATATATAGGGAACCCAGACATGACTACACAGTGCACCCTTAGTACTTGTCCTAATACATAAGGGGCCCAAGACATGGCTACACAGTGCACCCTTAGTACTTGTCCTAATATATAGGGACCCAGACATGACTACACAGTGCACCCTTAGTACTTGTCCTAATATATAGGGGACCCAGACAAGACTACACAGTACAGCCTTAGTACTTGTCCTAATATATAGGAGACCAGACATGGCTACACAGTGCACCCTTAGTACTTGTCCTAATATATAGGAGACCAGATATGGGTACACAGTGCACCCTTAGTACTTGTCCTAATATATAGGAGACCAGATATGGGTACACAGTGCACCCTTAGTACTTGTCCTAATATATAGGGGACCCAGACATGGCTACACAGTGCACCCTTAGTACTTGTTCTAATATGCAGGGGAACAAAGACATGGC
Organism: Eleutherodactylus coqui; assembly: GCF_035609145.1. Lineage (NCBI taxonomy): Eukaryota > Metazoa > Chordata > Amphibia > Anura > Eleutherodactylidae > Eleutherodactylus > Eleutherodactylus coqui. The sequence continues at coordinate 218,149 of NW_027101892.1, read as the reverse complement.
TACACAGTGCACCCTTAGTACTTGTCCTAATATGCAGGGGACCAAGACATGGCTACACAGTGCACCCTTAGTACTTGTCCTAATATATAGGAGACCAGACATGGCTACACAGTGCACCCTTAGTACTTGTCCTAATATATAGGGGACTAGACATGGCTACACAGTGCACCCTTAGTACTTATACTAATATATAGGAGACCAGACATGGCTACACAGTACACCCTTAGTACTTGTCCTAATATATAGGGGACTAGACATGGCTACACAGTGCACCCTTAGTACTTATACTAATATATAGGAGACCAGACATGGCTACACAGTACACCCTTAGTACTTGTCCTAATATATAGGACACCAGACATGGCTACACAGTGCACGCTTTGTACTTGTCCTAATATATAGGAGACCCAATATGGCTACACAGTGCACCCTTAGTACTTGTCCTAATATATAGGGGACCAGACATGGCTACACAGGGCACCCTTAGTACTTGTCCTAATATACAGGAGACCCTGACATGACTACACAGTGCACCCTAATGCTTGTCCTAATACACAGGGGACCCAATATGGCTACACAGTGCACCCTTGGTACTTGTCCTAATATATAGGAGACCAGATATGGGTACACAGTGCACCCTTAGTACTTGTCCTAATATATAGGGGACCCAGACATGGCTACACAGTGCACCCTTAGTACTTGTCCTAATATACAGGGGGCCCAGACATGGCTACACAGTGCACCCTTAGTACTTGTTCTAATACATGAGGCGCGCAGACATGGCTACACAGTACAGACTTAGTACTTGTCCTAATATATAGGAGACCCAATATGGCTACACAGTGCACCCTTAGTACTTGTCCTAATATATAGGAGACCAGACATGGCTACACAGTGCACCCTTAGTACTTATCCTAATATACAGGAGACCAGATATAACTACACAGTGCACCCTTAGTACTTATCCTAATATACAGGAGACCAGACATTACTACACAGTGCACCCTTAGTACTTGTCTTAATATGCAGGGGACCAAGACATGGCTACACAGTGCACCCTTAGTACTTGTCCTAATATGCAGAGGAACAAAGACATGGCTACACAGTGCACCCTTAGTACTTGTCCTAATATATAGGAGCCCAGACATGGTTACACAGTGCACCCTTAGTACTTGTCCTAATATATAGGAGACCAGATATGGGTACACAGAGCACCCTTAGTACTTGTCCTAATATATAGGAGACCAGACATGGCTCCACAGGGCACCCTTAGTACTTGTCCTAATATATAGGGAACCCAGACATGACTACACAGTGCACCCTTAGTACTTGTCCTAATACATAAGGGGCCCAATACATGGCTACACAGTGCACCCTTAGTACTTGTCCTAATATATAGGGACCCAGACATGACTACACAGTGCACCCTTAGAACTTGTCCTAATATATAGGGACCCAGACATGGCTACACATTGCATGCTTAGTACTTATCCTAATATACAGGAGACCAGACATGACTACACAGTGCACCCTTAGTACTTGTCCTAATATATAGGAGACCAGACATGACTACACAGTGCACCCTTAGTACTTGTCCTAATATATAGGGACCCAGACATGACTACACAGTGCACCCTTAGAACTTGTCCTAATATATAGGGACCCAGACATGACTACACAGTGCACCCTTAGTACTTGTCCTAATATATAGGGACCCATAGATGACTACACAGTGCACGCTTAGTACTTATCCTAATATACAGGAGACCCAGACATGACTACACAGTGCACCCTTAGTACTTGTCCTAATATGTAGGGACCCAGACATGGCTACACAGTGCACCCTTAGTACTTGTCCTAATATATAGGGACCCAGACATGACTACACAGTGCACCCTTAGTACTTATCCCAATATACAGGAGACCAGACATGACTACACAGTGCACCCTTAGTACTTGTCTTAATATATAGGAGATCAGATATGGGTACACAGTGCACCCTTGGTACTTGTCCTAATATATAGGAGACCAGATATGGCTACACAGTGCACCCTTAGTACTTGTCCTAATATACAGGAGACCCAGACATGACTACACAGTGCAGGCTTAGTACTTGTCCTAATATATAGGGGACCCACACATGGCTACACAGTGCACCCTTAGTACTTGTCCTAATACATAAGGGGCCCAAGACATGGCTACACAGTGCACCCTTAGTACTTGTCCTAATATATAGGGACCCAGACATGACTACACAGTGCACCCTTAGTACTTGTCCTAATATATAGGGACCCAGACATGACTACACAGTGCACCCTTAGTACTTGTCCTAATATATAGGGAACCCAGACATGACTACACAGTGCACCCTTAGTACTTGTCCTAATACATAAGGGGCCCAAGACATGGCTACACAGTGCACCCTTAGTACTTGTCCTAATATATAGGGACCCAGACATGACTACACAGTGCACCCTTAGTACTTGTCCTAATATATAGGGGACCCAGACATGACTACACAGTACAGCCTTAGTACTTGTCCTAATATATAGGAGACCAGACATGGCTACACAGTGCACCCTTAGTACTTGTCCTAATATATTGGAGACCAGATATGGGTACACAGTGCACCCTTAGTACTTGTCCTAATATATAGGAGACCAGATATGGGTACACAGTGCACCCTTAGTACTTGTCCTAATATATAGGAGACCAGATATGGGTACACAGTGCACCCTTAGTACTTGTCCTAATATATAGGGGACCCAGACATGGCTACACAGTGCACCCTTAGTACTTGTTCTAATATGCAGGGGAACAAAGACATGGCTACACAGTGCACCCTTAGTACTTGTCCTAATATGCAGGGGACCAAGACATGGCTACACAGTGCACCCTTAGTACTTGTCCTAATATATAGGAGACCAGACATGGCTACACAGTGCACCCTTAGTACTTGTCCTAATATATAGGGGACTAGACATGGCTACACAGTGCACCCTTAGTACTTATACTAATATATAGGAGACCAGACATGGCTACACAGTACACCCTTAGTACTTGTCCTAATATATAGGGGACTAGACATGGCTACACAGTGCACCCTTAGTACTTATACTAATATATAGGAGACCAGACATGGCTACACAGTACACCCTTAGTACTTGTCCTAATATATAGGACACCAGACATGGCTACACAGTGCACGCTTTGTACTTGTCCTAATATATAGGAGACCCAGACATGACAACACAGTGCACCCTTAGTACTTGTCCTAATATATAGGGAACCCAGACATGACTACACAGTGCACCCTTAGTACTTGTCCTAATACATAAGGGGCCCAAGACATGGCTACACAGTGCACCCTTAGTACTTGTCCTAATATATAGGGACCCAGACATGACTACACAGTGCACCCTTAGTACTTGTCCTAATATATAGGGGACCCAGACATGACTACACAGTACAGCCTTAGTACTTGTCCTAATATATAGGAGACCAGACATGGCTACACAGTGCACCCTTAGTACTTGTCCTAATATATTGGAGACCAGATATGGGTACACAGTGCACCCTTAGTACTTGTCCTAATATATAGGAGACCAGATATGGGTACACAGTGCACCCTTAGTACTTGTCGTAATATATAGGAGACCAGATATGGGTACACAGTGCACCCTTAGTTCTTGTCCTAATATATAGGAGACCAGATATGGGTACACAGTGCACCCTTAGTACTTGTCCTAATATATAGGGGACCCAGACATGGCTACACAGTGCACCCTTAGTACTTGTTCTAATATGCAGGGGAACAAAGACATGGCTACACAGTGCACCCTTAGTACTTGTCCTAATATGCAGGGGACCAAGACATGGCTACACAGTGCACCCTTAGTACTTGTCCTAATATATAGGAGACCAGACATGGCTACACAGTGCACCCTTAGTACTTGTCCTAATATATAGGGGACTAGACATGGCTACACAGTGCACCCTTAGTACTTATACTAATATATAGGAGACCAGACATGGCTACACAGTACACCCTTAGTACTTGTCCTAATATATAGGGGACTAGACATGGCTACACAGTGCACCCTTAGTACTTATACTAATATATAGGAGACCAGACATGGCTACACAGTACACCCTTAGTACTTGTCCTAATATATAGGACACCAGACATGGCTACACAGTGCACGCTTTGTACTTGTCCTAATATATAGGAGACCCAATATGGCTACACAGTGCACCCTTAGTACTTGTCCTAATATATAGGACACCAGACATGGCTACACAGGGCACCCTTAGTACTTGTCCTAATATACAGGAGACCCTGACATGACTACACAGTGCACCCTAATGCTTGTCCTAATACACAGGGGACCCAATATGGCTACACAGTGCACCCTTGGTACTTGTCCTAATATATAGGAGACCAGATATGGGTACACAGTGCACCCTTAGTACTTGTCCTAATATATAGGGGACCCAGACATGGCTACACAGTGCACCCTTAGTACTTGTCCTAATATACAGGGGGCCCAGACATGGCTACACAGTGCACCCTTAGTACTTGTTCTAATACATGAGGCGCGCAGACATGGCTACACAGTACAGACTTAGTACTTGTCCTAATATATAGGAGACCCAATATGGCTACACAGTGCACCCTTAGTACTTGTCCTAATATATAGGAGACCAGACATGGCTACACAGTGCACCCTTAGTACTTATCCTAATATACAGGAGACCAGATATAACTACACAGTGCACCCTTAGTACTTATCCTAATATACAGGAGACCAGACATTACTACACAGTGCACCCTTAGTACTTGTCTTAATATGCAGGGGACCAAGACATGGCTACACAGTGCACCCTTAGTACTTGTCCTAATATGCAGAGGAACAAAGACATGGCTACACAGTGCACCCTTAGTACTTGTCCTAATATATAGGAGCCCAGACATGGTTACACAGTGCACCCTTAGTACTTGTCCTAATATATAGGAGACCAGATATGGGTACACAGAGCACCCTTAGTACTTGTCCTAATATATAGGAGACCAGACATGGCTCCACAGGGCACCCTTAGTACTTGTCATAATATATAGGAGACCCAATATGGCTACACAGTGTACCCTTAGTACTTGTCCTAATATACAGGAGACCCAGACATGACTACACAGTGCACCCTTAGTACTTGTCCTAATATATAGGGGGCCAGACATGGCTACACAGTGCACCCTTAGTACTTGTCCTAATATGCAGGGGAACAAAGATATGGCTACACAGTGCACCCTTAGTACTTGTCCTAATATGCAGGGGACCCAGATATGGCTACACAGTGCACGCTTAGTACTTGTCCTAATATATAGGGGGCCAGACATGACTACACAGTGCACCCTTAGTACTTTTCCTAATATGCAGGGGAACAAAGATATGGCTACACAGTGCACCCTTAGTACTTGTCCTAATATGCAGGGGACCCAGATATGGCTACACAGTGCACGCTTAGTACTTGTCCTAATACATAGGGACCAGACATGACTACACAGGACACCCATAGTACTTGTCCTAATATATAGGGACCCAGACATGACTACACAGTGCACCCTTAGTACTTGTCCTAATATATAGGGACCCAGACATGACTACACAGTGCACCCTTAGTACTTGTCCTAATATATAGGAGACCAGATATGGGTACACAGTGCAGCCTTAGTACTTGTCCTAATATGCAGGGGACCAAGACATGGCTACACCGTGCACCCTTAGTACTTGTCCTAATATATAGGAGACCAGACATGGCTACACAGTGCACCCTTAGTGCTTGTCCTAATATGCAGGGGACCCAGACATGGCTACACAGTGCACGCTTAGTACTTGTCCTAATATATAGGAGACCAGATATGGCTACACAGTGCACCCTTAGTACTTGTCCTAATATATAGGAGACCAGACATGGCTACACAGTGCACCCTTAGTACTTGTCCTAATATGCAGGGGACCCAGACATGGCTACACCCTGCACCCTTAGTACTTGTCCTAATATATAGGGGACCCAGACATGGCTACACAGTGCACGCTTAGTACTTATCCTAATATACAGGAGACCAGACAAGGCTACACAGTGCACCCTTAGTACTTGTCCTAATATACAGGAGACCAGTTGTGGCTACACAGTGCACCCTTAGTACTTGTCCTAATATATAGTAGACCCAGACATGACTACAGTGCACCCTTAGTACTTGTCCTAATATACAGGGGGCCCAGACATGGCTACACAGTGCACCCTTAGTACTTGTCCTAATATATAGGGGACCCAGACATGGCTACACAGTGCACCCTTAGTACTTGTTCTAATACATAAGGGGCACAGACATGGCTACACAGTGCACCCTTAGTACTTGTCCTAATATGCAGGGGAACAAAGACATGGCTACACAGTGCACCCTTAGTACTTGTCCTAATATATAGGAGACCAGATATGGCTACACAGTGCACCCTTAGTACTTGTCCTAATATATAGGGGCCCAGACATGGCTACACAGTGCACCCTTAGTACTTGTCCTAATATATAGGAGACCAGATATGGCTACACAGTGCACCCTTAGTACTTGTCCTAATATATAGGAGACCGGATATGGCTACACAGTGCACCCTTAGTACTTGTCCTAATATGCAGGGGACCAAGACGTGGCTACACAGGGCACCCTTAGTACTTGTCCTAATATATAGGGGACCCAGACATGACTACACAGTGCACCCTTAGTACTTGTCCTAATATATAGGAGACCAGACATGGCTCCACAGGGCACAGTTAGTACTTGTTCTAATATATAGGGACTCAGACATGGCTACATAGTGCACCCTTAGTACTTGTCCTAATATACAGGAGACCCAGACATGACTACACAGTGCACCCTTAGTACTTGTCCTAATATATAGGGAACCCAGACATGACTACACAGTGCACCCTTAGTACTTGTCCTAATACATAAGGGGCCCAATACATGGCTACACAGTGCACCCTTAGTACTTGTCCTAATATATAGGGACCCAGACATGACTACACAGTGCACCCTTAGAACTTGTCCTAATATATAGGGACCCAGACATGGCTACACATTGCATGCTTAGTACTTATCCTAATATACAGGAGACCAGACATGACTACACAGTGCACCCTTAGTACTTGTCCTAATATATAGGAGACCAGACATGACTACACAGTGCACCCTTAGTACTTGTCCTAATATATAGGGACCCAGACATGACTACACAGTGCACCCTTAGAACTTGTCCTAATGTATAGGGACCCAGACATGACTACACAGTGCACCCTTAGTACTTGTCCTAATATATAGGGACTCAGACATGGCTACACAGTGCACCCTTAGTGCTTGTCCTAATATATATGGGGACCCAGACATGGCTACACAGTGCACCCTTAGTACTTGTCCTAATATGCAGGGGACCAAGACGTGGCTACACAGGGCACCCTTAGTACTTGTCCTAACATGCAGGGGACCAAGACGTGGCTACACAGGGCACCCTTAGTACTTGTCCTAATATAAAGGGGACCCAGACATGGCTACACAGTGCACCCTTAGTACTTGTCCTAATATACAGGAGACCCAGACATGGCTACACAGTGCACCCTTAGTACTTGTCCTAATAAATAGGGACTCAGACATTGCTACACAGTGCACCCTTAGTACTTGTCCTAATATATAGAGGACTCAGACATGGCTACACAGTGCACCCATAGTACTTGTTCTAATACATAAGGGGCGCAGACATGGCTACACAATACAGCCTTAGTACTTGTCTTAATATGCAGGGGACCAAGACATGGCTACACAGTGCACCCTTAGTACTTGTCCTAATATATGTAGGCGACTCAGATATGGCTACACAGTACACCCTTAGTACTTGTCCTAATATATAGGGGACCCAGACATGGCTACACAGTGCACCCTTAGTACTTGTCCTATTATATAGGGGACCCAGACATGACTACACAGTGCACCCTAATGCTTGTCTTAATACACAGGGGACCCAGACATGACTACACAGTGCACCCTTAGTACTTGTCCTAATATATGTAGGCGACTCAGATATGGCTACACAGTACACCCTTAGTACTTGTCCTAATATATAGGGGACCAGACATGGCTACACAGTGCACCCTTAGTACTTATCCTAATATGCAGGAGACCCAGACATGACTACACAGTGCACCCTTAGTACTTGTCCTAATATATAGGAGACCCAAACATGGCTACACAGTGCACCCTTAGTACTTATCCTAATATATAGGGACTCAGACATGGCTACACAGTGCACCCTAAGTACTTGTCCTAATATATAGGGGACCCAGACATGACTACACAGTGCACCCTAATGCTTGTCCTAATATGCAGGGGACCAAGACATGGCTGCACCGTGCACCCTTACTACTTGTCCTAATATATAGGAGACCAGACATGGCTACATAGTGCACCCTTAGTACTTGTCCTAATATGCAGGGGACCAAGACATGGCTACACAGTGCACCCTTAGTACTTGTCCTAATATATAGGGGGCCCAAACATGACTACACAGTGCACCCTTAGTACTTGTCCTAATATATAGGAGACCAGACATGACTACACAGTGCACCCTTAGTACTTGTCCTAATATATAGGGGGCCAGACATGACTACACAGTGCACCCTTAGTACTTGTCCTAATAAATAGGGGGCCAGACATGGCTACACAGTGCACCCTTAGTACTTGATCTAATATGCAGGGGAACAAAGATATGGCTACACAGTGCACCCTTAGTACTTGTCCTAATATGCAGGGGACCCAGACATGGCTACACAGTGCACGCTTAGTACTTGTCCTAATATATAGGGGGGCAGACATGACTACACAGTGCACCCTTAGTACTTTTCCTAATATATAGGGACCCAGACATGACTACACAGTGCACCCTTATTACTTGTCCTAATATATAGTAGACCAGATATGGGTACACAGTGCACCCTTAGTACTTGTCCTAATATATAGGGGACCCAGACATGGCTACACAGTGCACCCTTAGTACTTGTCCTAATATGCAGGGGAACAAAGACATGGCTACGCAGTGCACCCTTAGTACTTGTCTTAATATGCAGGGGACCAAGACATGGCTACACAGTGCACCCTTAGTACTTGTCCTAATATATAGGAGACCCAGACATGGCTATACAGTGCACCCTTAGTACTTGTCCTAATATATAGGAGACCAGATATGGCTACACAGTGAACCCTTAGTGCTTGTCCTAATATATAGGAGACCAAATATGGGTACACAGTGCACCCTTAGTACTTGTCCTAATATATCGGAGACCCAGTATGGCTACACAGTGCACCCTGAGTACTTGTCCTAATATATAGGGGACCAGACATGGCTACACAGTGCACCCTTAGTACTTGTCCTAATATACAGGAGACCCAGACATGACTACACAGTGCACCCTTATTACTTGTCCTAATATATAGGGACCCAGACATGACTACACAGTGCACCTTTAGTACTTGTCCTAATATGCAGGGGACCCAGACGTGACTACACAGTGCACCCTTAGTACTTGTCCTAATATATAGGAGACCAGATATGGCTACACAGTGCACCCTTAGTACTTGTCCTAATATATAGGAGACCAGATATGGCTACACAGTGCACCCTTAGTACTTGTTCTAATATATAGCGACCCAGACATGACTACACAGTGCTCCCTTAGTACTTGCCGTAATATATAGGAGACCAGATATGGGTACACAGTGCACCCTTGGTACGTGTCCTAATATATAGGGGACCCAGACATGGCTACACAGTGCACCCTTAGTACTTGTCCTAATATATAGGAACCCAGACATGACTACACAGTGCACCCTTAGTACTTGTCCTAATATATAGGGGAGCAAGACATGGCTACACAGTGCACCCTTAGTACTTGTCCTAATATATAGGAGACCCAGACATGAATACACAGTGCACCCTTAGTACTTGTCCTAATATATAGGAGACCAAATATGGGTACATAGTTCACCCTTAGTACTTGTCCTAATATATAGGGGACCCAGACATGGCTACACAGTGTACCCTTAGTACTTGTTCTAATACATAAGGGGCGCAGACATGGCTACACAATACAGCCTTAGTACTTGTCTTAATATGCAGGGACCAAGACATGGCTACACAGTGCACCCTTAGTACTTCTCCTAATATGCAGGGGAACAAAGACATGGCTACACAGTGCACCCTTAGTACTTCTCCTAATATGCAGGGGACCGAGACATGGCTACACAGTGCACCCTTAGTACTTGTCCTAATATACAGGAGACCCAGACATGGCTACACAGTGCACGCTTTGTACTTGTCCTAATATATAGGAGACCAGATACGGCTACACAGTGCACCCTTAGTACTGGTCCTAATATGCAGGGGACCAAGACATGGCTACACAGTGCACCCTTAGTACTGGTCCTAATATGCAGGGGACCAAGACATTGCTACACAGTGCACCCTTAGTACTTGTCCTAATATACAGGAGACCCAGACATGGCTACACAGTGCACCCTTAGTACTTGTCCTAATATACAGGAGACCCAGACATGGCTACACAGTGCACCCTTAGTACTTGTCCTAATATATAGGGACTCAGACATGGCTACACAGTGCACCCTTAGTACTTGTTCTAATATATAGGAGACCCAGACATGACTACACAGTGCACCCTTAGTACTTGTCCTAATATATGTAGGCGACTCAGATATGGCTACACAGTGCACCCTTAGTACTTGTCCTAATATATAGGAGACCAGATATGGGTACACAGTGCACCCTTAGTACTTGTTCTAATATATAGGGGACCCAGACATCGCTACACAGTGCACCCTTAGTACTTGTCCTAATATACAGAGGACCCAGACATGGCTACACAGTGCACCCTTAGTACTTGTTCTAATACATAAGGTGCGCAGACATGGCTACACAATACAGCCTTAGTACTTGTCTTAATATGCAGGGGACCAAGACATGCCTACACAGTGCACCCTTAGTACTTGTCCTAATATGCAGGGGAACAAAGACATGGCTACACAGTGCACCCTTAGTACTTGTCCTAATGTGCAGGGGACCAAGACATGGCTACACAGTGCACCCTTAGTACTTGTCCTAATATGCAGGGGACCAAGACATGGCTACACAGTGCACCCTTAGTACTTGTCCTAATATATAGGAGACCAGATATGGGTACACTGTGCACCCTTAGTACTTGTCCTAATATATAGGGGACCCAGACATGGTTACACAGTTCACCCTTAGTACTTGTCCTAATATATAGGGGACCAAGACATGGCCACACAGTGCACCCTTAGTACTTGTCCTAATATATAGGGACCAGGACATGGCTACACAGTGCCCCCTTAGTACTTGTCCTAATATATAGGAGACCAGATATGGCTACACAGTGCACCCTTAGTACTTGTCCTAATATGCAGGGGACCAAGACATGGCTACACAGTGCACCCTTAGTACTTGTCCTAATATATAGGAGACCAGATATGGGTACACAGTTCACCCTTAGTACTTGTCCTAATATATAGGGGACCAAGACATGGCCACACAGTGCACCCTTAGTACTTGTCCTAATATATAGGGACCCAGACATGGCTACACAGTGCCCCCTTAGTACTTGTCCTAATGTATAGGAGACCAGATATGGCTACACAGTGCACCCTTAGTACTTGTCCTAATGTGCAGGGGACCAAGACATGGCTACACAGTGCACCCTTAGTACTTGTCCTAATATATAGGAGACCAGATATGGGTACACTGTGCACCCTTAGTACTTGTCCTAATATATAGGGGACCCAGACATGGCTACACAGTTCACCCTTAGTACTTGTCCTAATATATAGGGGACCAGATATGGCTACACAGTGCACCCTTAGTACTTGTCCTAATATATAGGGGACCCAGACATGGCTACACAGTTCACCCTTAGTACTTGTCCTAATATATAGGGGACCAAGACATGGCCACACAGTGCACCCTTAGTACTTGTCCTAATATATAGGGGCCCAGACATGGCTACACAGTGCACCCTTAGTACTTGTCCTAATATATAGGAGACCCAATATGGCTACACAGTGCACCCTTAGTACTTGTCCTAATATGCAGGAGACCCAGACATGACTACACAGTTCACCCTTAGTACTTCTCCTAATATATAGGAGACCCAGACATGGCTCCACAGGGCACAGTTAGTACTTGTTCTAATATATAGGGACTCAGACATGGCTACATAGTGCACCCTTAGTACTTGTCCTAATATACAGGGGACCCAGACATGACTACACAGTGCACCCTTAGTACTTGTCCTAATATATAGGGACCCAGACATGACTACACAGGACACGCTTAGTACTTTTCCTAATATACAGGAGACCCAGACATGACTACACAGTGCACCCTTAGTACTTGTCCTAATATATAGGGGACCCAGACATGACTACACAGTGCACCCTTAGTACTTGTCTTAATATATAGGGGACCCAGACATGGCTACACAGTGCACCCTTAGTACTTGTCCTAATATATAGGGACCCAGACATGACTACACAGTGCACCCTTAGTACTTGTCCTAATATATAGGAGCCCAGACATGACTACACAGTGCACCCTTAGTACTCGTCCTAATATACAGGGGGCCCAGACATGGCTACACAGTGCACCCTTAGTACTTGTCGTAATATATGTGGGGGACTCAGATATGGCTACACAGTGCACCCTTAGTACTCGTCCTAATACATAGGGACCCAGACGTGGCTACACAGTACACCCTTAGTACTTGTTCTAATACATAAGGGGCGCAGACATGGCTACACAGTGCACCCTTAGTACTTGTCCTAATATATAGGGGACCCAGACATGGCTACACAGTGCACCCTTAGTACTTGTCCTAATATATAGGGCACCCAGACATGGCTACACAGTGCACCCTTAGTACTTATCATAATATATAGGAGACCCACACATGACTGCACAGTGCACCCTTAGTACTTGTCCTAATATATAGGGGACCCAGACATGAATACACAGTGCACCCTTAATACTTGTCCTAATATATAGGGCACCCACACATGACTACACAGTGCACCCTTAGTACTTGTTCTAATACATAAGGGGCCCAGACATGGCTACACAGTGCACCCTTAGTACTTGTCCTAATATATAGGGCACCCAGACATGGCTACACAGTGCACCCTTAGTACTTATCATAATATATAGGAGACCCACACATGACTGCACAGTGCACCCTTAGTACTTGTCCTAATATATAGGGGACCCAGACATGAATACACAGTGCACCCTTAATACTTGTCCTAATATATAGGAGACCAGACATGGCTACACAGTGCACCCTTAGTACTTGTCTTAATATATAGGAGATCAGATATGGCTACACAGTGCACCCTTAGTACTTGTCCTAATATATAGGAGACCAGACATGGCTACACAGTGCACCCTTAGTACTTGTCCTAATATATAGGGACTCAGACATGGCTACACAGTGCACCCTTAGTACTTGTCCTAATATATAGGAGACCAGATATGGGTACACAGTGCACCCTTAGTACTTGTCCTAATATATCGGAGACCCAGTATGGCTACACAGTGCACCCTGAGTACTTGTCCTAATATATAGGGGACCAGACATGGCTACACAGTGCACCCTTAGTACTTGTCCTAATATACAGGAGACCCAGACATGACTACACAGTGCACCCTTATTACTTGTCCTAATATATAGGGACCCAGACATGACTACACAGTGCACCTTTAGTACTTGTCCTAATATGCAGGGGACCCAGACGTGACTACACAGTGCACCCTTAGTACTTGTCCTAATATATAGGAGACCAGATATGGCTACACAGTGCACCCTTAGTACTTGTCCTAATATATAGGAGACCAGATATGGCTACACAGTGCACCCTTAGTACTTGTTCTAATATATAGCGACCCAGACATGACTACACAGTGCTCCCTTAGTACTTGCCGTAATATATAGGAGACCAGATATGGGTACACAGTGCACCCTTGGTACGTGTCCTAATATATAGGGGACCCAGACATGGCTACACAGTGCACCCTTAGTACTTGTCCTAATATATAGGAACCCAGACATGACTACACAGTGCACCCTTAGTACTTGTCCTAATATATAGGGGAGCAAGACATGGCTACACAGTGCACCCTTAGTACTTGTCCTAATATATAGGAGACCCAGACATGAATACACAGTGCACCCTTAGTACTTGTCCTAATATATAGGAGACCAAATATGGGTACATAGTTCACCCTTAGTACTTGTCCTAATATATAGGGGACCCAGACATGGCTACACAGTGTACCCTTAGTACTTGTTCTAATACATAAGGGGCGCAGACATGGCTACACAATACAGCCTTAGTACTTGTCTTAATATGCAGGGACCAAGACATGGCTACACAGTGCACCCTTAGTACTTCTCCTAATATGCAGGGGAACAAAGACATGGCTACACAGTGCACCCTTAGTACTTCTCCTAATATGCAGGGGACCGAGACATGGCTACACAGTGCACCCTTAGTACTTGTCCTAATATACAGGAGACCCAGACATGGCTACACAGTGCACGCTTTGTACTTGTCCTAATATATAGGAGACCAGATACGGCTACACAGTGCACCCTTAGTACTGGTCCTAATATGCAGGGGACCAAGACATGGCTACACAGTGCACCCTTAGTACTGGTCCTAATATGCAGGGGACCAAGACATTGCTACACAGTGCACCCTTAGTACTTGTCCTAATATACAGGAGACCCAGACATGGCTACACAGTGCACCCTTAGTACTTGTCCTAATATACAGGAGACCCAGACATGGCTACACAGTGCACCCTTAGTACTTGTCCTAATATATAGGGACTCAGACATGGCTACACAGTGCACCCTTAGTACTTGTTCTAATATATAGGAGACCCAGACATGACTACACAGTGCACCCTTAGTACTTGTCCTAATATATGTAGGCGACTCAGATATGGCTACACAGTGCACCCTTAGTACTTGTCCTAATATATAGGAGACCAGATATGGGTACACAGTGCACCCTTAGTACTTGTTCTAATATATAGGGGACCCAGACATCGCTACACAGTGCACCCTTAGTACTTGTCCTAATATACAGAGGACCCAGACATGGCTACACAGTGCACCCTTAGTACTTGTTCTAATACATAAGGTGCGCAGACATGGCTACACAATACAGCCTTAGTACTTGTCTTAATATGCAGGGGACCAAGACATGCCTACACAGTGCACCCTTAGTACTTGTCCTAATATGCAGGGGAACAAAGACATGGCTACACAGTGCACCCTTAGTACTTGTCCTAATGTGCAGGGGACCAAGACATGGCTACACAGTGCACCCTTAGTACTTGTCCTAATATGCAGGGGACCAAGACATGGCTACACAGTGCACCCTTAGTACTTGTCCTAATATATAGGAGACCAGATATGGGTACACTGTGCACCCTTAGTACTTGTCCTAATATATAGGGGACCCAGACATGGTTACACAGTTCACCCTTAGTACTTGTCCTAATATATAGGGGACCAAGACATGGCCACACAGTGCACCCTTAGTACTTGTCCTAATATATAGGGACCAGGACATGGCTACACAGTGCCCCCTTAGTACTTGTCCTAATATATAGGAGACCAGATATGGCTACACAGTGCACCCTTAGTACTTGTCCTAATATGCAGGGGACCAAGACATGGCTACACAGTGCACCCTTAGTACTTGTCCTAATATATAGGAGACCAGATATGGGTACACAGTTCACCCTTAGTACTTGTCCTAATATATAGGGGACCAAGACATGGCCACACAGTGCACCCTTAGTACTTGTCCTAATATATAGGGACCCAGACATGGCTACACAGTGCCCCCTTAGTACTTGTCCTAATGTATAGGAGACCAGATATGGCTACACAGTGCACCCTTAGTACTTGTCCTAATGTGCAGGGGACCAAGACATGGCTACACAGTGCACCCTTAGTACTTGTCCTAATATATAGGAGACCAGATATGGGTACACTGTGCACCCTTAGTACTTGTCCTAATATATAGGGGACCCAGACATGGCTACACAGTTCACCCTTAGTACTTGTCCTAATATATAGGGGACCAGATATGGCTACACAGTGCACCCTTAGTACTTGTCCTAATATATAGGGGACCCAGACATGGCTACACAGTTCACCCTTAGTACTTGTCCTAATATATAGGGGACCAAGACATGGCCACACAGTGCACCCTTAGTACTTGTCCTAATATATAGGGGCCCAGACATGGCTACACAGTGCACCCTTAGTACTTGTCCTAATATATAGGAGACCCAATATGGCTACACAGTGCACCCTTAGTACTTGTCCTAATATGCAGGAGACCCAGACATGACTACACAGTTCACCCTTAGTACTTCTCCTAATATATAGGAGACCCAGACATGGCTCCACAGGGCACAGTTAGTACTTGTTCTAATATATAGGGACTCAGACATGGCTACATAGTGCACCCTTAGTACTTGTCCTAATATACAGGGGACCCAGACATGACTACACAGTGCACCCTTAGTACTTGTCCTAATATATAGGGACCCAGACATGACTACACAGGACACGCTTAGTACTTTTCCTAATATACAGGAGACCCAGACATGACTACACAGTGCACCCTTAGTACTTGTCCTAATATATAGGGGACCCAGACATGACTACACAGTGCACCCTTAGTACTTGTCTTAATATATAGGGGACCCAGACATGGCTACACAGTGCACCCTTAGTACTTGTCCTAATATATAGGGACCCAGACATGACTACACAGTGCACCCTTAGTACTTGTCCTAATATATAGGAGCCCAGACATGACTACACAGTGCACCCTTAGTACTCGTCCTAATATACAGGGGGCCCAGACATGGCTACACAGTGCACCCTTAGTACTTGTCGTAATATATGTGGGGGACTCAGATATGGCTACACAGTGCACCCTTAGTACTCGTCCTAATACATAGGGACCCAGACGTGGCTACACAGTACACCCTTAGTACTTGTTCTAATACATAAGGGGCGCAGACATGGCTACACAGTGCACCCTTAGTACTTGTCCTAATATATAGGGGACCCAGACATGGCTACACAGTGCACCCTTAGTACTTGTCCTAATATATAGGGCACCCAGACATGGCTACACAGTGCACCCTTAGTACTTATCATAATATATAGGAGACCCACACATGACTGCACAGTGCACCCTTAGTACTTGTCCTAATATATAGGGGACCCAGACATGAATACACAGTGCACCCTTAATACTTGTCCTAATATATAGGGCACCCACACATGACTACACAGTGCACCCTTAGTACTTGTTCTAATACATAAGGGGCCCAGACATGGCTACACAGTGCACCCTTAGTACTTGTCCTAATATATAGGGCACCCAGACATGGCTACACAGTGCACCCTTAGTACTTATCATAATATATAGGAGACCCACACATGACTGCACAGTGCACCCTTAGTACTTGTCCTAATATATAGGGGACCCAGACATGAATACACAGTGCACCCTTAATACTTGTCCTAATATATAGGGCACCCACACATGACTACACAGTGCACCCTTAGTACTTGTTCTAATACATAAGGGGCCCAGATATGGCTACACACCTCACCCTTCATACTTGCCCATACTTGTTGCCCTGCTATGTGCCCCCACTCTTCACCCTGATGTGGAAACTACATATGAGCTGCCACACATAGATATTTCAGGGTGCAGACGGCTTGGGCGGCACAGAATGGCACTGTGGGCCACATGTGGCCTGCGGGCGGTATGTTGTGCACCCCTGGCTTACAGTACCAGTAGAGTAACATCCTGGTTTGTGATATAAGTGCTTCCATAAGGCAGGGTCCTAAAATACACCTTGGTGAACACTTTGGTATTTATTACGGTTTTAGCTGTTTTTCCCCTTTGGTTTGCTCCCATATAGTTCTAGTGTGGAGACGAGGCTACTGACCAAAAGCTGGTAGAGAAGTCCAAGTTTATGTAGCTTTTTGTGCACTAATGAAAGAGCCTCTTCATCTTTCCAGTTCCTGTGTGATCATACCCAGTGGGCTCCGGGCAAGCAGGGAGATGAACAACTCTGATGCCGCTTGGCAAATGGGAAAACCAAGTATCAGATGGGAAAAGTCCCTCTAGAAGAAAACTACAAACCCTACAGGATATAATTTAGGTTTATTCAGCAACATCCTGAGTCCTCCACAAATCACCTTAGTGTTGAAGTAAATAAGACGAGGAGGAGGAGGGTACGCAGCTGAAGATTCTCTGTATGTCTGCAAGACTGCATGGAGCACAGAAGTGGGATATATATGGATGGCTCCGGGGTCTTTGTAAATTGTATACAGAGCTATGGGTGACTATAGATGCACTATGACCTCAAGTCGTCTTACAAAACAGCCCCTCTCTTGAACACGGCCTGTGTGTATTGGAGGTCTTTCTTATTCAAAAGTAAGGGGTGACGTGCAATACCAGCCACTAGCAGTGGACAAGAGGGGCGCTAATATTGGAAAAAAGACATTTAAAAGTGTGAAGATTTGACTGAACTATCTGCCACCATTCATAGTTACAGTTTATAGGTGACCCATATTAATACTCCTGTTCTGCAGTTCCTCAGACTGTAATTAAAGGGGTTTTCCTGATGCTACAATAAAGTATTAATCTTGCCTTTCTCATATTACATGTATGGCTTTGAATACCTTCACATCCTTTTTTTTTTTTTTTACAAATTTGAGCCTGTTCCACGATGCTGGGGGGTCCTCCATTCGTTGGGTTGGTTGTTTGTATCCTTGCCTTCTGGTCTGCAGCAGTTTCTGACTCCTATGGCTCCATTTTACACAATACACAGCACTGGCATCTCAGCCAAATTGTGAAACCACCCACTGCATCCCCCTCATACTCATCAAGCCCACCCACTGTATCTCTTACCGCCATCTTGGAATCATCTGTACTCCTGCATTCATGATTAGCTAAGTGCTGGCTGTAATTGGCTGAGTGCTCAGCCAATCAGCACAGCCCTTTCAGGAGGCCGGGATTTTTAAATTCCCGCCTGCTGAAAGTGCTGGACAGCAGTGCAGGGGAGCCAGCCGGAGGACGTGCCTGAGCGGCAGAGAGGTGAATAAATTTTTTTTGTTTTTTTTTTAACCAGCTAATGATGATTTTCAGGGAAGGGCTTATATTTCAAGCCGTTCCCCGAAAATCATGCTGCGGGGCTTGCTACAAACCACTGCTTTCAATGGTGCTGGCAGCAGCGCCAACCCCATTGAAAGCAATGGGATAGCATGCTGGACTTCTGCCATAGCTGTGACAGCTGTGGCAAAAGTCTGCGGTCTTCTCCCTATGTTTTCAATGGGGCTAGTGCTGCTGTCGTTGGCCCCATGGAAAACACTGGCGATATCCCAGCGTTTTTCTTGCGCTGCGAGGCGAGTGTTTTCTCTCACTCTCGCAGCGCAAGAGAGAAAAAAACGCTAGTGGGTGTCCGCCCTTAGTCGGGCTTTACTCTTCTCACCTTTTAAAAATCACGTTCAAACCTGCTGTGAGCCAATCATCATGGGAATGCAGCGGGAACAAAACTCACATGTACTTTACAATACTTCCAGTTTATTTACCACATTCAGTAAACCAACATGAAGAAACGACAGCAGTAACATCAGTGTAAGGAACAGAAGGAAATGGGCCCTCTAAAGGGAAGAAATATAACAGGTGAGCGGAGATGAATAAATATGACTATTTACATGATATCCTCTATTAGACTCATCAGATACTGATGGGAAGCGATGGAACATTGGTCCACCGATAGCACCTTGTGAGTCGGCTCTCGGTCCCCCATAATGGTGCAGTTGGATTTATATCATATCTGTTCCCATATAGTGAAGCCACTTAGTTCCTCTTGCATAAAGATGGCGGCTGCTCTTGGATTGGCGCGCTTCTTCGTTTTACTTTTTTTAAATGTCCTCTTGCATTATGAGGCACAATGTAACGGCGCCGTTCTTCTGTCAAGCTGCAAGGATCTTCCCGCGATTCTCTTCATAATGCTGAATCATCTCCTCCATGTTCTTATCGGCATCTATCACTGAAGTATCCCTAAAATAGCACAATGTGAGATCAGTGCCGGTCCGACCGCGGAGATCACCACCAGTCATAAGAATGAAGGAGCCAATGATGGCGATAGGGCTGAGCTGCAATACCCAACACTGCCAATAGAGGAGAGCAGAAATGTGTCTACACTATAAGGGGCAGCAGCTCTCCTACAGGTATCTTGGCCCTCCATTCTTGTGATCAGTATGGGTCACAGCGACTGGATAGTCGTCCTGCTTAAACATGGCAGAAAGATGATGCAGAACAATTTGCTCACTCGTCATTTTGCTTCCGCTCAACTAAAAAATAGTCGCTGATTGATCAAAAGTCATCTGGTGTAAAGTCGCACTGGAACGAATTATGAACAAATTTGAATGGAGATCCCCCTACAAACAATATTTTGGCGAACGACTAATGAACAATCATCCCTCTATGTAAAGGTAAATAAACAACTGCTGTTCATAGACTTCAGAGACTTTTTCGGAGTGATGAGCTGAGTAATAGTTGCTCCGTGTAAAAGATGCCTTGTATTGTGTGATATTGGGAAGTCGTCATATTTATCCAGAGACCAGGAACTATTACTTACCCCCTATTGATCGCTAGATTTTTTAGTTCATCCCTTGCTCTCTACCTGCAGGTCCTCATCTTCTACTCACTAGCTTACGGCACTCTCCAACCACACAGACCAGAGTAACTATGGACTAGCTGTGCGACCGTCTGACATGGTTATTAGCAACATATTATCGTGTTTCTACGAAAATAAGACCCTGTCATATTAATTTTTGCCCCAAAAGAGGCTCTAGGTTTTATTTTCAGGGGATGTCTTATTAAACGTACCTAGGAGATTTGGTGCAGGTCCCTCCCGCTGCTCTTTGGAGCTTCAATGAGCTGAGCCATGACATTGATTGGCCAATTAATAAATCCTGCCTCCACAATGCGATGGCTGTGATTGGTTCTTCTTGCACTGCTCAGCCAATCACAACCATTGCTTTCTGGAGATGAGATGTTTTTTTCATGAATCCTGTAACCAAAAAGTGATCTTCAGTGGGAGAACGAGGACTGCAGAACGCACGGCGGAGCTCCAGACAGCAGATGGTTGACCCGGACCGAGCCTGCTAGGTAGGTATTCCTTTTTTAATGTAATGCAGCTAAGGCTTATTTTGGGAGTAGGGCTTATATTTAGACCCTCCCCAAAAATCCTGCAAAATCAGGGTAGGGCTTATTTTCAATGTAGATCTTATTTTCGGGGGAAACACCAACAGCATCTCCATGTCCCGGACTTACTGACTGCTGCTTTTTAGGTTGAGTTCACACACTGCAGAACTGTTGCAGTAGTTTGGTACCAAAGTTCTGCAACAATGCATAGTGCAATGTAAATGAATCACAGTGGGGAAAATCTGCAGCAGAAAACAGACATGCAGCCGATTTTCAAAACAAATGTGAACGCGTGATGGATTTTCCGCAGATTTCATTCATTGCGATGCCAGAGCTGAATTATGTGTTGGACACAAACACTAAAATCCACATGCAGGTTTTGGTGCAGATTTCCTCTTTGATGTCTGTACATAGCCTTAGGCCACCTGCAGACGAGCGGGTCGGATCCGGCGGCGAGAATTCTCGCCGCAGGACCCGACCCGAGCGTCTGCAGAGACGAGCGCGTACACGCCCGCGCCCGGCGGCCCCGGTTCATTCATGTGCCGGGGTGAGTGAGGTTTCTGTGCGAGGCTCTGCGAGCCCCGCACAAAAATAGGACATGCCGCGGTTTGTTTGCTGCGCGAGATTTTGTGCGGCCAAACCGCGGCCGTCTGCAGAGGAGTGCGTATTGTAATGCTCTCCTATGCAAGCTTTCAGTGGCGGAAATCCCGCCGCGGGATTTCCGCCCGTGTGAAGGCGGCCTTACACTTCTGATTATTTCAGCCCCCCCCAGCTTGCAGCCCTCCGACTCCTGGTGAACTGTTCCATCTGTCCGCTGCCATCTGGGGAAAGCTTCTTCCAGGGCTTAAACAGACGGGCGCATGCGCAAAAACACTCGCCGCTACAGAGCGTGTTAGAACATGAACCAGCGGAAAGACTTTTTTTAACTGTTCGAATTCCAGGCCATTGGGCCTGAGAGAAAAAATAAACCTGAAAGATAGGACAAGTTGTATCTTTTCTGGCGTGTAGTAATATCTCATGAGAATTACGCTAGACAAAATGAAACCATGGAAATCAATGATTTTGCTTCATCACGTTTCACGTCCGCAAAAAGCTCCACAAGCACGGCCATCTGTTTAACCTCTTAATAGGAGGAAAGTGCTCATTAGTTTGGCCACAATGAACTGAGGCTTCGGGGAGACCTGGTCACAAAAGTTTATCTGACTGACTGATTTGAGGGGCATGGGCTGGGGAACAAGTGGTTGAACAGGGGGAAAAGGACCTACAGGGGAAAAGTGGCACAGGGAGAAAGAGGGACATTGGACACAGGAGGTGGGGCAAGTGGTGGTACATGGGATTGTATGGGTGGGGACAAGTGGTTTCACAGGGCAAGATGGGGCACGGGGGAGAAGTAGTACCGCGGGTAAAGGAGACATGGGGAGGAGGGCCAAGTTGAAACATGGGGAGACAAATGGTGGCACAGCAGGAGAAGAGCCATGTGAGGGACAACAGATAGAAGAGAAGCACATATGGGGAGGAGGGGCAAGTGGTGTCATGGGCAAAGTATTAGATTTATTATCTTAATTGACAATTTTTTGGATCCAATTCTTCTAAAATGAGTTTGCATCTCTTTTTTTTACTGAGGATATACCAGGGTTGGCTTATATTGGCTATCGACAGGATAGGTGATGAAGCTCTAATCAGTGAGGGTCTATCATTCCCAAGAATTGGGGTCCTGTGTCCCCATTTTCCTAACTGTGGGCTCTCTATACCCTCTACAGAGACGTGGAGATGGCATCTTAGCAGTGGTTGCACATGCACAGTGCAGCTCCATTTATTTCAATGGCGATGATGAAAATAGCTAGTACAAGCACTCAGGGGTCTGCATTAAAGAACAATGGAGCAGCTCCACACATGCAGCGACACTGCTCTATTCAATCTACTCCTCACTCTGCCGAGGGGTGAAGGCAGGCAGTGAGCCCAGAGTGACAGAAGAGGGCTTAAACAGGCAGACCTTTCAGACTCTTATTCTGGAGACCACAAGGGGTCTTCAGTGATGAGACCCCCACCAATCAGACTTGCATCACCTGTGGATAGGCCCTATTGGAGATAGATTGGGCAGTCAGTGTCTAAACCAGGCCTGCACAACATATGGCACGTTGGCCACAAGTGGCCCAGCAGAGGATTTCTGGCAGCCTGTGACATGGCTGTGATGTCAAGAGACTAGTCGCTCACCTCTTAATATAGTCATGCCACAGTCCGTGGCACAGTCATGTCACGCTAACCGCTAGCTATGAATTTTACCAGATAAAGGGACTTCAGCCATGCTCAGCAGCAAAGTAGGGGATAGCGGGAGTCAGATGTGTGACTTGAACATTACCTTGAACATGCAGCTGATGCCCGCTATCCCTTCCCTTGTTGATTGACCAATTCAATTCAGGGAAGGTCCTTTAGTCCTGGGGAGCACTGCTGCAGCGATGGAAGAATCTTTCTAAGGGACATTGTAAAAAAAGATCCCCTCCCAGAAGGAGTTGTCAGAATCAAATGAAACTTTCTCTATGTGATTGTAACGTTGATATAAGGGATTACAATATCAGAGCAAAAGGAGCTTTTATTGCAGAAAACTGACCCCTTGAGGGGAGGCTCTAGTCCCTGTTGGGCTCCTCTAGCCTGATTGCAAGATGAGATACGGGCGGGCATGGAGGAATACAGGTTTTGTATGGTAGTCTACCGCATATTGATCCACATTTGCTGTACCTGAACCTCTAGATCTCCTAACAGTCTGGTCAGAATGGTCCAGGTGGCGGGCAATTTCTCTAAAAGACCATTTCGCATCCCAATAATGCATTCCTTCTCATACGCTTTTAACAGAGACAAGTCTCTTTGATTGCGTCTCCCCTGCCTTCCTGCACACAGGACCTCCGACACATCCAATACATCTTTGGAGTCGTGTCCCCCCCAGGCATCCTGTTGTCCTATCCAGCCGAACTGACGAAGGGGTTCTTCCCCGAAATGCGTATTCTATTGCTGGTTTTTAATTTGTGAAAAAATAATAAAAAAGAAGTGCTTTCACCTTCACACATTGGACTTGGATCTACATCTTCTAGTAGCTTAGAGGGTTGCGCCTCCATACCAGTTCTTTTCACATCCTTTTTCGCTACACTCACGCCCACACTGGTGGAGCGTCATCTGGTTGGCAGCACCTCCACCATTCAAAATACTCAATCATTGAAAGCTCTTTGTACTCCATAAACATTCCACCACCCTCACTGGGTCTTGCTCCACCCTTCTTTTTTATTTCCTTTACTCACTACATACAAGGAGCCTCCGAGAGCCTTTTATAGGCCATATGTGTTAGCGCACCATACATCATGGCTGCAACGATACAAGCAAATACAAGTGGCTGCAACACTACTGCAAGCACTGAATATCTGAATTTAAATGGCATTCTTGTTATATTTACTGACATATGAAGATGTGAGGTTCTTAGCACACATTTTGATCAAAACATGTGAGCCCATCTGCCACGTCAAGGCGACCTCTTGTAGATGGGACCTACACTACACTAACCTCTCTTTAGGCCTGCTGGGCTAATCCCTTTAAGTTCTCACTATGGGATGGCATAACATTGAAGGAGGCATAAGGGAAAAGCTGCAGGGGGCGCTAGATTTTATCAGAAGCGCACCACATTGTTCTGATATAATTGTTAAATTGTGATCTAATGTTTGGGGTCTAAATAGCAAGATGTTTTTTCATGGGATTAGCTGTCTGAGTGCTTTTTTGTGGGGTGAGTTGTGTTTTTCACTGGTACAATTTAATATACCATAAAATATGCAGAAAAACTTTTACAGATTTCTAAGTGGGCTGAAATGAAAAAAAATGCAATTATGCTTTTGGTGTGCACACTTTGGCACAAATTACACAAAAACTTTATTCTGTGTGTGTCAGCACATTTACCACAATTTCCAAACTACATTTTTTTTTTTGTTATACTAATTTTAAAAATTGAAATATATAAAAAAAAATAGTTTCTGTTGCTATTTTAAGGCACCATCACTTTTTCATTTTACTGTTGATGCAGCGGATGTGTGGACTCAATTTCTGCAGGATGACTAGTGGTTGTGTAACTTTTTGATCGCTTTATATTTCATATTTTTTCTTGGAGCCAGGGTAATGAAAAAATACAAATCTGGTGTTATGTATTTTTTTCATAATGGTGTTCATCATCTGGGATAAATAATTCAATATTTTAAACGGACTTTTACGCAGGCTGCAATGCAAATTACTTTTCTTTTTTTTTTTAGAAATATAGGATAAGGTTTTTTTTTACTTTTTTCAAAAATTTTTTACACTTATTTTTTTAGGCCTCTATTGGTGCTTGAACTTGGGATCATTAATTCACTTATACAACCCAGGGAAGGCCATTTGGAACATTTAAATGCTGATTAGGTTATTCAAATGCCACTGTAAGAATTGACAGCTGCATTAAAATACTCAACAGCCATAATTGAAGTTATTTCTGATCATAGCTGTTGCTTCTAGGTGTGAATTGTCAAAGACAGGTGGCGCCACTTCAGTTTATGGAGTGAGCTTGGGAGCCAAGTCCATTCCATACAGACCCCACACACATCCCCTGTACTTTTATGGTCGATGTCACCAAGGGGTAAAAAAAAAAAAAAAAATCCGGCCTCCTCCACCCCTTAATAGCCGGCCAACACTCACCTCATTTCCCCATCGCTCATTACATTACTGTTATGGGCGTGAGGAAATGCAATTACCAGTAAATGTGAAATATTCATAGACATGTGCTTAGATGTCATAAGATAAAAAAAAAAATCCGGCCTCCTTCCACCCCTTAATAGCCGGCCATCGCGCACCAATGTGTTTCCTGGTACCCGTGGCAGCACCATCAGCTGCTGCTGTCATTGGTTCGGGGAAATCCATTTACTGGTAAGAAAAAAAAGGTTTTTAGGTACAGCACATGTCAATGAGGCTACGGGGCGCAGATGTTGTGGCGCCTGTACTTACCGCCAGCTGGGTGATACTGCTGGCTCTCTCCTCAGGGGTCCCTCGCCGTCCTTCCTTGTGATGGCGTTGCAGGGGCTCAGGAGGGCCGCTTGCTCAGGTGGTTGTAGAGCCGGTGTCTAAGAGGGTCTTCATGTTAGAGAATGAAAACCCTCTGAACTTGGCCTGGTCTTCCGGTGACAGCTCGGATTGCTTGGCCTCTTCTGCTTCGATGGTGTCTAAGTCGAATTGCTGATGGAATTCCGACTTAGTGGGGGCAGGGATGTGCGGTGGGGCCATCCTCAGGGTTTCCACAGAGTCCCATTCTACATGCTGGAAGAACCGATGACCACGGATGTTCCCATTGACTCCTAGACGCTTGGCTGGATTTTTCTTGAGGAGCTGAAATCAGAAATGTAGTTTTTAATACTAACTACAATTACAAGAATCTGACTAGTAAAGACAATAAAAGCATACAAAATTAGTAACATGCTTACCTGCATTATGATGTTCTTCGCTCCGGAGGTGGACTCATTAAAGAGTTTGTGATGATACTTACGCTCGCCGGTGATCATTTGATTCATGATGACTCCGAATGAAAACCAGTCTACGGCGGCGTTGTACTCCTCTCCGGCGTCCATCTGCCATAAACAGACAACAGTTAGTAAGTTGGGAAATAAGTTCTACATCATTAATAACATAAGTCGTCTGCCCTAAAAGAAAGGCATTACATGGGATATGTGCACTGCTCTAGACTAGCATTGTGTAGAGACCGCAGTCCTCTATTCCATCTCGGACTACTGTCTCCATGATCCACAACCCAAGAACATAAATACACTTATGTCAACAACTGGTAAGAAGATTCTATTCCTCTCACCTCAGGAGCAATATAGTCTTCGGTCCCAGCATAGTCAGTAGCTGTTCGACCTCCAAGCATGTTGTCCAGGGCGAGACCGAAATCGGTGATCTTCAGGTGCCCTGTCTCAGCCACCAAGATGTTTTCGGGCTTCAGGTCTCTGTGGATGATCCCCTTGGCGTGGAGGTGTTGGATGCCGCACACCATCTCCGCAGCGTAGAATCTGTAAGAAAGAGAATAAGTAGTCGGTGTGAGATCCTGAGGAGCGACAAAATACTGTTTCCTAAACTGTAGCTAAAGTATGATTATTGGATGGATCACTAATCATCAGCCATGTAGGAGGAGGCTCGCGATCAGACAATTGTGAGCAAATGGTTGTCATCTGCTGACCAGATCTTTTATGTGAGCATAAAAGTGTTGGCTCACCAGCAGCACATCTCCCCATGTAAACAGCGGAATGTGCCATACTAATGATCTGCTCATGTTAGACCACCTTAACGAGCAACAACCAACATGCTATCTTGTCAGTTGTTGCTTGTTAATAGGCAAAATATGTGCCGTGTAAAACCACCCTAAATCTTTACCTGGAACTGTTGATATCGAGCCGTCCCTTTGACTGTAGGAGTTGATTCAGGTCCCCGCAGCTTAGAAACTCTAATCCTAGTAGAACATGCGTCTGTAATGTAGAAGAGACATGTAAGAAGGTTGGTTAATTAGAAGTTATACTACAAAGTCCACATCTACGGTGCACATACTAGTGATGTGTGATAACATACTTGGAGATATCACACATACTTGGAGATGTGTGATAACAACTATACCTTGGTCTGAAATGCAAATTCTGCATGGATGAGGAAAGGACTTCCTGACGTCATCTGTAACACGCGGTGCTCCACCATCACGTCCGCCAGCTCCACTTCTGCTAGTAGGGCCCTCTTCCTGATCACCTTCACTGCAAACTGCTGGCAGGTAACGATGTCTTCTGCCAGCACAACTTCTCCGTAGGCTCCCCGGCCAAGAACATGATGGAATCGTAGTCGTTCTTGGATGGTTGTAGATGTGGTGCTTCCTGAGCCAGTTGGTCCTCCTAATAGTGAATATAACAGTGAATATACAGGCTATAGGTTATAATAGAGGTAGGTGCCTGCAGCCAGACGGTCAGATACAAGGCCCCTCTGGGAACTGTAGTTGCTACGTTAAAATTGGCCATCATGTGACGGGAGCAGAAGGACAACCACTTTAATACAGAAGATAACATCTTACATAGTCTGTAGGTATTAACTATCACTCCTATAAGGGGCTCAGTATGTATTGTATCTGTATTATGGACATGTGACTTAGGCTTTAGATGCATATTTTACTAATTTGGGCCTTATTTGCCTAGTTATGTGATCAGTAACTGTATATATTGTGTAAAAAATAAATAAATAACACATCAGACCCCATAAGACAGCAGGAAAACCTTCTCTTATGGAAAGATTGTCCTGCTTACTCTTGGGTTCCATTGGATTTTTGGTATAAAGTATACAGCACTTAGGTACAACAATACAGCTGAGGCAAATGTCTGGACACACACGTTTAACTGGTATAATAACGAGATAATTTACTTCCGATGTGTAAAAGTATTAATTGGGGAGGTGGCTGCATTTCTTGGTGGAGGAGATGTTTTAGGAGGCCATTTTGACATCCAACATATTGAATTAGCTTAGGTTTTCCAAATAAGAAGGGGTCATAGAATGGTAGAGTTGGAAGGGACCTCCAGGGTCATCGGGTCCAACCCCCTTCTCAGGATCACTAAATCACCCCAGACAGATGTTTTTCCAGCCTTTGTTTGAACACTTCCATTTGAGGAGAACTCACCACCTGCCGTGGTAACCTGTTCCACTCATTGATCACCCTCACTGTCTAATATCTAATTTGTGTCTCCTCCCTTTCAGTTTCATCCCATTGCTTCTAGTCTTTCCTTGTACAGATGAGAATAGGGCTTATCCCTCTGCACTGTGACAGCCCTTCAGATATTTGTAGACCGCTATTAAGTCTCCTCTCAGCCTAAACATTCCCAGATCCTTTGATCATTCCTCATAGGACATGATTTGCAGACTGCTCACCATCTTGGTAACTCTTCCCTGGATATAATATATATAATAATATACCTAGGAATATAACAGTCTTGGCTAGATTTGACTCAGACACACAATGGGAGGGTCAGTGTTGCCAATTTTATTGCTCAGCAGTTAATTGTGGAAAAGTTTCACAAAGTGCTTTTTATGATGTGTTGATGTGGCCACCATTCAGTTGGATGCACAAGAATCCAGCCTGCAGCTGATGCTTCCTAACAGCTCTGTAGGATTCACTGTTTCAGGTGAACTGTATTGTGTATTTTTTTGCATACACAAGGGGCTTTAAATGACCCCTGAGTTAGGAGGAGAGGTCTGGCAGAATGGCAACTAAGGCGATTTAAACTACCAAACATGGTAACAGTACATTCTCCTGTCCTAGGAGGTGTTACCACAGGCAGCACAGATGGCCTCAATTTGGTTGTATTCCCAAACATCCCCTTTAGGCCTCGGTCAGATGACTGTTTTTTGCCGCGATTTGCAGATCGCATGACGGATGCGCATCCGCAAATCGCATGACCGGGGCCGACGATTCGCCGAAAAATCTGCAGCTAGCAGAGTTTCCGGCGAAACGGGCCCGATCAAAGGAGCGCTGTCCGCCCATTGAAATTCAATGGAGCCGGCAATACAGCCGACTCCATTGAAAGCAATGGGCTGCTGGCGAGCGCAGGATGAATTTTCAGGAAGGGCCTAAACATATAAGCCATTCCCTGAAAACCATCCAAAAATGTGTAAAAATAAAAAATATATATATACTCACCTTGTCCCTGTAGCCGGAGTTCAGCTGCGGCCGGCCGGCAGTTCTCCTGAACTGCTCTGTGTATTATTCAGCAGGCGGGGATTTTAAATCCCCGCCTGCTGAATGGGCTGCCTCTGATTGGTCACAGCCCTCACCAATCAGAGGCAGCTCTCACTCACCCATTCATGAATGGGTGAGTGAGTGCTGCCTCTGATTGGCTCAGCACAAGGACAAATCAGGGGCAGCTCTCAGCTGTCATTCAATAGCTGAGAGCTGCCCCTGATTGGTCCTTGCGCTGAGCCAGTCAGAGGCAGCACTCACTCATCCATTCATGAATTCATGAATGGGTGAGTGAGAGTTGCCTCTGACTGGTGAGGGCTGTGACCAATCAGAGGCAGCCCATTCAGCAGGCAGGGATTTTAAATCCCAGCCTGCTGAATACTACACAGAGCAGTTCAGGAGAACTGCCAGCCGGCCGCGGCTGAACTCCGGCTGCAGGGACAAGATGAGTATTTTTTTTTTTTACACATTTTTGGATGGTTTTCAGGCAAGGGCTTATATTTTTAAGCCTTTCCCGAAAATTCATGCCGCGCTCGCCGGCAGTCCATTGCTTTCAATGTAGTCGGCTGTATTGCCGGCTCCATTGAATTCAATGGGCGAACATCGTTCTTCTCTGCCACAGCTGTTACAGCTGTGGCAGAGGAGAATGATCTTTGTAGTATATGTTCTCAATGGGGTCAGCGCTGCTGCTGCCGGCCCCATTGAGCGCATATATAGAACACAAGGAATCGCAGAACGCAGATAGGCACGATCTGCGATTCCTCATGTCCTATAATTTATCGGACATCCGAATAAAAAGCGGCCCTGTCACCGACCCCATTGCGAAGCAATGTTTCTATATATGCGCAGATCGCATGCGCATCCGCGAATCGCGGCAAAAAGCGGTCGTCTGACCGAGGCCTCATAGATGTGTAATTAACAAAAAAATAAGTAATTAAAGAAAGAATTTGGCTTGTTTCCAGATTCCCCAGTCCATGACTCCCACAGTATGCACTGGGGACGATGGAGGGGTCATACGTGGTAAGTGTGCAGTGTGTGAGTAGTATCAGTGTCTGGTGTGTAAGTGGTATTTATCAAGTGAGTAAGTGGTATCTCTGACAAGTTTGTGGTTGTTAATTGACAAATAAATCAGTGGTAGATGTCCGGTGTGTAAGTGGTAGGTGTCCAGTATGTAAGTGCTAGATGTCCGGCGTGTAAGTGGTAGATGTCCGGTGTGTAAGTGGTAGGTGTCTGGTGTGTAATTGGTAGGTGTCCAGTATGTAAGTGCTAGATGTCCGGTGTGTAAGTGGTAGATGTCTGGTGTGTAAGTGGTAGATGTCCGGTGTGTAAGTGGTAGGTGTTCGGTGTGTAAGTGGTAGATATCCAGTATGTAAGTGGTAGATGTCCAGTGTGTAAGTGGTAGATGTGCAGTGTGTAAGTGGTAGATGTCCGGTGTGTAAGTGCTAGATGTCCGGTGTGTAAGTGGTAGATGTGCAGTGTGTAAGTGGTAGATATCCGGTGTGTAAGTGCTAGATGTCCGGAGTGTAAGTGGTAGGTGTCTGGTGTGTAATTGGTAGGTGTCCAGTATGTAAGTGCTAGATGTCCGGTGTGTAAGTGGTAGATGTCTGGTGTGTAAGTGGTAGATGTCCGGTGTGTAAGTGGTAGGTGTCCGGTGTGTAAGTGGTAGATATCCAGTATGTAAGTGGTAGATGTCCAGTGTGTAAGTGGTAGATGTGCAGTGTGTAAGTGGTAGATGTCCGGTGTGTAAGTGCTAGATGTGCAGTGTGTAAGTGGTAGATGTGCAGTGTGTAAGTGGTAGATATCCGGTGTGTAAGTGCTAGATGTCCGGTGTGTAAGTAGTAGGTGTCCGGCGTGTAAGTGGTAGGTGTCCGGTGTGTAAGTGGTAGATATCCAGTATGTAAGTGGTAGATGTCCAGTGTGTAAGTGGTAGATGTGCAGTGTGTAAGTGGTAGATATCCGGTGTGTAAGTAGTAGATGTCCGGTGTGTAAGTAGTAGATGTCCGGTGTGTAAGTAGTAGGTGTCCGGCGTGTAAGTGGTAGGTGTCCGGTATGTAAGTAGTAGGTGTCCGGTTTGTAAGTGGCGTCTGTATTATCTATCCCGTGTGAGGGTAGCATCACTGTAGAGGTATGTAATGAACACAGTATGACATCTACACGCTCCACAAATATCAGCTTTATTAATAAACAACTCTGATTAAAAACAAACTCCCAACGAGACATAAAATTCAATAAAAATCAATAAATACCATCAAAAAGTAGCAAAATATCAAATCGTGTGCAAGCGATGATAAATACACAGTCCATGCCCCACATAGCACAATAACATACAAGTGCTATATATACTGCCCACCGGCCGAGATACCGGGGACTGGCCAACAATATACCTCTGTAGGGATGAAGAGGGATCTGTGAGCAGTCCTGGCCGGTCCCATCAGCATGTAGAGTCTCCGACTAATGATGTATACTAATGCACAGCGTGTATCAGGTGGTCAGAGAAGTGGGGCCACCTCTGTTTGTCCAGGACCGGAGGGTCGCTATAGGCAGTACAGCCCAGTGTATATATATTCTGCACCCCTATACACGGCTCTGATTACACTTAGTAGTAGTTTGTTCTTTATGGTTTTCTTTCATTCTTCTCTCAGTAATAACACAAACATTATTTCTCTTTTTCCCCTCAGATCCAATAGAATATGAGTCAGTATTTATAGTGTTTGCTCTGTGACTGAGGCTGGAGTGATATCAGTATACTCATATATGTCCCTTAGGTCTACATCTGTTTCATCTGGCTGTCGTATAGTCACTTGCGCAGGTGAACTAAGACCTATTTGGTGCGTTGGCCCTCGTACGTGTGTCTAATGTGTCTATTGAGGATCTGCTGCCCAGCCATGTAACCAGCCAACGTGCCGGGGGCTCAGCGGTGCGGACCCCTCAGATTCGCTGCATTTAAGACCAGAAAGTGGCGTAAATTATAGCGAGAATCTATTGCAGCTTCTGGCTGGCAGAGATCTCCTCCTGTGGCATTCTGAGGCATTCTTTATATAACATACATTACTAACATATATATAGTAAGGGCATTAATAGACGGCAGATCACCCACCAGGGTACATTATTGTTTATTGCACTGACATATATAGCACATACATATTCCACAGCGCTGTACACAGTTTAGCATTACATTGGGCTTTGTCCCCTGGGGGCTCACAATCTATATTCACACTGGAGAATGAACCCAGATTTGAACCCAGATACCCCCGTACTGAAAGGCAACTGAGCCCCCATGCTGCCCACAGGAAAACTACCACAATTTTTGTTTCAAAAACACCCCATTTTGGTATTGTCAGGGCTCCTACCCATTTGCATTTTTTTAACGCTGCGCTTTTTTTTAACACAATTGTCAATGGGATTTCTAATGTTATAAACTCATCGCAGGTTTGTGCTTTATGATTTTTGTGCGATGTGTTTCTAACATTAGAAAGTCCCATTGACAATTGCGTTAAAAAAGCACAGCGATATCGCAGCGTTAAAGAAACCCTAGTGGGTAGGAGCCCTTACACAGTGGGGGGCAGCCATAGCGCTGTGATCACCTCCGCTGAGGAACAATTGCTGAATCTACTCACTTCCTAAAGGTTCAGTCACAATTTTTGGCCTGATTTTGTCAGATTTTCATGCAGATCTGCAGCAGATTTCATCCTTTCATTTAAATACAAATTGCATGGGTGACTGCTGCGGCAGATCTGCGCCAAAATCTGCAGCAAATCAGCGATGTGTGAACGCCCCCGAAGAGCAGATCATCTAAACATGGGAGAAGATGAGTAACCAGAAAAGTGTACATTTCAGCAGCAAATGTTGTTTTTTTTTTAAAAAGAAAGCCGGGCCGGCCCAAATCTGCCAGTGTAAACGTATTTTGGCCGGCCAGGCGGTTTTTTTTAAATGCACACATACATGTTACATCTGCAGACAAAAATATAAAGTCAGACAATCTCATTGATTTTATGCCTTAACGCTTTGCAAAAATGCCGGTCTCCTGAGTATTCACCGCGCATTTACACAAGCGCATCGATGGGCTCAAATCTGCAGAAAAAAGGGCATATTTTTGGGTGTAAGCTGAAAAACTACATTTGATTGTCCCGATAAAATGAATGGGTTCTGTTCACTGCGGGCGCAATATGCTGCACAAATACGGACGTGTGAATCCGGCCTAAACAGCAGTAACATCTGACATGTCACAATATACATAAATACAACATCATACAATGGAACATTTGTATCTTTTCTCCCCAGAATACAAAACACATGAATTGTAAGACGAACCAGAAAACGGTACATTCCAGCAGCTCATCTATAAGGGCTCCTGCACACGGGCGATTTAGCAAATGCAAAATTTAGCATTTTTGCACCCGTATTTCCGTTGGGCAAAAAAATATGCAACATGCTCTATTTTCGCTCACATTTGACCACCCAAGCCACCATAACGGCGCGATTTTGCAGTATTAATTGATAACACTGGTGATTATTTAGGCTGCTCAGCCAGTTCTAAAACAGGTATAAACAACCTCAGCAGCACAAAAAAAGTACAGTAAGCAGCGCGGAAAGGTTCACGTGAAAACGTAATAGCGCTCCATACACAGCGCAATCACGCCATCTCCCTGCGAGCGTTTATACGTCACACGTGTGCAGGAGCCCTTATCACAGTAATATCTGACATTTCACATTATACAATGTACAGAAATACAGTTTGATACAATGTAACATTTCCATCATTTTCCCCCCAGAATACAAAAAACATGAATTGTAAGAAGACGGCGAACCAGAAAACTGTCCATTTCAGCAGCTCATCCATAACCGCAGGAACATCATACAATGTACATAAATACAGTGTGATACAATGGAACATTTGGATCACTTTCCTGCCTCTTCCTCTCCGGCAGACAACCCCCATGAATTACCAGACATGGCGGTACAGTGTGGGACCCTCAGGCTGCGTTCACACTTAGCGGACTTACTGAAAATCTGCACCAAAATCCACATCAAATTCTGTGTCCAAACACAAACCATTGGTGTGGATTCTAACGTGGACTTTGATGCGGATCCTGAGCAGACTTCACCCCTTCAACCGAAAAGATGAAATCTGCCGCCGATCTGCACCAATATCTGGCATGTGTGAATGCGCTCCTACAGCTCCGCAGATCTCCAGCGGTACCTGAGCCTCCCGGGTCTTCTTTCTGTATCTTTACAGGTGGGTCCTTTTCTCCCACTGAAGAATCCAGATGCCTCTTCTTGGGTCGCTTCTTCCCAACGAGGTCTTTCTTCACCGAATCAGTCGGTGGAACGATGGGCTTCGCTGAGCTCGATGACTTCCTCCTCCTCTTCCTCCTCTGGCTCTTGCTTGAAGCCTCATCTGAAGAATCCAAGACATGTCTTGGTCTTCTCACTCCTTTCTTCCTCCGAATCTCCTCCTCTCCCTCCATAAAATCGCTCTGCTCTGGTCCAGCAGACATCGCCTCCTTCTCCATCGCCAGTCTCCAACACTCTCAACTGCCAACTGCCGCGACAACACAATTGCCCTGGCTGTAACCATGGCAGCAGTCATGTGATCAGTAACTGACCAATCACAGCCAACCATGATAAGTTTGAAATCGTATGTCCGCAGTTACTGAGATGTGATGAAGGACATTTACAGGAATATTCTCACCATTTTCCTCAGACTAATGACAATCTTTATTATTATAGTGGGAACTTGTCATGTCTGAGTGCTGAAGCCGTCCAGGACTTGGTGCGGGGTGATATTTGGGGGCAACATTCACATTCTTACAGTTTATTCTTCTTTCTTACTGCCAGATACTATTATTTCGTGAATATAATCTTATATTATAAGATTTTGAATCCATCCACCATATTAACCTTCACATATAAATGAGCATCTGTAATAATCCACGTTGCGGTTGTGTAATTGTTTGGCAGATTTCCCAATATGTCCTCATTTTCCCCCATATGACCTGATGATAGATTAACCACAGGCCGGGTCTCTTGTATAGAGATGGTGATTAATGATAATATCTCTCTACAAGGTGCCTCCATGGTTCTCCTTGTAATTGGTGCACACACGTTCGGGGTCTCCAGATCCCTCGCTCCCCATGACATGGCCATAGAGAATATGGTAAAATCCTGACCGCTGCCATCACTACCAGCTGATTAAAGACAGATGTAGTTTTAGGCCCATCAGAACATCATCCTGCTCTCAGAGCCACAAAATAACCTCACAGGATCCATCAACAGCATCTTGTTGGGGGTTTCCAGATACTTTACACTTAATATATGGTACACTGCAAAGACAATGGGGATCTACCAAGAGCAGGAGGATTACCTTATTGACTACAGAGCCAACCTGGGGCTTCATTACAGACAATCTGCGCCCACAATGAAGACATAGAGGGGCGAATATAAGAACAAACATTGTAAATGTTCCTATTCAAATGGGTTTGAAGAGATCCTAAATAACAGCAACACTTGATTGACTCTCAGCTGGGGGACGTTTTCTGCCCATTGATTCTCGCTCTTATGTTTTTAGTTTCAGGCAGGTGACATCACGAAGGAAATATAAGCTGCAGATATACTGATATAAACTGAAGAGCAAAAGGCTGTGAGATACAGAACAAGATAAAAGACACCAATGTATTCCAAACATATACATATATATAAAGTGCTGGTAACATTGTAGCATAGCGTGTGGGGCTGAGAAAGACCATGTGCCCATCCAGTCCAGCCTATTTTTCTGTAATGTTGATCCACAGGAAGGCAAAAGAAATCCAATGAGGTAATTTTTCCTAATTTTAGAGGTACAAATTCCTTCCCAACTCTAATATGGCAATCAGAATAATCCCTGGATCACCGACCCTTCTGAAGTAATTAGTGACTATTCAAGAAAGGTGTCCAGGCTCCTCTTAAACTCTTTTATCAAGTTCACTATCACTAAGCCCTCAGGCAGAGAGTTCCATAGCCTCACTGCTCTTACAGAAAAGAACCCCCTTCTATGTCGGTGTAGAAACCTTCTTTCCTCTGGACTTAGAGGGCGCCCCCTTGTTACAGTCACAGTCCTGGGTATAAATATATGATGGGAGAGATCTCTGTATCCCCTGATATATGTATACATAGTTATTAGGTCGCCCCTCAGTGCTCTTTTTTGCTAAGCTAAATAACCCCAATTTTCATAACTATTTCTGTTGCCCGCCTTTATGCCCGCTTAAACTTTATACGTCCTTCTTGAGTACTGGTGCACAAAGCTGTATACAATATTCCATGTGTGGTCTGACCAGTGACTTGTAAAGAGGAGGAACAATATTATCATCATGTGTCTCTAGATGTATTTTTATGCACCCCTTTGATCCTATTTGCTTTGGCTACAGCTGTCAGACACTGGTTGCTCCAGTTAAGCTTAAGGCCCATTTACACGGAGCGATAATCACTAAAAACGCTAAAAAGCGATCGTTTTAGCAATAATCGTTGCGTCTAAATGCATGCCCATCATCCACTTTTCGGGCACTGCTAGCTGATCGTTACATTCAGGCCAAACTAAAAATCGCTGTTCAGTCTTATCAGCAGTTCTCCACGGGTAGTGCTGATAGCATTGTTTCCCGCTGGAGAACAAAGGATGAGAATACAGTTCATAGCCTTCGGGCTATTATTGCTTTCAGCTAAGGCTTCATTTGCACACTAGTAAGCTATTAAGTGGCTGAGTAGCTACTAAATAGTTTATGCAAAATGATCCCTCAAAGCTGTTACTCGAAATGTCATTTGAGCGATCAGCGGGCCGTGTAAATGGGCCTTTCTGGTAACTAAAATCCCCAATTCCTTTTCCATGTTATGTTTGTCCAGGTTTCCCATTTAGTGTGTAATGGTGACGTGTATTTCCTCTGTCCGTGTGCAGAACTTTATATCTATCAGTATTTGGCCTCTTTCACACGGACGAAAGCAATATTGCCACAAGAAAGTCGCAGCGGTATGGCATCTGTGCTCTGTGCAATATCACTGCATTTTCTCAGAGCAATATCATGATTTTGTGTTGCCACAAAGTGGCACGTGGCGGTACAAAGTCACACAACTTTATAGCGCTCTTTTCTACGATTTTCGGGAGCTTGAAATATAGGCCCTACCCCAAACATAAGCCCTGGCTGCATAAAAATCAATACATCACCTAACAGTTGCTGTCCGCTCCACCGCAACTATCCTTGCAGGGGACCCAGATATGGCTACACAGTGCACCCTTAATGCTTGTCCTAATATACAGGGACCCAGATATGGCTACACAGTGCACCCTTAGTACTTGTCCTAATATACAGGGGGCCCAGACATTGCTACACAGTGCACCCTTAGTACTTGTCCTAATATATAGGAGACCAGATATGGCTACACAGTGCACCCTTAGTACTTGTCCTAATATACAGAGGGCCCAGACATGGTTACACAGTGCACCCTTAGTACTTGTCCTAATATACAGGGACCCAGATATGGCTACACAGTGCACCCTTAGTACTTGTCCTAATATACAGGGACCCAGATATGGCTACACAGTGCACCCTTAGTACTTGTCCTAATATACAGGGACCCAGACATGGCTACACAGTGCACCCTTAGTACTTGTCCTAATATACAGGGGGCCCAGACATTGCTACACAGTGCACCCTTAGTACTTGTCCTAATATACAGAGGGCCCAGACATGGTTACACAGTGCACCCTTAGTACTTGCCCTAATATACAGGGACTCAGACATGACTACACAGTGCACCCTTAGTACTTGTCCTAATATACAGAAGGCCCAGACATGGCTACACAGTGCACCCTTAGTACTTGTCCTAATATATAGGAGACCACATATGGCTACACAGTGCACCCTTAGTACTTGTCCTAATATATAGGAGACCAGACATGACTACACAGTGCACCCTTAGTACTTGCCCTAATATACAGGGACTCAGACATGACTACACAGTGCACCCTTAGTACTTGTCCTAATATACAGAGGGCCCAGACATGGCTACACAGTGCACGCTTAGTACTTATCCTAATATACAGGAGACCAGATATGGCTACACAGTGCACCCTTAGTACTTGTGCTAATACATAAGGGACGCAGACATGGCTACACTGTGCACCCTTAGTACTTGTCCTAATATACAGAGGGCCCAGACATGGCTACACAGTGCACCCTTAGTACTTGTCCTAATATACAGGGATCCAGACATGGCTACACAGTGCACCCTTAGTACTTGTCCTAATATACAGGCGGCCCAGACATGGCTACACGGTGCACACTTAGTACTTGTCCTAATATACAGAGGACCAAGACATGGTTACACAGTACACCCTTAGTACTTGCCCTAATATACAGGAACTCAGACATGACTACACAGTGCACCCTTAGTACTTCTCCTAATATACAGAGGGCCCAGACATGGCTACACAGTGCACCCTTAGTACTTGTCCTAATATGCAGAGGACCAAGACATGGCTACACAGTGCACCCTTAGTACTTGTCCTAATATATAGGAGACCAGACATGGCTACACAGTGCACCCTTAGTACTTGTCCTAATATATAGGGACCAGACATGACTACACAGGGCACCCTTAGTGCTTGTCCTAATATGCAGGGGACCAAGTCATGGCTACACAGTGCACCCTTAGTACTTGTCCTAATATACAGAGGGCCCAGACATGGCTACACAGTGCAGCCTTAGTACTTGTCCTAATATACAGAGGGCCCAGACATGGCTACACAGTGCACCCTTAGTACTTGTCCTAATATGCAGGGGACCAAGACATGGCTACACAGTGCACCCTTAGTACTTGTCCTAATATATGGGAGACCCAGACATGACTACACAGTGCAACCTTAGTACTTGTCCTAATACATAGGGGACCCAGACATGGCTACACAGTGCACCCTTAGCACTTGTCCTAATATACAGGAGACCCAGACATGACTACACAGTGCACCCTTAGTACTTGTCGTAATATATATGGGGACCCAGACATGACTACACAGTGCACCCTTAGTACTTGTCGTAATATATATGGGGACCCAGACATGACTACACAGTGCACCCTTAGTACTTGTCCTAATATACAGAGGGCCCAGACATGGCTACACAGTGCACCCTTAGTACTTGTCCTAATATATAGGAGACCAGACATGGCTACACAGGGCACCCTTAGTACTTGTCCTAATATACAGGGGGCCCAGACTTGGCTACACAGTGCACCCTTAGTACTTGTCCTAATATACAAAGGACCCAGACTTGACTATACAGGGCACCCTTAGTACTTGTCCTAATATATAGTGACCCAGACATGGCTACACAGTGCACCCTTAGTACTTGTCCTAATATATGGGAGACCCAGACATGACTACACAGTGCACCCTTAGTACTTGTCCTAATATATAGGGGACCGAGACATGGCTACACAGTGCACGCTTAGTACTTATCCTAATATACAGGAGACCAGACAAGGCTACACAGTGCACCCTTAGTACTTGTCCTAATATACAGGAGACCAGTTATGGCTACACAGTGCACCCTTAGTACTTGTCCTAATATATAGTAGACCCAGACATGACTACAGTGCACCCTTAGTACTTGTCCTAATATACAGGGGGCCCAGACATGGCTACACAGTGCACCCTTAGTACTTGTCCTAATATATAGGGGACCCAGACATGGCTACACAGTGCACCCTTAGTACTTGTTCTAATACATAAGGGGCACAGACATGGCTACACAGTGCACCCTTAGTACTTGTCCTAATATGCAGGGGAACAAAGACATGGCTACACAGTGCACCCTTAGTACTTGTCCTAATATATAGGAGACCAGATATGGCTACACAGTGCACCCTTAGTACTTGTCCTAATATATAGGAGAATAGATATGGCTACACAGGGCACCCTTAGTACTTGTCCTAATATATAGGGGCCCAGAAATGGCTACACAGTGCACCCTTAGTACTTGTCCTAATATATAGGAGACCAGATATGGCTACACAGTGCACCCTTAGTACTTGTCCTAGTATATAGGAGACCGGATATGGCTACACAGTGCACCCTTAGTACTTGTCCTAATATGCAGGGGACCAAGACGTGGCTACACAGGGCA
This sequence comes from Eleutherodactylus coqui, assembly GCF_035609145.1. Classification (NCBI taxonomy): domain Eukaryota; kingdom Metazoa; phylum Chordata; class Amphibia; order Anura; family Eleutherodactylidae; genus Eleutherodactylus; species Eleutherodactylus coqui. The sequence continues at coordinate 176,790 of NW_027101892.1, read as the reverse complement.
CCCTTAGTGCTTGTCCTAATATATATGGGGACCCAGACATGGCTACACAGTGCACCCTTAGTACTTGTCCTAATATGCAGGGGACCAAGACGTGGCTACACAGGGCACCCTTAGTACTTGTCCTAATATATAGGGGACCCAGACATGACTACACAGTGCACTTTTAGTACTTGTCCTAATATATAGGAGACCAGACATGGCTCCACAGGGCACAGTTAGTACTTGTTCTAATATATAGGGACTCAGACATGGCTACACAGTGTACCCTTAGTACTTGTCCTAATATATAGGAGACCAGATATGGCTACACAGTGCACCCTTAGTACTTGTCCTAATATACAGGAGACCCAGACATGACTACACAGTGCACCCTTAGTACTTGTCCTAATATATAGGGAACCCAGACATGACTACACAGTGCACCCTTAGTACTTGTCCTAATACATAAGGGGCCCAAGACATGGCTACACAGTGCACCCTTAGTACTTGTCCTAATATATAGGGACCCAGACATGACTACATAGTGCACCCTTAGAACTTGTCCTAATATATAGGGACCCAGACATGGCTACACATTGCACGCTTAGTACTTATCCTAATATACAGGAGACCAGACATGACTACACAGTGCACCCTTAGTACTTGTCCTAATATATAGGAGACCAGACATGACTACACAGTGCACCCTTAGTACTTGTCCTAATATATAGGGACCCAGACATGACTACACAGTGCACCCTTAGAACTTGTCCTAATATATAGGGACCCAGACATGACTACACAGTGCACCCTTAGTACTTGTCCTAATATATAGGGACCCATAGATGACTACACAGTGCACGCTTAGTACTTATCCTAATATACAGGAGACCCAGACATGACTACACAGTGCACCCTTAGTACTTGTCCTAATATGTAGGGACCCAGACATGGCTACACAGTGCACCCTTAGTACTTATCCCAATATACAGGAGACCAGACATGACTACACAGTGCACCCTTAGTACTTGTCCTAATATATAGGAGACCAGATATGGCTACACAGTGCACCCTTAGTACTTGTCCTAATATACAGGAGACCCAGACATGACTACACAGTGCAGCCTTAGTACTTGTCCTAATATATAGGAGACCAAGACATGGCTACACAGTGCACCCTTAGTACTTGTCCTAATATATAGGGGACCAAGACATGGCTACACAGTGCACCCTTAGTACTTGTCCTAGTATACAGAGGGCCCAGACATGGCTACACAGTGCACCCTTAGTACTTGTCCTAACATACAGGAGACCCAGATATGGCTGCACAGTGCACCCTTAGTAATTGTCCTAATATGCAGGGGACCAAGACATGGCTACACAGGGCACCCTTAGTACTTGTCCTAATATACAGGAGACCCAGACATGACTACACAGTGCACCCTTATTACTTGTTCTAATATATAGGAGACCAGACATTGCTCCACAGGGCACAGTTAGTACTTGTTCTAATATATAGGGACCCAGACATGGCTACATAGTGCACCCTTAGTACTTGTCCTAATATATAGGGAACCAGACATGACTACACAGTGCACCCTTAGTACTTGTCCTAATATATAGGGGCCCAGACATGACTACACAGTGCACCCTTAGTACTTGTCCTAATATACAGGGGACCCAGACATGGCTACACAGTGCACCCTTAGTACTTGTCCTAAGACATAAGGGGCCCAGACATGGCTACACAGTGCACCCTTAGTACTTGTCCTAATATATAGGAGACCCAATATGGCTACACAGTGCACCCTTAGTACTTGTCCTAATATATAGGGACCCAGACATGACTACACAGTGCACCCTTAGTACTTGTCCTAATATATAGGGGGCCAGACATGACTACACAGTACACCCTTAGTACTTGTCTTAACATGCAGGGGAACAAAGATATGGATACACAGTGCACCCTTAGTACTTGTACAAATATGCAGGGGACGAAGACATGACTACACAGTGCACCCTTAGTACTTGTCCTAATATGCAGGCGAACAAAGATATGGCTACACAGTGCACCCTTAGTACTTGTCCTAATATGCAGGGGAACAAAGATATGGCTACACAGTGCACCCTTAGTACTTGTCCTAATATGCAGGGGACCAAGACATGACTACACAGTGCATCCTTAGTACTTGTCCTAATATATAGGAAACCGGATATGGGTACACAGTGCACCCTTAGTACTTGTCCTAATATATAGGAGACCAGATACGGGTACACAGTGCACCCTTAGTACTTGTCCTAATATGCAATGGACCAAGACATGGCTACACCGTGCACCCTTAGTACTTGTCCTAATACATAGGGACCAGACATGACTACACAAGACACCCATAGTACTTGTCCTAATATATAGGGACCCAGACATGACTACACAGTGCACCCTTAGTACTTGTCCTAATATATAGGGACCCAGACATGACTACACAGTGCACCCTTAGTACTTGTCCTAATATATAGGAGACCAGATATGGGTACACAGTGCAGCCTTAGTACTTGTCCTAATATACAAAGGACCCAGACTTGACTGTACAGGGCACCCTTAGTACTTGTCCTAATATATAGTGACCCAGACATGGCTACACAGTGCACCCTTAGTACTTGTCCTAATATATGGGAGACCCAGACATGACTACACAGTGCACCCTTAGTACTTGTCCTAATATATAGGGGACCCAGACATGGCTACACAGTGCACGCTTAGTACTTATCCTAATATACAGGAGACCAGACAAGGCTACACAGTGCACCCTTAGTACTTGTCCTAATATACAGGAGACCAGTTATGGCTACACAGTGCACCCTTAGTACTTGTCCTAATATATAGTAGACCCAGACATGACTACAGTGCACCCTTAGTACTTGTCCTAATATACAGGGGGCCCAGACATGGCTACACAGTGCACCCTTAGTAATTGTCCTAATATATAGGGGACCCAGACATGGCTACACAGTGCACCCTTAGTACTTGTTCTAATACATAAGGGGCACAGACATGGCTACACAGTGCACCCTTAGTACTTGTCCTAATATGCAGGGGAACAAAGACATGGCTACACAGTGCACCCTTAGTACTTGTCCTAATATATAGGAGACCAGATATGGCTACACAGTGCACCCTTAGTACTTGTCCTAATATATAGGAGAATAGATATGGCTACACAGGGCACCCTTAGTACTTGTCCTAATATATAGGGGCCCAGAAATGGCTACACAGTGCACCCTTAGTACTTGTCCTAATATATAGGAGACCAGATATGGCTACACAGTGCACCCTTAGTACTTGTCCTAATATATAGGAGACCGGATATGGCTACACAGTGCACCCTTAGTACTTGTCCTAATATGCAGGGGACCAAGACGTGGCTACACAGGGCACCCTTAGTGCTTGTCCTAATATATATGGGGACCCAGACATGGCTACACAGTGCACCCTTAGTACTTGTCCTAATATGCAGGGGACCAAGACGTGGCTACACAGGGCACCCTTAGTACTTGTCCTAATATATAGGGGACCCAGACATGACTACACAGTGCACTTTTAGTACTTGTCCTAATATATAGGAGACCAGACATGGCTCCACAGGGCACAGTTAGTACTTGTTCTAATATATAGGGACTCAGACATGGCTACACAGTGCACCCTTAGTACTTGTCCTAATATATAGGAGACCAGATATGGCTACACAGTGCACCCTTAGTACTTGTCCTAATATACAGGAGACCCAGACATGACTACACAGTGCACCCTTAGTACTTGTCCTAATATATAGGGAACCCAGACATGACTACACAGTGCACCCTTAGTACTTGTCCTAATACATAAGGGGCCCAAGACATGGCTACACAGTGCACCCTTAGTACTTGTCCTAATACATAAGGGGCCCAAGACATGGCTACACAGTGCACCCTTAGTACTTGTCCTAATATATAGGGACCCAGACATGACTACATAGTGCACCCTTAGAACTTGTCCTAATATATAGGGACCCAGACATGGCTACACATTGCACGCTTAGTACTTATCCTAATATACAGGAGACCAGACATGACTACACAGTGCACCCTTAGTACTTGTCCTAATATATAGGAGACCAGACATGACTACACAGTGCACCCTTAGTACTTGTCCTAATATATAGGGACCCAGACATGACTACACAGTGCACCCTTAGAACTTGTCCTAATATATAGGGACCCAGACATGACTACACAGTGCACCCTTAGTACTTGTCCTAATATATAGGGACCCATAGATGACTACACAGTGCACGCTTAGTACTTATCCTAATATACAGGAGACCGGATATGGCTACACAGTGCACCCTTAGTACTTGTCCTAATATGCAGGGGACCAGACATGACTACACAGTGCACTCTTAGTACTTGTCCTAATATGTAGGGACCCAGACATGGCTACACAGTGCACCCTTAGTATTGTCCTAATATATAGGGACCCAGACATGACTACACAGTGCACCCTTAGTACTTATCCCAATATAGAGGAGACCAGACATGACTACACAGTGCACCCTTAGTACTTGTCTTAATATATAGGAGATCAGATATGGCTACACAGTGCACCCTTGGTACTTGTCCTAATATATAGGAGACCAGATATGGCTACACAGTGCACCCTTAGTACTTGTCCTAATATACAGGAGACCCAGACATGACTACACAGTGCAGCCTTAGTACTTGTCCTAATATATAGGGGACCCACACATGGCTACACAGTGCACCCTTAGTACTTGTCCTAATACATAAGGGGCCCAAGACATGGCTACACAGTGCACCCTTAGTACTTGTCCTAATATATAGGGACCCAGACATGACTACACAGTGCACCCTTAGTACTTGTCCTAATATATAGGGACCCAGACATGACTACACAGTGCACCCTTAGTACTTGTCCTAATATATAGGGAACCCAGACATGACTACACAGTGCACCCTTAGTACTTGTCCTAATATATAGGGAACCCAGACATGACTACACAGTGCACCCTTAGTACTTGTCCTAATACATAAGGGGCCCAAGACATGGCTACACAGTGCACCCTTAGTACTTGTCCTAATATATAGGGACCCAGACATGACTACACAGTGCACCCTTAGTACTTGTCCTAATATATAGGGGACCCAGACATGACTACACAGTACAGCCTTAGTACTTGTCCTAATATATAGGAGACCAGACATGGCTCCACAGGGCACAGTTAGTACTTGTCCTAATATATAGGAGACCAGATATGGCTACACAGTGCACCCTTAGTACTTGTCCTAATATACAGGAGACCCAGACATGACTACTCAGTGCACCCTTAGTACTTGTCCTAATATATAGGGAACCCAGACATGACTACACAGTGCACCCTTAGTACTTGTCCTAATACATAAGGGGCCCAAGACATGGCTACACAGTGCACCCTTAGTACTTGTCCTAATATATAGGGACCCAGACATGACTACACAGTGCACCCTTAGAACTTGTCCTAATATATAGGGACCCAGACATGGCTACACATTGCACGCTTAGTACTTATCCTAATATACAGGAGACCAGACATGACTACACAGTGCACCCTTAGTACTTGTCCTAATATATAGGAGACCAGACATGACTACACAGTGCACCCTTAGTACTTGTCCTAATATATAGGGACCCAGACATGACTACACAGTGCACCCTTAGAACTTGTCCTAATATATAGGGACCCAGACATGACTACACAGTGCACCCTTAGTACTTGTCCTAATATATAGGGACCCATAGATGACTACACAGTGCACGCTTAGTACTTATCCTAATATACAGGAGACCGGATATGGCTACACAGTGCACCCTTAGTACTTGTCCTAATATGCAGGGGACCAGACATGACTACACAGTGCACCCTTAGTACTTGTCCTAATATGTAGGGACCCAGACATGGCTACACAGTGCACCCTTAGTATTGTCCTAATATATAGGGACCCAGACATGACTACACAGTGCACCCTTAGTACTTATCCCAATATACAGGAGACCAGACATGACTACACAGTGCACCCTTAGTACTTGTCTTAATATATAGGAGATCAGATATGGCTACACAGTGCACCCTTGGTACTTGTCCTAATATATAGGAGACCAGATATGGCTACACAGTGCACCCTTAGTACTTGTCCTAATATACAGGAGACCCAGACATGACTACACAGTGCAGCCTTAGTACTTGTCCTAATATATAGGGGACCCACACATGGCTACACAGTGCACCCTTAGTACTTGTCCTAATACATAAGGGGCCCAAGACATGGCTACACAGTGCACCCTTAGTACTTGTCCTAATATATAGGGACCCAGACATGACTACACAGTGCACCCTTAGTACTTGTCCTAATATATAGGGACCCAGACATGACTACACAGTGCACCCTTAGTACTTGTCCTAATATATAGGGAACCCAGACATGACTACACAGTGCACCCTTAGTACTTGTCCTAATATATAGGGAACCCAGACATGACTACACAGTGCACCCTTAGTACTTGTCCTAATACATAAGGGGCCCAAGACATGGCTACACAGTGCACCCTTAGTACTTGTCCTAATATATAGGGACCCAGACATGACTACACAGTGCACCCTTAGTACTTGTCCTAATATATAGGGGACCCAGACATGACTACACAGTACAGCCTTAGTACTTGTCCTAATATATAGGAGACCAGATATGGCTACACAGTGCACCCTTAGTACTTGTCTTAATATGCAGGGGACCAAGACATGGCTACACAGTACACCCATAGTACTTGTCCTAATATGCAGGGGAACAAAGACATGGCTACACAGTGCACCCTTAGTACTTGTCCTAATATATAGGGACCCAGACATGGCTACACAGTGCACCCTTAGTACTTGTCCTAATATATAGGGACCCAGATATGACTACACAGTGCACCCTTAGTACTTATCCTAATATACAGGAAACCAGACATGACTACAGAGTGCACCCTTAGTACTTGTCCTAATATATAGGAGACCAGATATGGGTACACAGTGCACCCTTGGTACTTGTCCTAATATATAGGGGACCCAGACATGGCTACACAGTGCACCCTTAGTACTTGTCCTAATATATAGGAGACCAGATATGGGTACACAGTGCACCCTTAGTACTTGTCCTAATATATAGGAGACCAGATATGGGTACACAGTGCACCCTTAGTACTTGTCCTAATATATAGGAGACCAGATATGGGTACACAGTGCACCCTTAGTACTTGTCCTAATATATAGGGGACCCAGACATGGCTACATAGTGCACCCTTAGTACTTGTTCTAATATGCAGGGGAACAAAGACATGGCTACACAATGCACCCTTAGTACTTGTCCTAATATGCAGGGGACCAAGACATGGCTACACAGTGCACACTTAGTACTTGTCCTAATATATAGGAGACCAGACATGGCTACACAGTGTACCCTTAGTACTTGTCCTAATATATAGGGGACTAGACATGGCTACACAGTGCACCCTTAGTACTTATACTAATATATAGGAGACCAGACATGGCTACACAGTACACCCTTCGTACTTGTCCTAATATATAGGACACCAGACATGGCTACACAGTGCACCCTTAGTACTTGTCCTAATATATAGGAGACCCAATATGGCTACACAGTGCACCCTTAGTACTTGTCCTAATATATAGGGGACCAGACATGGCTACACAGGGCACCCTTAGTACTTGTCCTAATATACAGGAGACCCTGACATGACTACACAGTGCACCCTAATGCTTGTCCTAATACACAGGGGACCCAATATGGCTCCACAGTGCACCCTTGGTACTTGTCCTAATATATAGGAGACCAGATATGGGTACACAGTGCACCCTTAGTACTTGTCCTAATATATAGGGGACCCAGACATGGCTACACAGTGCACCCTTAGTACTTGTCCTAATATACAGGGGGCCCAGACATGGCTACACAGTGCACCCTTAGTACTTGTTCTAATACATGAGGCGCGCAGACATGGCTACACAGTACAGACTAAGTACTTGTCCTAATATATAGGAGACCCAATATGGCTACACAGTGCACCCTTAGTACTTATCCTAATATACAGGAGACCAGACAAGGCTACACAGTGCACCCTTAGTACTTGTCCTAATATATAGTAGACCCAGACATGGCTACATAGTGCACCCTTAGTACTTGTCCTAATATATAGGGGACCCAGACATGGCTACACAGTGCACCCTTAGTACTTGTTCTAATACACAAGGGGCACAGACATGGCTACACAGTGCACCCTTCATACTTGTCCTAATATGCAGGGGAACAAAGACATGGCTACACAGTGCACCCTTAGTACTTGTCCTAATATATAGGATACCAGATATGGCTACACAGTGCACCCTTAGTACTTGTCCTAATATATAGGAGACTATATATGGCTACACAGGGCACCCTTAGTACTTGTCCTAATATATAGGGGCCCAGACATGGCTACACAGTGCACCCTTAGTACTTGTCATAATATATAGGAGACCAGATATGGCTACACAGTGCACCCTTAGTACTTGTCCTAATATATAGGAGACCGGATATGGCTACACAGTGCACCCTTAGTACTTGTCCTAATATGCAGGGGACCAAGACGTGGCTACACAGGGCACCCTTAGTACTTGTCCTAATATATAGGGACTCAGACATGGCTACACAGTGCACCCTTAGTGCTTGTCCTAATATATATGGGGACCCAGACATGGCTACACAGTGCACCCTTAGTACTTGTCCTAATATGCAGGGGACCAAGACGTGGCTACACAGGGCACCCTTAGTACTTGTCCTAATATATAGGGGACCCAGACATGACTACACAGTGCACCCTTAGTACTTGTCCTAATATATAGGAGACCAGACATGGCTCCACAGGGCACAGTTAGTACTTGTTCTAATATATAGGGACTCAGACATGGCTACATAGTGCACCCTTAGTACTTGTCCGAATATACAGGAGACCCAGACATGACTACACAGTGCACCCTTAGTACTTGTCCTAATATATAGGGAACCCAGACATGGCTACACAGTGCACCCTTAGTACTTGTCCTAATATGCAGGGGACCCAGACATGACTACACAGTGCACCCTTAGAACTTGTCCTAATATATAGGGACCCAGACATGGCTACACATTGCACGCTTAGTACTTATCCTAATATACAGGAGGCCAGACATGACTACACAGTGCACCCTTAGTACTTGTCCTAATATATAGGGACCCAGACATGACTACACAGTGCACCCTTAGAACTTGTCCTAATATATAGGGACCCAGACATGACTACACAGTGCACCGTTAGTACTTGTCCTAATATATAGGGACCCATAGATGACTACACAGTGCACGCTTAGTACTTATCCTAATATACAGGAGACCCAGACATGACTACACAGGGCACCCTTAGTACTTGTCCTAATATGTAGGGACCCAGACATGGCTACACAGTGCACCCTTAGTACTTATCCCAATATACAGGAGACCAGACATGACTACACAGTGCACCCTTAGTACTTGTCCTAATATATAGGAGACCAGATATGGCTACACAGTGCACCCTTAGTACTTGTCCTAATATACAGGAGACCCAGACATGACTACACAGTGCAGCCTTAGTACTTGTCCTAATATATAGGAGACCAAGACATGGCTACACAGTGCACCCTTAGTACTTGTCCTAATATATAGGGGACCAAGACATGGCTACACAGTGCACCCTTAGTACTTGTCCTAGTATACAGAGGGCCCAGACATGGCTACACAGTGCACCCTTAGTACTTGTCCTAACATACAGGAGACCCAGATATGGCTGCACAGTGCACCCTTAGTAATTGTCCTAATATGCAGGGGACCAAGACATGGCTACACAGGGCACCCTTAGTACTTGTCCTAATATACAGGAGACCCAGACATGACTACACAGTGCACCCTTATTACTTGTTCTAATATATAGGAGACCAGACATTGCTCCACAGGGCACAGTTAGTACTTGTTCTAATATATAGGGACCCAGACATGGCTACATAGTGCACCCTTAGTACTTGTCCTAATATATAGGGAACCAGACATGACTACACAGTGCACCCTTAGTACTTGTCCTAATATATAGGGGCCCAGACATGACTACACAGTGCACCCTTAGTACTTGTCCTAATATACAGGGTACCCAGACATGGCTACACAGTGCACCCTTAGTACTTGTCCTAAGACATAAGGGGCCCAGACATGGCTACACAGTGCACCCTTAGTACTTGTCCTAATATATAGGAGACCCAATATGGCTACACAGTGCACCCTTAGTACTTGTCCTAATATACAGGAGACCCAGACATGGCTACACAGTGCACCCTTAGTACTTGTCCTAATATATAGGGACCCAGACATGACTACACAGTGCACCCTTAGTACTTGTCCTAATATATAGGGGGCCAGACATGACTACACAGTACACCCTTAGTACTTGTCTTAATATGCAGGGGAACAAAGATATGGATACACAGTGCACCCTTAGTACTTGTACAAATATGCAGGGGACGAAGACATGACTACACAGTGCACCCTTAGTACTTGTCCTAATATGCAGGCGAACAAAGATATGGCTACACAGTGCACCCTTAGTACTTGTCCTAATATGCAGGGGAACAAAGATATGGCTACACAGTGCACCCTTAGTACTTGTCCTAATATGCAGGGGACCAAGACATGACTACACAGTGCATCCTTAGTACTTGTCCTAATATATAGGAAACCGGATATGGGTACACAGTGCACCCTTAGTACTTGTCCTAATATATAGGAGACCAGATACGGGTACACAGTGCACCCTTAGTACTTGTCCTAATATGCAATGGACCAAGACATGGCTACACCGTGCACCCTTAGTACTTGTCCTAATACATAGGGACCAGACATGACTACACAGGACGCCCATAGTACTTGTCCTAATATATAGGGACCCAGACATGACTACACAGTGCACCCTTAGTACTTGTCCTAATATATACGGACCCAGACATGACTACACAGTGCACCCTTAGTACTTGTCCTAATATATAGGAGACCAGATATGGGTACACAGTGCAGCCTTAGTACTTGTCCTAATATGCAGGGGACCAAGACATGGCTACACCGTGCACCCTTAGTACTTGTCCTAATATATAGGAGACCAGACATGGCTACACAGTGCACCCTTAGTACTTGTCCTAATATGCAGGGGACCCAGACATGGCTACACAGTGCACGCTTACTACTTGTCCTAATATATAGGAGACCAGATATGGCTACACAGTGCACCCTTAGTACTTGTCCTAATATGCAGGGGACCCAGACATGGCTACACCCTGCACCCTTAGTACTTGTCCTAATATATAGGGGACCCAGACATGGCTACACAGTGCACGCTTAGTACTTATCCTAATATACAGGAGACCAGACAAGGCTACACAGTGCACCCTTAGTACTTGTCCTAATATACAGGAGACCAGTTATGGCTACACAGTGCACCCTTAGTACTTGTCCTAATATATAGTAGACCCAGACATGACTACAGTGCACCCTTAGTACTTGTCCTAATATACAGGGGGCCCAGACATGGCTACACAGTGCACCCTTAGTACTTGTCCTATTATATAGGGGACCCAGACATAGCTACACAGTGCACCCTTAGTACTTGTTCTAATACATAAGGGGCACAGACATGGCTACACAGTGCACCCTTAGTACTTGTCCTAATATGCAGGGGAACAAAGACATGGCTACACAGTGCACCCTTAGTACTTGTCCTAATATATAGGAGACCAGATATGGCTACACAGTGCACCCTTAGTACTTGTCCTAATATATAGGAGACTAGATATGGCTACACAGGGCACCCTTAGTACTTGTCCTAATATATAGGGGCCCAGATATGGCTACACAGTGCACCCTTAGTACTTGTCCTAATATATAGGAGACCAGATATGGCTACACAGTGCACCCTTAGTACTTGTCCTAATATATAGGAGACCGGATATGGCTACACAGTGCACCCTTAGTACTTGTCCTAATATGCAGGGGACCAAGACGTGGCCACACAGGGCACCCTTAGTACTTGTCCTAATATATAGGGACTCAGACATGGCTACACAGTGCACCCTTACTGCTTGTCCTAATATATATGGGGACCCAGACATGGCTACACAGTGCACCCTTAGTACTTGTCCTAATATGCAGGGGACCAAGACGTGGCTACACAGGGCACCCTTAGTACTTGTCCTAATATATAGGGGACCCAGACATGACTACACAGTGCACCCTTAGTACTTGTCCTAATATATAGGAGACCCAATATGGCTACACAGTGCACCCTTAGTACTTGTCCTAATATACAGGAGACCCAGACATGGCTACACAGTGCACCCTTAGTACTTGTCCTAATATATAGGGACCCAGACATGACTACACAGTGCACCCTTAGTACTTGTCCTAATACATAGGGGGCCAGACATGACTACACAGTACACCCTTAGTACTTGTCTTAATATGCAGGGGAACAAAGATATGGATACACAGTGCACCCTTAGTACTTGTACAAATATGCAGGGGACGAAGACATGACTACACAGTGCACCCTTAGTACTTGTCCTAATATGCAGGCGAACAAAGATATGGCTACACAGTGCACCCTTAGTACTTGTCCTAATATGCAGGGGAACAAAGATATGGCTACACAGTGCACCCTTAGTACTTGTCCTAATATGCAGGGGACCAAGACATGACTACACAGTGCATCCTTAGTACTTGTCCTAATATATAGGAAACCGGATATGGGTACACAGTGCACCCTTAGTACTTGTCCTAATATATAGGAGACCAGATACGGGTACACAGTGCACCCTTAGTACTTGTCCTAATATGCAATGGACCAAGACATGGCTACACCGTGCACCCTTAGTTCTTGTCCTAATACATAGGGACCAGACATGACTACACAGGACACCCACAGTACTTGTCCTAATATATAGGGACCCAGACATGACTACACAGTGCACCCTTAGTACTTGTCCTAATATATAGGGACCCAGACATGACTACACAGTGCACCCTTAGTACTTGTCCTAATATATAGGAGACCAGATATGGGTACACAGTGCAGCCTTAGTACTTGTCCTAATATGCAGGGGACCAAGACATGGCTACACCGTGCACCCTTAGTACTTGTCCTAATATATAGGAGACCAGACATGGCTACACAGTGCACCCTTAGTACTTGTCCTAATATGCAGGGGACCCAGACATGGCTACACAGTGCACGCTTACTACTTGTCCTAATATATAGGAGACCAGATATGGCTACACAGTGCACCCTTAGTACTTGTCCTAATATGCAGGGGACCCAGACATGGCTACACCCTGCACCCTTAGTACTTGTCCTAATATATAGGGGACCCAGACATGGCTACACAGTGCACGCTTAGTACTTATCCTAATATACAGGAGACCAGACAAGGCTACACAGTGCACCCTTAGTACTTGTACTAATATACAGGAGACCAGTTATGGCTACACAGTGCACCCTTAGTACTTGTCCTAATATATAGTAGACCCAGACATGACTACAGTGCACCCTTAGTACTTGTCCTAATATACAGGGGGCCCAGACATGGCTACACAGTGCACCCTTAGTACTTGTCCTATTATATAGGGGACCCAGACATAGCTACACAGTGCACCCTTAGTACTTGTTCTAATACATAAGGGGCACAGACATGGCTACACAGTGCACCCTTAGTACTTGTCCTAATATGCAGGGGAACAAAGACATGGCTACACAGTGCACCCTTAGTACTTGTCCTAATATATAGGAGACCAGATATGGCTACACAGTGCACCCTTAGTACTTGTCCTAATATATAGGAGACTAGATATGGCTACACAGGGCACCCTTAGTACTTGTCCTAATATATAGGGGCCCAGATATGGCTACACAGTGCACCCTTAGTACTTGTCCTAATATATAGGAGACCAGATATGGCTACACAGTGCACCCTTAGTACTTGTCCTAATATATAGGAGACCGGATATGGCTACACAGTGCACCCTTAGTACTTGTCCTAATATGCAGGGGACCAAGACGTGGCCACACAGGGCACCCTTAGTACTTGTCCTAATATATAGGGACTCAGACATGGCTACACAGTGCACCCTTACTGCTTGTCCTAATATATATGGGGACCCAGACATGGCTACACAGTGCACCCTTAGTACTTGTCCTAATATGCAGGGGACCAAGACGTGGCTACACAGGGCACCCTTAGTACTTGTCCTAATATATAGGGGACCAGACATGGCTCCACAGGGCACAGTTAGTACTTGTTCTAATATATAGGGACTCAGACATGGCTACATAGTGCACCCTTAGTACTTGTCCTAATATACAGGAGACCCAGACATGACTACACAGTGCACCCTTAGTACTTGTCCTAATATATAGGGAACCCAGACATGACTACACAGTGCACCCTTAGTACTTGTCCTAATACATAAGGGGCCCAATACATGGCTACACAGTGCACCCTTAGTACTTGTCCTAATATATAGGGACCCAGACATGACTACACAGTGCACCCTTAGAACTTGTCCTAATATATAGGGACCCAGACATGGCTACACATTGCATGCTTAGTACTTATCCTAATATACAGGAGACCAGACATGACTACACAGTGCACCCTTAGTACTTGTCCTAATATATAGGAGACCAGACATGACTACACAGTGCACCCTTAGTACTTGTCCTAATATATAGGGACCCAGACATGACTACACAGTGCACCCTTAGAACTTGTCCTAATATATAGGGACCCAGACATGACTACACAGTGCACCCTTAGTACTTGTCCTAATATATAGGGACCCATAGATGACTACACAGTGCACGATTAGTACTTATCCTAATATACAGGAGACCCAGACATGACTACACAGTGCACCCTTAGTACTTGTCCTAATATGTAGGGACCCAGACATGGCTACACAGTGCACCCTTAGTACTTGTCCTAATATATAGGGACCCAGACATGACTACACAGTGCACCCTTAGTACTTATCCCAATATACAGGAGACCAGACATGACTACACAGTGCACCCTTAGTACTTGTCTTAATATATAGGAGATCAGATATGGGTACACAGTGCACCCTTGGTACTTGTCCTAATATATAGGAGACCAGATATGGCTACACAGTGCACCCTTAGTACTTGTCCTAATATATAGGGGACCAAGACATGGCTACACAGTGCACCCTTAGTACTTGTCCTAGTATACAGAGGGCCCAGACATGGCTACACAGTGCACCCTTAGTACTTGTCCTAACATACAGGAGACCCAGATATGGCTGCACAGTGCACCCTTAGTAATTGTCCTAATATGCAGGGGACCAAGACATGGCTACACAGGGCACCCTTAGTACTTGTCCTAATATACAGGAGACCCAGACATGACTACACAGTGCACCCTTATTACTTGTTCTAATATATAGGAGACCAGACATTGCTCCACAGGGCACAGTTAGTACTTGTTCTAATATATAGGGACCCAGACATGGCTACATAGTGCACCCTTAGTACTTGTCCTAATATATAGGGGCCCAGACATGACTACACAGTGCACCCTTAGTACTTGTCCTAATATACAGGGTACCCAGACATGGCTACACAGTGCACCCTTAGTACTTGTCCTAAGACATAAGGGGCCCAGACATGGCTACACAGTGCACCCTTAGTACTTGTCCTAATATATAGGAGACCCAATATGGCTACACAGTGCACCCTTAGTACTTGTCCTAATATACAGGAGACCCAGACATGGCTACACAGTGCACCCTTAGTACTTGTCCTAATATATAGGGACCCAGACATGACTACACAGTGTACCCTTAGTACTTGTCCTAATATATAGGGGGCCAGACATGACTACACAGTACACCCTTAGTACTTGTCTTAATATGCAGGGGAACAAAGATATGGATACACAGTGCACCCTTAGTACTTGTACAAATATGCAGGGGACGAAGACATGACTACACAGTGCACCTTTAGTACTTGTCCTAATATGCAGGCGAACAAAGATATGGCTACACAGTGCACCCTTAGTACTTGTCCTAATATGCAGGGGAACAAAGATATGGCTACACAGTGCACCCTTAGTACTTGTCCTAATATGCAGGGGACCAAGACATGACTACACAGTGCATCCTTAGTACTTGTCCTAATATATAGGAAACCGGATATGGGTACACAGTGCACCCTTAGTACTTGTCCTAATATATAGGAGACCAGATACGGGTACACAGTGCACCCTTAGTACTTGTCCTAATATGCAATGGACCAAGACATGGCTACACCGTGCACCCTTAGTACTTGTCCTAATACATAGGGACCAGACATGACTACACAGGACGCCCATAGTACTTGTCCTAATATATAGGGACCCAGACATGACTACACAGTGCACCCTTAGTACTTGTCCTAATATATACGGACCCAGACATGACTACACAGTGCACCCTTAGTACTTGTCCTAATATATAGGAGACCAGATATGGGTACACAGTGCAGCCTTAGTACTTGTCCTAATATGCAGGGGACCAAGACATGGCTACACCGTGCACCCTTAGTACTTGTCCTAATATATAGGAGACCAGACATGGCTACACAGTGCACCCTTAGTACTTGTCCTAATATGCAGGGGACCCAGACATGGCTACACAGTGCACGCTTACTACTTGTCCTAATATATAGGAGACCAGATATGGCTACACAGTGCACCCTTAGTACTTGTCCTAATATGCAGGGGACCCAGACATGGCTACACCCTGCACCCTTAGTACTTGTCCTAATATATAGGGGACCCAGACATGGCTACACAGTGCACGCTTAGTACTTATCCTAATATACAGGAGACCAGACAAGGCTACACAGTGCACCCTTAGTACTTGTCCTAATATACAGGAGACCAGTTATGGCTACACAGTGCACCCTTAGTACTTGTCCTAATATATAGTAGACCCAGACATGACTACAGTGCACCCTTAGTACTTGTCCTAATATACAGGGGGCCCAGACATGGCTACACAGTGCACCCTTAGTACTTGTCCTATTATATAGGGGACCCAGACATAGCTACACAGTGCACCCTTAGTACTTGTTCTAATACATAAGGGGCACAGACATGGCTACACAGTGCACCCTTAGTACTTGTCCTAATATGCAGGGGAACAAAGACATGGCTACACAGTGCACCCTTAGTACTTGTCCTAATATATAGGAGACCAGATATGGCTACACAGTGCACCCTTAGTACTTGTCCTAATATATAGGAGACTAGATATGGCTACACAGGGCACCCTTAGTACTTGTCCTAATATATAGGGGCCCAGATATGGCTACACAGTGCACCCTTAGTACTTGTCCTAATATATAGGAGACCAGATATGGCTACACAGTGCACCCTTAGTACTTGTCCTAATATATAGGAGACCGGATATGGCTACACAGTGCACCCTTAGTACTTGTCCTAATATGCAGGGGACCAAGACGTGGCCACACAGGGCACCCTTAGTACTTGTCCTAATATATAGGGACTCAGACATGGCTACACAGTGCACCCTTACTGCTTGTCCTAATATATATGGGGACCCAGACATGGCTACACAGTGCACCCTTAGTACTTGTCCTAATATGCAGGGGACCAAGACGTGGCTACACAGGGCACCCTTAGTACTTGTCCTAATATATAGGGGACCCAGACATGACTACACAGTGCACCCTTAGTACTTGTCCTAATATATAGGAGACCCAATATGGCTACACAGTGCACCCTTAGTACTTGTCCTAATATACAGGAGACCCAGACATGGCTACACAGTGCACCCTTAGTACTTGTCCTAATATATAGGGACCCAGACATGACTACACAGTGCACCCTTAGTACTTGTCCTAATACATAGGGGGCCAGACATGACTACACAGTACACCCTTAGTACTTGTCTTAATATGCAGGGGAACAAAGATATGGATACACAGTGCACCCTTAGTACTTGTACAAATATGCAGGGGACGAAGACATGACTACACAGTGCACCCTTAGTACTTGTCCTAATATGCAGGCGAACAAAGATATGGCTACACAGTGCACCCTTAGTACTTGTCCTAATATGCAGGGGAACAAAGATATGGCTACACAGTGCACCCTTAGTACTTGTCCTAATATGCAGGGGAACAAAGATATGGCTACACAGTGCATCCTTAGTACTTGTCCTAATATATAGGAAACCGGATATGGGTACACAGTGCACCCTTAGTACTTGTCCTAATATATAGGAGACCAGATACGGGTACACAGTGCACCCTTAGTACTTGTCCTAATATGCAATGGACCAAGACATGGCTACACCGTGCACCCTTAGTTCTTGTCCTAATACATAGGGACCAGACATGACTACACAGGACACCCACAGTACTTGTCCTAATATATAGGGACCCAGACATGACTACACAGTGCACCCTTAGTACTTGTCCTAATATATAGGGACCCAGACATGACTACACAGTGCACCCTTAGTACTTGTCCTAATATATAGGAGACCAGATATGGGTACACAGTGCAGCCTTAGTACTTGTCCTAATATGCAGGGGACCAAGACATGGCTACACCGTGCACCCTTAGTACTTGTCCTAATATATAGGAGACCAGACATGGCTACACAGTGCACCCTTAGTACTTGTCCTAATATGCAGGGGACCCAGACATGGCTACACAGTGCACGCTTACTACTTGTCCTAATATATAGGAGACCAGATATGGCTACACAGTGCACCCTTAGTACTTGTCCTAATATGCAGGGGACCCAGACATGGCTACACCCTGCACCCTTAGTACTTGTCCTAATATATAGGGGACCCAGACATGGCTACACAGTGCACGCTTAGTACTTATCCTAATATACAGGAGACCAGACAAGGCTACACAGTGCACCCTTAGTACTTGTACTAATATACAGGAGACCAGTTATGGCTACACAGTGCACCCTTAGTACTTGTCCTAATATATAGTAGACCCAGACATGACTACAGTGCACCCTTAGTACTTGTCCTAATATACAGGGGGCCCAGACATGGCTACACAGTGCACCCTTAGTACTTGTCCTATTATATAGGGGACCCAGACATAGCTACACAGTGCACCCTTAGTACTTGTTCTAATACATAAGGGACCAAGACATGGCTACACAGTGCACCCTTAGTACTTGTCCTAATATGCAGGGGAACAAAGACATGGCTACACAGTGCACCCTTAGTACTTGTCCTAATATATAGGAGACCAGATATGGCTACACAGTGCACCCTTAGTACTTGTCCTAATATATAGGAGACTAGATATGGCTACACAGGGCACCCTTAGTACTTGTCCTAATATATAGGGGCCCAGATATGGCTACACAGTGCACCCTTAGTACTTGTCCTAATATATAGGAGACCAGATATGGCTACACAGTGCACCCTTAGTACTTGTCCTAATATATAGGAGACCGGATATGGCTACACAGTGCACCCTTAGTACTTGTCCTAATATGCAGGGGACCAAGACGTGGCCACACAGGGCACCCTTAGTACTTGTCCTAATATATAGGGACTCAGACATGGCTACACAGTGCACCCTTACTGCTTGTCCTAATATATATGGGGACCCAGACATGGCTACACAGTGCACCCTTAGTACTTGTCCTAATATGCAGGGGACCAAGACGTGGCTACACAGGGCACCCTTAGTACTTGTCCTAATATATAGGGGACCAGACATGGCTCCACAGGGCACAGTTAGTACTTGTTCTAATATATAGGGACTCAGACATGGCTACATAGTGCACCCTTAGTACTTGTCCTAATATACAGGAGACCCAGACATGACTACACAGTGCACCCTTAGTACTTGTCCTAATATATAGGGAACCCAGACATGACTACACAGTGCACCCTTAGTACTTGTCCTAATACATAAGGGGCCCAATACATGGCTACACAGTGCACCCTTAGTACTTGTCCTAATATATAGGGACCCAGACATGACTACACAGTGCACCCTTAGAACTTGTCCTAATATATAGGGACCCAGACATGGCTACACATTGCATGCTTAGTACTTATCCTAATATACAGGAGACCAGACATGACTACACAGTGCACCCTTACTACTTGTCCTAATATATAGGAGACCAGACATGACTACACAGTGCACCCTTAGTACTTGTCCTAATATATAGGGACCCAGACATGACTACACAGTGCACCCTTAGAACTTGTCCTAATATATAGGGACCCAGACATGACTACACAGTGCACCCTTAGTACTTGTCCTAATATATAGGGACCCATAGATGACTACACAGTGCACGATTAGTACTTATCCTAATATACAGGAGACCCAGACATGACTACACAGTGCACCCTTAGTACTTGTCCTAATATGTAGGGACCCAGACATGGCTACACAGTGCACTCTTAGTACTTGTCCTAATATATAGGGACCCAGACATGACTACACAGTGCACCCTTAGTACTTATCCCAATATACAGGAGACCAGACATGACTACACAGTGCACCCTTAGTACTTGTCTTAATATATAGGAGATCAGATATGGGTACACAGTGCACCCTTGGTACTTGTCCTAATATATAGGAGACCAGATATGGCTACACAGTGCACCCTTAGTACTTGTCCTAATATATAGGGGACCAAGACATGGCTACACAGTGCACCCTTAGTACTTGTCCTAGTATACAGAGGGCCCAGACATGGCTACACAGTGCACCCTTAGTACTTGTCCTAACATACAGGAGACCCAGATATGGCTGCACAGTGCACCCTTAGTAATTGTCCTAATATGCAGGGGACCAAGACATGGCTACACAGGGCACCCTTAGTACTTGTCCTAATATACAGGAGACCCAGACATGACTACACAGTGCACCCTTATTACTTGTTCTAATATATAGGAGACCAAACATTGCTCCACAGGGCACAGTTAGTACTTGTTCTAATATATAGGGACCCAGACATGGCTACATAGTGCACCCTTAGTACTTGTCCTAATATATAGGGGCCCAGACATGACTACACAGTGCACCCTTAGTACTTGTCCTAATATACAGGGTACCCAGACATGGCTACACAGTGCACCCTTAGTACTTGTCCTAAGACATAAGGGGCCCAGACATGGCTACACAGTGCACCCTTAGTACTTGTCCTAATATATAGGAGACCCAATATGGCTACACAGTGCACCCTTAGTACTTGTCCTAATATACAGGAGACCCAGACATGGCTACACAGTGCACCCTTAGTACTTGTCCTAATATATAGGGACCCAGACATGACTACACAGTGTACCCTTAGTACTTGTCCTAATATATAGGGGGCCAGACATGACTACACAGTACACCCTTAGTACTTGTCTTAATATGCAGGGGAACAAAGATATGGATACACAGTGCACCCTTAGTACTTGTACAAATATGCAGGGGACGAAGACATGACTACACAGTGCACCTTTAGTACTTGTCCTAATATGCAGGCGAACAAAGATATGGCTACACAGTGCACCCTTAGTACTTGTCCTAATATGCAGGGGAACAAAGATATGGCTACACAGTGCACCCTTAGTACTTGTCCTAATATGCAGGGGACCAAGACATGACTACACAGTGCATCCTTAGTACTTGTCCTAATATATAGGAAACCGGATATGGGTACACAGTGCACCCTTAGTACTTGTCCTAATATATAGGAGACCAGATACGGGTACACAGTGCACCCTTAGTACTTGTCCTAATATGCAATGGACCAAGACATGGCTACACCGTGCACCCTTAGTACTTGTCCTAATACATAGGGACCAGACATGACTACACAGGACGCCCATAGTACTTGTCCTAATATATAGGGACCCAGACATGACTACACAGTGCACCCTTAGTACTTGTCCTAATATATACGGACCCAGACATGACTACACAGTGCACCCTTAGTACTTGTCCTAATATATAGGAGACCAGATATGGGTACACAGTGCAGCCTTAGTACTTGTCCTAATATGCAGGGGACCAAGACATGGCTACACCGTGCACCCTTAGTACTTGTCCTAATATATAGGAGACCAGACATGGCTACACAGTGCACCCTTAGTACTTGTCCTAATATGCAGGGGACCCAGACATGGCTACACAGTGCACGCTTACTACTTGTCCTAATATATAGGAGACCAGATATGGCTACACAGTGCACCCTTAGTACTTGTCCTAATATGCAGGGGACCCAGACATGGCTACACCCTGCACCCTTAGTACTTGTCCTAATATATAGGGGACCCAGACATGGCTACACAGTGCACGCTTAGTACTTATCCTAATATACAGGAGACCAGACAAGGCTACACAGTGCACCCTTAGTACTTGTCCTAATATACAGGAGACCAGTTATGGCTACACAGTGCACCCTTAGTACTTGTCCTAATATATAGTAGACCCAGACATGACTACAGTGCACCCTTAGTACTTGTCCTAATATACAGGGGGCCCAGACATGGCTACACAGTGCACCCTTAGTACTTGTCCTATTATATAGGGGACCCAGACATAGCTACACAGTGCACCCTTAGTACTTGTTCTAATACATAAGGGGCACAGACATGGCTACACAGTGCACCCTTAGTACTTGTCCTAATATGCAGGGGAACAAAGACATGGCTACACAGTGCACCCTTAGTACTTGTCCTAATATATAGGAGACCAGATATGGCTACACAGTGCACCCTTAGTACTTGTCCTAATATATAGGAGACTAGATATGGCTACACAGGGCACCCTTAGTACTTGTCCTAATATATAGGGGCCCAGATATGGCTACACAGTGCACCCTTAGTACTTGTCCTAATATATAGGAGACCAGATATGGCTACACAGTGCACCCTTAGTACTTGTCCTAATATATAGGAGACCGGATATGGCTACACAGTGCACCCTTAGTACTTGTCCTAATATGCAGGGGACCAAGACGTGGCCACACAGGGCACCCTTAGTACTTGTCCTAATATATAGGGACTCAGACATGGCTACACAGTGCACCCTTACTGCTTGTCCTAATATATATGGGGACCCAGACATGGCTACACAGTGCACCCTTAGTACTTGTCCTAATATGCAGGGGACCAAGACGTGGCTACACAGGGCACCCTTAGTACTTGTCCTAATATATAGGGGACCCAGACATGACTACACAGTGCACCCTTAGTACTTGTCCTAATATATAGGAGACACAATATGGCTACACAGTGCACCCTTAGTACTTGTCCTAATATACAGGAGACCCAGACATGGCTACACAGTGCACCCTTAGTACTTGTCCTAATATATAGGGACCCAGACATGACTACACAGTGCACCCTTAGTACTTGTCCTAATACATAGGGGGCCAGACATGACTACACAGTACACCCTTAGTACTTGTCTTAATATGCAGGGGAACAAAGATATGGATACACAGTGCACCCTTAGTACTTGTACAAATATGCAGGGGACGAAGACATGACTACACAGTGCACCCTTAGTACTTGTCCTAATATGCAGGCGAACAAAGATATGGCTACACAGTGCACCCTTAGTACTTGTCCTAATATGCAGGGGAACAAAGATATGGCTACACAGTGCACCCTTAGTACTTGTCCTAATATGCAGGGGACCAAGACATGACTACACAGTGCATCCTTAGTACTTGTCCTAATATATAGGAAACCGGATATGGGTACACAGTGCACCCTTAGTACTTGTCCTAATATATAGGAGACCAGATACGGGTACACAGTGCACCCTTAGTACTTGTCCTAATATGCAATGGACCAAGACATGGCTACACCGTGCACCCTTAGTTCTTGTCCTAATACATAGGGACCAGACATGACTACACAGGACACCCATAGTACTTGTCCTAATATATAGGGACCCAGACATGACTACACAGTGCACCCTTAGTACTTGTCCTAATATATAGGGACCCAGACATGACTACACAGTGCACCCTTAGTACTTGTCCTAATATATAGGAGACCAGATATGGGTACACAGTGCAGCCTTAGTACTTGTCCTAATATGCAGGGGACCAAGACATGGCTACACCGTGCACCCTTAGTACTTGTCCTAATATATAGGAGACCAGATATGGCTACACAGTGCACCCTTAGTACTTGTCCTAATATGCAGGGGACCCAGACATGGCTACACCCTGCACCCTTAGTACTTGTCCTAATATATAGGGGACCCAGACATGGCTACACAGTGCACGCTTAGTACTTATCCTAATATACAGGAGACCAGACAAGGCTACACAGTGCACCCTTAGTACTTGTACTAATATACAGGAGACCAGTTATGGCTACACAGTGCACCCTTAGTACTTGTCCTAATATATAGTAGACCCAGACATGACTACAGTGCACCCTTAGTACTTGTCCTAATATACAGGGGGCCCAGACATGGCTACACAGTGCACCCTTAGTACTTGTCCTATTATATAGGGGACCCAGACATAGCTACACAGTGCACCCTTAGTACTTGTTCTAATACATAAGGGGCACAGACATGGCTACACAGTGCACCCTTAGTACTTGTCCTAATATGCAGGGGAACAAAGACATGGCTACACAGTGCACCCTTAGTACTTGTCCTAATATATAGGAGACCAGATATGGCTACACAGTGCACCCTTAGTACTTGTCCTAATATATAGGAGACTAGATATGGCTACACAGGGCACCCTTAGTACTTGTCCTAATATATAGGGGCCCAGATATGGCTACACAGTGCACCCTTAGTACTTGTCCTAATATATAGGAGACCAGATATGGCTACACAGTGCACCCTTAGTACTTGTCCTAATATATAGGAGACCGGATATGGCTACACAGTGCACCCTTAGTACTTGTCCTAATATGCAGGGGACCAAGACGTGGCCACACAGGGCACCCTTAGTACTTGTCCTAATATATAGGGACTCAGACATGGCTACACAGTGCACCCTTACTGCTTGTCCTAATATATATGGGGACCCAGACATGGCTACACAGTGCACCCTTAGTACTTGTCCTAATATGCAGGGGACCAAGACGTGGCTACACAGGGCACCCTTAGTACTTGTCCTAATATATAGGGGACCCAGACATGACTACACAGTGCACCCTTAGTACTTGTCCTAATATATAGGAGACCAGACATGGCTCCACAGGGCACAGTTAGTACTTGTTCTAATATATAGGGACTCAGACATGGCTACATAGTGCACCCTTAGTACTTGTCCTAATATACAGGAGACCCAGACATGACTACACAGTGCACCCTTACTGCTTGTCCTAATATATATGGGGACCCAGACATGGCTACACAGTGCACCCTTAGTACTTGTCCTAATATGCAGGGGACCAAGACGTGGCTACACAGGGCACCCTTAGTACTTGTCCTAATATATAGGGGACCAGACATGGCTCCACAGGGCACAGTTAGTACTTGTTCTAATATATAGGGACTCAGACATGGCTACATAGTGCACCCTTAGTACTTGTCCTAATATACAGGAGACCCAGACATGACTACACAGTGCACCCTTAGTACTTGTCCTAATATATAGGGAACCCAGACATGACTACACAGTGCACCCTTAGTACTTGTCCTAATACATAAGGGGCCCAATACATGGCTACACAGTGCACCCTTAGTACTTGTCCTAATATATAGGGACCCAGACATGACTACACAGTGCACCCTTAGAACTTGTCCTAATATATAGGGACCCAGACATGGCTACACATTGCATGCTTAGTACTTATCCTAATATACAGGAGACCAGACATGACTACACAGTGCACCCTTAGTACTTGTCCTAATATATAGGAGACCAGACATGACTACACAGTGCACCCTTAGTACTTGTCCTAATATATAGGGACCCAGACATGACTACACAGTGCACCCTTAGAACTTGTCCTAATATATAGGGACCCAGACATGACTACACAGTGCACCCTTAGTACTTGTCCTAATATATAGGGACCCATAGATGACTACACAGTGCACGATTAGTACTTATCCTAATATACAGGAGACCCAGACATGACTACACAGTGCACCCTTAGTACTTGTCCTAATATGTAGGGACCCAGACATGGCTACACAGTGCACCCTTAGTACTTGTCCTAATATATAGGGACCCAGACATGACTACACAGTGCACCCTTAGTACTTATCCCAATATACAGGAGACCAGACATGACTACACAGTGCACCCTTAGTACTTGTCTTAATATATAGGAGATCAGATATGGGTACACAGTGCACCCTTGGTACTTGTCCTAATATATAGGAGACCAGATATGGCTACACAGTGCACCCTTAGTACTTGTCCTAATATATAGGGGACCAAGACATGGCTACACAGTGCACCCTTAGTACTTGTCCTAGTATACAGAGGGCCCAGACATGGCTACACAGTGCACCCTTAGTACTTGTCCTAACATACAGGAGACCCAGATATGGCTGCACAGTGCACCCTTAGTAATTGTCCTAATATGCAGGGGACCAAGACATGGCTACACAGGGCACCCTTAGTACTTGTCCTAATATACAGGAGACCCAGACATGACTACACAGTGCACCCTTATTACTTGTTCTAATATATAGGAGACCAGACATTGCTCCACAGGGCACAGTTAGTACTTGTTCTAATATATAGGGACCCAGACATGGCTACATAGTGCACCCTTAGTACTTGTCCTAATATATAGGGGCCCAGACATGACTACACAGTGCACCCTTAGTACTTGTCCTAATATACAGGGTACCCAGACATGGCTACACAGTGCACCCTTAGTACTTGTCCTAAGACATAAGGGGCCCAGACATGGCTACACAGTGCACCCTTAGTACTTGTCCTAATATATAGGAGACCCAATATGGCTACACAGTGCACCCTTAGTACTTGTCCTAATATACAGGAGACCCAGACATGGCTACACAGTGCACCCTTAGTACTTGTCCTAATATATAGGGACCCAGACATGACTACACAGTGTACCCTTAGTACTTGTCCTAATATATAGGGGGCCAGACATGACTACACAGTACACCCTTAGTACTTGTCTTAATATGCAGGGGAACAAAGATATGGATACACAGTGCACCCTTAGTACTTGTACAAATATGCAGGGGACGAAGACATGACTACACAGTGCACCTTTAGTACTTGTCCTAATATGCAGGCGAACAAAGATATGGCTACACAGTGCACCCTTAGTACTTGTCCTAATATGCAGGGGAACAAAGATATGGCTACACAGTGCACCCTTAGTACTTGTCCTAATATGCAGGGGACCAAGACATGACTACACAGTGCATCCTTAGTACTTGTCCTAATATATAGGAGACCAGATATGGGTACACAGTGCACCCTTAGTACTTGTCCTAATATATAGGAGACCAGATACGGGTACACAGTGCACCCTTAGTACTTGTCCTAATATGCAATGGACCAAGACATGGCTACACCGTGCACCCTTAGTACTTGTCCTAATACATAGGGACCAGACATGACTACACAGGACGCCCATAGTACTTGTCCTAATATATAGGGACCCAGACATGACTACACAGTGCACCCTTAGTACTTGTCCTAATATATACGGACCCAGACATGACTACACAGTGCACCCTTAGTACTTGTCCTAATATATAGGAGACCAGATATGGGTACACAGTGCAGCCTTAGTACTTGTCCTAATATGCAGGGGACCAAGACATGGCTACACCGTGCACCCTTAGTACTTGTCCTAATATATAGGAGACCAGACATGGCTACACAGTGCACCCTTAGTACTTGTCCTAATATGCAGGGGACCCAGACATGGCTACACAGTGCACGCTTACTACTTGTCCTAATATATAGGAGACCAGATATGGCTACACAGTGCACCCTTAGTACTTGTCCTAATATGCAGGGGACCCAGACATGGCTACACCCTGCACCCTTAGTACTTGTCCTAATATATAGGGGACCCAGACATGGCTACACAGTGCACGCTTAGTACTTATCCTAATATACAGGAGACCAGACAAGGCTACACAGTGCACCCTTAGTACTTGTCCTAATATACAGGAGACCAGTTATGGCTACACAGTGCACCCTTAGTACTTGTCCTAATATATAGTAGACCCAGACATGACTACAGTGCACCCTTAGTACTTGTCCTAATATACAGGGGGCCCAGACATGGCTACACAGTGCACCCTTAGTACTTGTCCTATTATATAGGGGACCCAGACATAGCTACACAGTGCACCCTTAGTACTTGTTCTAATACATAAGGGGCACAGACATGGCTACACAGTGCACCCTTAGTACTTGTCCTAATATGCAGGGGAACAAAGACATGGCTACACAGTGCACCCTTAGTACTTGTCCTAATATATAGGAGACCAGATATGGCTACACAGTGCACCCTTAGTACTTGTCCTAATATATAGGAGACTAGATATGGCTACACAGGGCACCCTTAGTACTTGTCCTAATATATAGGGGCCCAGATATGGCTACACAGTGCACCCTTAGTACTTGTCCTAATATATAGGAGACCAGATATGGCTACACAGTGCACCCTTAGTACTTGTCCTAATATATAGGAGACCGGATATGGCTACACAGTGCACCCTTAGTACTTGTCCTAATATGCAGGGGACCAAGACGTGGCCACACAGGGCACCCTTAGTACTTGTCCTAATATATAGGGACTCAGACATGGCTACACAGTGCACCCTTACTGCTTGTCCTAATATATATGGGGACCCAGACATGGCTACACAGTGCACCCTTAGTACTTGTCCTAATATGCAGGGGACCAAGACGTGGCTACACAGGGCACCCTTAGTACTTGTCCTAATATATAGGGGACCCAGACATGACTACACAGTGCACCCTTAGTACTTGTCCTAATATATAGGAGACACAATATGGCTACACAGTGCACCCTTAGTACTTGTCCTAATATACAGGAGACCCAGACATGGCTACACAGTGCACCCTTAGTACTTGTCCTAATATATAGGGACCCAGACATGACTACACAGTGCACCCTTAGTACTTGTCCTAATACATAGGGGGCCAGACATGACTACACAGTACACCCTTAGTACTTGTCTTAATATGCAGGGGAACAAAGATATGGATACACAGTGCACCCTTAGTACTTGTACAAATATGCAGGGGACGAAGACATGACTACACAGTGCACCCTTAGTACTTGTCCTAATATGCAGGCGAACAAAGATATGGCTACACAGTGCACCCTTAGTACTTGTCCTAATATGCAGGGGAACAAAGATATGGCTACACAGTGCACCCTTAGTACTTGTCCTAATATGCAGGGGACCAAGACATGACTACACAGTGCATCCTTAGTACTTGTCCTAATATATAGGAAACCGGATATGGGTACACAGTGCACCCTTAGTACTTGTCCTAATATATAGGAGACCAGATACGGGTACACAGTGCACCCTTAGTACTTGTCCTAATATGCAATGGACCAAGACATGGCTACACCGTGCACCCTTAGTTCTTGTCCTAATACATAGGGACCAGACATGACTACACAGGACACCCATAGTACTTGTCCTAATATATAGGGACCCAGACATGACTACACAGTGCACCCTTAGTACTTGTCCTAATATATAGGGACCCAGACATGACTACACAGTGCACCCTTAGTACTTGTCCTAATATATAGGAGACCAGATATGGGTACACAGTGCAGCCTTAGTACTTGTCCTAATATGCAGGGGACCAAGACATGGCTACACCGTGCACCCTTAGTACTTGTCCTAATATATAGGAGACCAGACATGGCTACACAGTGCACCCTTAGTACTTGTCCTAATATGCAGGGGACCCAGACATGGCTACACAGTGCACGCTTACTACTTGTCCTAATATATAGGAGACCAGATATGGCTACACAGTGCACCCTTAGTACTTGTCCTAATATGCAGGGGACCCAGACATGGCTACACCCTGCACCCTTAGTACTTGTCCTAATATATAGGGGACCCAGACATGGCTACACAGTGCACGCTTAGTACTTATCCTAATATACAGGAGACCAGACAAGGCTACACAGTGCACCCTTAGTACTTGTACTAATATACAGGAGACCAGTTATGGCTACACAGTGCACCCTTAGTACTTGTCCTAATATATAGTAGACCCAGACATGACTACAGTGCACCCTTAGTACTTGTCCTAATATACAGGGGGCCCAGACATGGCTACACAGTGCACCCTTAGTACTTGTCCTATTATATAGGGGACCCAGACATAGCTACACAGTGCACCCTTAGTACTTGTTCTAATATATAA
Organism: Eleutherodactylus coqui; assembly: GCF_035609145.1. Lineage (NCBI taxonomy): Eukaryota > Metazoa > Chordata > Amphibia > Anura > Eleutherodactylidae > Eleutherodactylus > Eleutherodactylus coqui. Next base: position 146,196 of record NW_027101892.1, on the reverse strand, counting down.
GGGGCACAGACATGGCTACACAGTGCACCCTTAGTACTTGTCCTAATATGCAGGGGAACAAAGACATGGCTACACAGTGCACCCTTAGTACTTGTCCTAATATATAGGAGACCAGATATGGCTACACAGTGCACCCTTAGTACTTGTCCTAATATATAGGAGACTAGATATGGCTACACAGGGCACCCTTAGTACTTGTCCTAATATATAGGGGCCCAGATATGGCTACACAGTGCACCCTTAGTACTTGTCCTAATATATAGGAGACCAGATATGGCTACACAGTGCACCCTTAGTACTTGTCCTAATATATAGGAGACCGGATATGGCTACACAGTGCACCCTTAGTACTTGTCCTAATATGCAGGGGACCAAGACGTGGCCACACAGGGCACCCTTAGTACTTGTCCTAATATATAGGGACTCAGACATGGCTACACAGTGCACCCTTACTGCTTGTCCTAATATATATGGGGACCCAGACATGGCTACACAGTGCACCCTTAGTACTTGTCCTAATATGCAGGGGACCAAGACGTGGCTACACAGGGCACCCTTAGTACTTGTCCTAATATATAGGGGACCCAGACATGACTACACAGTGCACCCTTAGTACTTGTCCTAATATATAGGAGACCAGACATGGCTCCACAGGGCACAGTTAGTACTTGTTCTAATATATAGGGACTCAGACATGGCTACATAGTGCACCCTTAGTACTTGTCCTAATATACAGGAGACCCAGACATGACTACACAGTGCACCCTTAGTACTTGTCCTAATATATAGGGAACCCAGACATGACTACACAGTGCACCCTTAGTACTTGTCCTAATATATAGGAGACCAGATATGGGTACACAGTGCAGCCTTAGTACTTGTCCTAATATGCAGGGGACCAAGACATGGCTACACCGTGCACCCTTAGTACTTGTCCTAATATATAGGAGACCAGACATGGCTACACAGTGCACCCTTAGTACTTGTCCTAATATGCAGGGGACCCAGACATGGCTACACAGTGCACGCTTACTACTTGTCCTAATATATAGGAGACCAGATATGGCTACACAGTGCACCCTTAGTACTTGTCCTAATATGCAGGGGACCCAGACATGGCTACACCCTGCACCCTTAGTACTTGTCCTAATATATAGGGGACCCAGACATGGCTACACAGTGCACGCTTAGTACTTATCCTAATATACAGGAGACCAGACAAGGCTACACAGTGCACCCTTAGTACTTGTACTAATATACAGGAGACCAGTTATGGCTACACAGTGCACCCTTAGTACTTGTCCTAATATATAGTAGACCCAGACATGACTACAGTGCACCCTTAGTACTTGTCCTAATTTACAGGGGGCCCAGACATGGCTACACAGTGCACCCTTAGTACTTGTCCTATTATATAGGGGACCCAGACATAGCTACACAGTGCACCCTTAGTACTTGTTCTAATATATAAGGGGCACAGACATGGCTACACAGTGCACCCTTAGTACTTGTCCTAATATGCAGGGGAACAAAGACATGGCTACACAGTGCACCCTTAGTACTTGTCCTAATATATAGGAGACCAGATATGGCTACACAGTGCACCCTTAGTACTTGTCCTAATATATAGGAGACTAGATATGGCTACACAGGGCACCCTTAGTACTTGTCCTAATATATAGGGGCCCAGATATGGCTACACAGTGCACCCTTAGTACTTGTCCTAATATATAGGAGACCAGATATGGCTACACAGTGCACCCTTAGTACTTGTCCTAATATATAGGAGACCGGATATGGCTACACAGTGCACCCTTAGTACTTGTCCTAATATGCAGGGGACCAAGACGTGGCCACACAGGGCACCCTTAGTACTTGTCCTAATATATAGGGACTCAGACATGGCTACACAGTGCACCCTTACTGCTTGTCCTAATATATATGGGGACCCAGACATGGCTACACAGTGCACCCTTAGTACTTGTCCTAATATGCAGGGGACCAAGACGTGGCTACACAGGGCACCCTTAGTACTTGTCCTAATATATAGGGGACCCAGACATGACTACACAGTGCACCCTTAGTACTTGTCCTAATATATAGGAGACCAGACATGGCTCCACAGGGCACAGTTAGTACTTGTTCTAATATATAGGGACTCAGACATGGCTACATAGTGCACCCTTAGTACTTGTCCTAATATACAGGAGACCCAGACATGACTACACAGTGCACCCTTAGTACTTGTCCTAATATATAGGGAACCCAGACATGACTACACAGTGCACCCTTAGTACTTGTCCTAATACATAAGGGGCCCAATACATGGCTACACAGTGCACCCTTAGTACTTGTCCTAATATATAGGGACCCAGACATGACTACACAGTGCACCCTTAGAACTTGTCCTAATATATAGGGACCCAGACATGGCTACACATTGCATGCTTAGTACTTATCCTAATATACAGGAGACCAGACATGACTACACAGTGCACCCTTAGTACTTGTCCTAATATATAGGAGACCAGACATGACTACACAGTGCACCCTTAGTACTTGTCCTAATATATAGGGACCCAGACATGACTACACAGTGCACCCTTAGAACTTGTCCTAATATATAGGGACCCAGACATGACTACACAGTGCACCCTTAGTACTTGTCCTAATATATAGGGACCCATAGATGACTACACAGTGCACGATTAGTACTTATCCTAATATACAGGAGACCCAGACATGACTACACAGTGCACCCTTAGTACTTGTCCTAATATGTAGGGACCCAGACATGGCTACACAGTGCACCCTTAGTACTTGTCCTAATATATAGGGACCCAGACATGACTACACAGTGCACCCTTAGTACTTATCCCAATATACAGGAGACCAGACATGACTACACAGTGCACCCTTAGTACTTGTCTTAATATATAGGAGATCAGATATGGGTACACAGTGCACCCTTGGTACTTGTCCTAATATATAGGAGACCAGATATGGCTACACAGTGCACCCTTAGTACTTGTCCTAATATATAGGGGACCAAGACATGGCTACACAGTGCACCCTTAGTACTTGTCCTAGTATACAGAGGGCCCAGACATGGCTACACAGTGCACCCTTAGTACTTGTCCTAACATACAGGAGACCCAGATATGGCTACACAGTGCACCCTTAGTAATTGTCCTAATATGCAGGGGACCAAGACATGGCTACACAGGGCACCCTTAGTACTTGTCCTAATATACAGGAGACCCAGACATGACTACACAGTGCACCCTTATTACTTGTTCTAATATATAGGAGACCAGACATTGCTCCACAGGGCACAGTTAGTACTTGTTCTAATATATAGGGACCCAGACATGGCTACATAGTGCAGCCTTAGTACTTGTCCTAATATATAGGGGCCCAGACATGACGACACAGTGCACCCTTAGTAATTGTCCTAATATACAGGGGACCCAGACATGGCTACACAGTGCACCCTTAGTACTTGTCCTAAGACATAAGGGGCCCAGACATGGCTACACAGTGCACCCTTAGTACTTGTCCTAATATATAGGAGACCCAATATGGCTACACAGTGCACCCTTAGTACTTGTCCTAATATACAGGAGACCCAGACATGGCTACACAGTGCACCCTTAGTACTTGTCCTAATATATAGGGACCCAGACATGACTACACAGTGCACCCTTAGTACTTGTCCTAATATATAGGGGGCCAGACATGAATACACAGTACACCCTTAGTACTTGTCTTAATATGCAGGGGAACAAAGATATGGATACACAGTGCACCCTTAGTACTTGTACAAATATGCAGGGGACGAAGACATGACTACACAGTGCACCCTTAGTACTTGTCCTAATATGCAGGCGAACAAAGATATGGCTACACAGTGCACCCTTAGTACTTGTCCTAATATGCAGGGGAACAAAGATATGGCTACACAGTGCACCCTTAGTACTTGTCCTAATATGCAGGGGACCAAGACATGACTACACAGTGCATCCTTAGTACTTGTCCTAATATATAGGAAACCGGATATGGGTACACAGTGCACCCTTAGTACTTGTCCTAATATATAGGAGACCAGATACGGGTACACAGTGCACCCTTAGTACTTGTCCTAATATGCAATGGACCAAGACATGGCTACACCGTGCACCCTTAGTACTTGTCCTAATACATAGGGACCAGTCATGACTACACAGGACACCCATAGTACTTGTCCTAATATATAGGGACCCAGACATGACTACACAGTGCACCCTTAGTACTTGTCCTAATATATAGGGACCCAGACATGACTACACAGTGCACCCTTAGTACTTGTCCTAATATATAGGAGACCAGATATGGGTACACAGTGCAGCCTTAGTACTTGTCCTAATATGCAGGGGACCAAGACATGGCTACACCGTGCACCCTTAGTACTTGTCCTAATATGCAGGGGACCCAGACATGGCTACACAGTGCACGCTTACTACTTGTCCTAATATATAGGAGACCAGATATGGCTACACAGTGCACGCTTTGTACTTATCCTAATATACAGGAGACCAGACAAGGCTACACAGTGCACCCTTAGTACTTGTCCTAATATACAGGAGACCAGTTATGGCTACACAGTGCACCCTTAGTACTTGTCCTAATATATAGTAGACCCAGACATGACTACAGTGCACCCTTAGTACTTGTCCTAATATACAGGGGGCCCAGACATGGCTACACAGTGCACCCTTAGTACTTGTCCTATTATATAGGGGACCCAGACATAGCTACACAGTGCACCCTTAGTACTTGTTCTAATACATAAGGGGCACAGACATGGCTACACAGTGCACCCTTAGTACTTGTCCTAATATGCAGGGGAACAAAGACATGGCTACACAGTGCACCCTTAGTACTTGTCCTAATATATAGGAGACCAGATATGGCTACACAGTGCACCCTTAGTACTTGTCCTAATATATAGGAGACTAGATATGGCTACACAGGGCACCCTTAGTACTTGTCCTCATATATAGGGGCCCAGATATGGCTACACAGTGCACCCTTAGTACTTGTCCTAATATATAGGAGACCAGATATGGCTACACAGTGCACCCTTAGTACTTGTCCTAATATATAGGAGACCGGATATGGCTACACAGTGCACCCTTAGTACTTGTCCTAATATGCAGGGGACCAAGACGTGGCCACACAGGGCACCCTTAGTACTTGTCCTAATATATAGGGACTCAGACATGGCTACACAGTGCACCCTTAGTGCTTGTCCTAATATATATGGGGACCCAGACATGGCTACACAGTGCACCCTTAGTACTTGTCCTAATATGCAGGGGACCAAGACGTGGCTACACAGTGCACCCTTAGTACTTGTCCTAATATATAGGAGACCAGACATGGCTCCACAGGGCACAGTTAGTACTTGTTCTAATATATAGGGACTCAGACATGGCTAGATAGTGCACCCTTAGTACTTGTCCTAATATACAGGAGACCCAGACATGACTACACAGTGCACCCTTAGTACTTGTCCTAATATATAGGGAACCCAGACATGACTACACAGTGCACCCTTAGTACTTGTCCTAATACATAAGGGGCCCAATACATGGCTACACAGTGCACCCTTAGTACTTGTCCTAATATATTGGGACCCAGACATGAGTACACAGTGCACCCTTAGAACTTGTCCTAATATATAGGGACCCAGACATGGCTACACATTGCATGCTTAGTACTTATCCTAATATACAGGAGACCAGACATGACTACACAGTGCACCCTTAGTACTTGTCCTAATATATAGGAGACCAGACATGACTACACAGTGCACCCTTAGTACTTGTCCAAATATATAGGGACCCAGACATGACTACACAGTGCACCCTTAGAACTTGTCCTAATATATAGGGACCCAGACATGACTACACAGTGCACCCTTAGTACTTGTCCTAATATATAGGGACCCATAGATGACTACACAGTGCACGCTTAGTACTTATCCTAATATACAGGAGACCCAGACATGACTACACAGTGCACCCTTAGTACTTGTCCTAATATGTAGGGACCCAGACATGGCTACACAGTGCAGCCTTAGTACTTGTCCTAATATATAGGGACCCAGACATGACTACACAGTGCACCCTTAGTACTTATCCCAATATACAGGAGACCAGACATGACTACACAGTGCACCCTTAGTACTTGTCTTAATATATAGGAGATCAGATATGGGTACACAGTGCACCCTTGGTACTTGTCCTAATATATAGGAGACCAGATATGGCTACACAGTGCACCCTTAGCACTTGTCCTAATATACAGGAGACCCAGACATGACTACACAGTGCAGCCTTAGTACTTGTCCTAATATATACGGGACCCACACATGGCTACACAGTGCACCCTTAGTACTTGTCCTAATACATAAGGGGCCCAAGACATGGCTACACAGTGCACCCTTAGTACTTGTCCTAATATATAGGGACCCAGACATGACTACACAGTGCACCCTTAGTACTTGTCCTAATATATAGGGACCCAGACATGACTACACAGTGCACCCTTAGTACTTGTCCTAATATATAGGGAACCCAGACATGACTACACAGTGCACCCTTAGTACTTGTCCTAATATATAGGGAACCCAGACATGACTACACAGTGCACCCTTAGTACTTGTCCTAATACATAAGGGGCCCAAGACATGGCTACACAGTGCACCCTTAGTACTTGTCCTAATATATAGGGACCCAGACATGACTACACAGTGCACCCTTAGTACTTGTCCTAATATATAGGGGACCCAGACATGACTACACAGTACAGCCTTAGTACTTGTCCTAATATATAGGAGACCAGACATGGCTACACAGTGCACCCTTAGTACTTGTCCTAATATATTGGAGACCAGATATGGTTACACAGTGCACCCTTAGTACTTGTCCTAATATATAGGAGACCAGATATGGGTACACAGTGCACCCTTAGTACTTGTCCTAATATATAGGAGACCAGATATGGGTACACAGTGCACCCTTAGTACTTGTCCTAATATATAGGGGACCCAGACATGGCTACACAGTGCACCCTTAGTACTTGTTCTAATATGCAGGGGAACAAAGACATGGCTACACAGTGCACCCTTAGTACTTGTCGTAATATGCAGGGGACCAAGACATGGCTACACACTGCACCCTTAGTACTTGTCCTAATATATAGGAGACCAGACATGGCTACACAGTGCACCCTTAGTACTTGTCCTAATATATAGGGGACTAGACATGGCTACACAGTGCACCCTTAGTACTTATACTAATATATAGGAGACCAGACATGGCTACACAGTACACGCTTAGTACTTGTCCTAATATATAGGGGACTAGACATGGCTACACAGTGCACCCTTAGTACTTATACTAATATATAGGAGACCAGACATGGCTACACAGTACACCCTTAGTACTTGTCCTAATATATAGGACACCAGACATGGCTACACAGTGCACGCTTTGTACTTGTCCTAATATATAGGAGACCCAATATGGCTACACAGTGCACCCTTAGTACTTGTCCTAATATATAGGGGACCAGACATGGCTACACAGGGCACCCTTAGTACTTGTCCTAATATACAGGAGACCCTGACATGACTACACAGTGCACCCTAATGCTTGTCCTAATACACAGGGGACCCAATATGGCTACACAGTGCACCCTTGGTACTTGTCCTAATATATAGGAGACCAGATATGGGTACACAGTGCACCCTTAGTACTTGTCCTAATATATAGGGGACCCAGACATGGCTACACAGTGCACCCTTAGTACTTGTCTTAATATACAGGGGGCCCAGACATGGCTACACAGTGCACCCTTAGTACTTGTTCTAATACATGAGGCGCGCAGACATGGCTACACAGTACAACCTTAGTACTTGTCCTAATATATAGGAGACCCAATATGGCTACACAGTGCACCCTTAGTACTTGTCCTAATATATAGGAGACCAGACATGGCTACACAGTGCACCCTTAGTACTTATCCTAATATACAGGAGACCAGATATAACTACACAGTGCACCCTTACTACTTATCCTAATATACAGGAGACCAGACATTACTACACAGTGCACCCTTAGTACTTGTCTTAATATGCAGGGGACCAAGACATGGCTACACAGTGCACCCTTAGTACTTGTCCTAATATGCAGAGGAACAAAGACATGGCTACACAGTGCACCCTTAGTACTTGTCCTAATATATAGGAGCCCAGACATGGTTACACAGTGCACCCTTAGTACTTGTCCTAATATATAGGAGACCAGATATGGGTACACAGAGCACCCTTAGTACTTGTCCTAATATATAGGAGACCAGACATGGCTCCACAGGGCACCCTTAGTACTTGTCATAATATATAGGAGACCCAATATGGCTACACAGTGTACCCTTAGTACTTGTCCTAATATACAGGAGACCCAGACATGACTACACAGTGCACCCTTAGTACTTGTCCTAATATATAGGGGGCCAGACATGGCTACACAGTGCACCCTTAGTACTTGTCCTAATATGCAGGGGAACAAAGATATGGCTACACAGTGCACCCTTAGTACTTGTCCTAATATGCAGGGGACCCAGATATGGCTACACAGTGCACGCTTAGTACTTGTCCTAATATATAGGGGGCCAGACATGACTACACAGTGCACCCTTAGTACTTTTCCTAATATGCAGGGGAACAAAGATATGGCTACACAGTGCACCCTTAGTACTTGTCCTAATATGCAGATGACCCAGATATGGCTACACAGTGCACGCTTAGTACTTGTCCTAATACATAGGGACCAGACATGACTACACAGGACACCCATAGTACTTGTCCTAATATATAGGGACCCAGACATGACTACACAGCGCACCCTTAGTACTTGTCCTAATATATAGGGACCCAGACATGACTACACAGTGCACCCTTAGTACTTGTCCTAATATATAGGAGACCAGATATGGGTACACAGTGCAGCCTTAGTACTTGTCCTAATATGCAGGGGACCAAGACATGGCTACACCGTGCACCCTTAGTACTTGTCCTAATATATAGGAGACCAGACATGGCTACACAGTGCACCCTTAGTACTTGTCCTAATATGCAGGGGACCCAGACATGGCTACACAGTGCACGCTTAGTACTTGTCCTAATATACAGGGGGCCCAGACATGGCTACACAGTGCACCCTTAGTACTTGTCCTAATATATAGGGGACCAGACATGGCTACACAGTGCACCCTTAGTACTTGTTCTAATACATAAGGGGCACAGACATGGCTACACAGTGCACCCTTAGTACTTGTCCTAATATGCAGGGGAACAAAGACATGGCTACACAGTGCACCCTTAGTACTTGTCCTAATATATAGGAGACTAGATATGGCTACACAGGGCACCCTTAGTACTTGTCCTAATATATAGGGGCCCAGACATGGCTACACAGTGCACCCTTATTACTTGTCCTAATATATAGGAGACCAGATATGGCTACACAGTGCACCCTTAGTACTTGTCCTAATATATAGGAGACCGGATATGGCTACACAGTGCACCCTTAGTACTTGTCCTAATATGCAGGGGACCAAGACGTGGCCACACAGGGCACCCTTAGTACTTGTCCTAATATATAGGGACTCAGACATGGCTACACAGTGCACCCTTAGTGCTTGTCCTAATATATATGGGGACCCAGACATGGCTACACAGTGCACCCTTAGTACTTGTCCTAACATGCAGGGGACCAAGACGTGGCTACACAGGGCACCCTTAGTACTTGTCCTAATATATAGGGGACCCAGACATGGCTACACAGTGCACCCTTAGTACTTGTCCTAATATACAGGAGACCCAGACATGGCTACACAGTGCACCCTTAGTACTTGTCCTAATAAATAGGGACTCAGACATGGCTACACAGTGCACCCTTAGTACTTGTCCTAATATATAGAGGACTCAGACATGGCTACACAGTGCACCCATAGTACTTGTTCTAATACATAAGGGGCGCAGACATGGCTACACAATACAGCCTTAGTACTTGTCTTAATATGCAGGGGACCAAGACATGGCTACACAGTGCACCCTTAGTACTTGTCCTAATATATGTAGGCGACTCAGATATGGCTACACAGTACACCCTTAGTACTTGTCCTAATATATAGGGGACCCAGACATGGCTACACAGTGCACCCTTAGTACTTGTCCTATTATATAGGGGACCCAGACATGACTACACAGTGCACCCTAATGCTTGTCTTAATACACAGGGGACCCAGACATGACTACACAGTACACCCTTAGTACTTGTCCTAATATATAGGGGACCAGACATGGCTACACAGTGCACCCTTAGTACTTATCCTAATATGCAGGAGACCCAGACATGACTACACAGTGCACCCTTAGTACTTGTCCTAATATATAGGAGACCCAAACATGGCTACACAGTGCACCCTTAGTACTTATCCTAATATATAGGGACTCAGACATGGCTACACAGTGCACCCTAAGTACTTGTCCTAATATATAGGGGACCCAGACATGACTACACAGTGCACCCTAATGCTTGTCCTAATATGCAGGGGACCAAGACATGGCTGCACCGTGCACCCTTACTACTTGTCCTAATATATAGGAGACCAGACATGGCTACATAGTGCACCCTTAGTACTTGTCCTAATATGCAGGGGACCAAGACATGGCTACACAGTGCACCCTTAGTACTTGTCCTAATATATAGGGGGCCCAAACATGACTACACAGTGCACCCTTAGTACTTGTCCTAATATATAGGAGACCAGACATGACTACACAGTGCACCCTTAGTACTTGTCCTAATATATAGGGGGCCAGACATGACTACACAGTGCACCCTTAGTACTTGTCCTAATATATAGGGGGCCAGACATGGCTACACAGTGCACCCTTAGTACTTGATCTAATATGCAGGGGAACAATGATATGGCTACACAGTGCACCCTTAGTACTTGTCCTAATATGCAGGGGACCCAGACATGGCTACACAGTGCACGCTTAGTACTTGTCCTAATATATAGGGGGCCAGACATGACTACACAGTGCACCCTTAGTACTTTTCCTAATATGCAAGGGAACAAAGATATGGCTACACAGTGCACCCTTAGTACTTGTCCTAATATGCAGGGGACCCAGACATGGCTACACAGTGCACACTTAGTACTTGTCCTAATATATAGGAGACCAGATATGGCTACACAGTGCACCCTTAGTACTTGTCCTAATATATAGGAGACCAGATATGGCTACACAGTGCACCCTTAATACTTGTCCTAATATATAGGGGACCCAGACATGGCTACACAGTGCACCCTTAGTACTTGTCCTAATATGCAGGGGACTAAGACATGGCTACACAGTGCACCCTTAGTACTTGTCCTAATATATAGGAGACCAGACATGGCTACACAGTGCACCCTTAGTAATTGTCCTAATATATAGGAGACCAGATATGGCTACACAGTGCACCCTTAGTACTTGTCCTCATATATAGGGGACCAGACATGACTACACAGTGCACCCTTAGTACTTGTCCTAATATATAGGGAACCCAGACATGACTACACAGTGCACCCTTAGTAATTGTCCTAATATATAGGAGACCAGATATGGCTACACAGTGCACCCTTAGTACTTGTCCTAATATATAGGAGACCAGACATGGCTACACAGTGCACCCTTAGTACTTGTCCTAATATATAGGGGACCAGATATGGCTACACAGTGCACCCTTAGTACTTGTCCTAATATGCAGGGGACCAAGACATGGCTACACAGTGCACCCTTAGTACTTGTCCTAATATTTAGGAGACCCAATATAGCTACACAGTGCACCCTTAGTACTTGTCCTAATATACAGGAGACCCAGACATGACTACACAGTGCACCCTTAATACTTGTCCTAATATATAGGAGACCAGACATGGCTCCACAGGGCACAGTTAGTACTTGTTCTAATATATAGGGACTCAGACATGGCTACACAGGGCACCATTAGTACTTGTCCTAATATATAGGGACCCAGACATGACTACACAGTGCACCCTTAGTACTTGTCCTAATATATAGGAGACCCAATATGGCTACACAGTGCACCCTTAGTACTTGTTCTAATATACAGGAGACCCAATATGGCTATACAGTGCACCCTTAGTACTTGTCCTAATATATAGGGGGCCAGACATGACTACACAGTGCACTCTTAGTAACTGTCTTAATATGCAGGGTACCAAGACATGGCTACACAGTGCACCCTTAGTACTTGTCCTAATATGCAGGGGACCAAGACATGGCTACACAGGACACCCTTAGTACTTGTCCTAATATATAGGGGGCCAGACATGGCTACACAGGGCACCCATAGTACTTGTCCTAATGTATAGGAGACCAGACATGGCTATACAGTGCACCCTTAGTACTTGTCCTAATATATAGGAGACCAGATATGGGTACACAGTGCACCCTTAGTACTTGTCCTAATATGCAGGGGACCCAGACATGGCTACACAGTGCACCCTTAGTACTTGTCCTACTATATAGGAGACCCAGACATGGCTACACAGTGCACCCTTAGTACTTGTCCTAACATACAGGAGACCCAGATATGGCTGCACAGTGTACCCTTAGTACTTGTCTTAATATGCAGGGGACCAAGACATGGCTACACAGTGCACCCTTAGTACTTGTCCTAATATGCAGGGGAACAAAGACATGGCTACACAGTGCACCCTTAGTACGTCTCCTAATATACAGGGGACCAAGACATGGCTACACAGTGCACGCTTAGTACTTGTCCAATATATAGGAGACCAGACATGACTACACAGTGCTCCCTTAGTACTTGTCCTAATATATAGGGACCCAGACATGACTACACAGTGCACCCTAATGCTTGTCCTAATACACAGGGGACCCAGACATGACTACACAGTACACCCTTAGTACTTGTCCTAATATATAAGGACCCAGACATGACTACACAGTGCACCCTTAGTACTTGTCCTAATATATAGGGGACCAGACATGGCTACACAGTGCACCCTTTGTACTTGTCCTAATATACAGGAGACACAGACATGACTACACAGTGCACCCTTAGTACTTGTCCTAATATATAGGGGGCCCAGACATGACTACACAGTGCACCTTTAGTACTTGTCCTAATATGCAGGGGACCCAGACGTGACTACAAAGTGCACCATTAGTACTTGTCCTAATATATAGGGGACCCAGACATGGCTACACAGTGCACCCTTAGTACTTGTCCTAATATATAGGAGACCAGATATGACTAAACAGTGCACCCTTAGTACTTGTCCTAATATATAGGGACCCAGACATGACTACACAGTGCACCCTTAGTACTTGTCCTAATATATAGGAGACCAGATATGGGTACACAGTGCACCCTTAGTACTGGTCCTAATATGCAGGGGACCCAGACATGGCTACACAGTACAGCCTTAGTACTAGTCCTAATATATTGGAGACCCAATATGGCTACACACTGTACCCTTAATACTTGTCCTAATATATAGGAGACCAGATATGGCTACACAGTGCACCCTTAGTACTGGTCCTAAAATGCAGGGGACCAAGACATGGCTACACTGGGCACCCTTAGTACTTGTCCTAATATATAGGAGACCAGATATGGGTACACAGTGCACCCTTAGTACTTGTCCTAATATATAGGAGACCAGATATGGCTACACAGTGCACCCTTAGTACTTGTCCTAATATATAGGAGACCAGACATGGCTCCACAGGGCACCCTTAGTACTTGTCATAATATATAGGAGACCCAATATGGCTACACAGTGTACCCTTAGTACTTGTGCTAATATACAGGAGACCCAGACATGACTACACAGTGCACCCTTAGTACTTGTCCTAATATATAGGGGGCCAGACATGGCTACACAGTGCACCCTTAGTACTTGTCCTAATATGCAGGGGAACAAAGATATGGCTACACAGTGCACCCTTAGTACTTGTCCTAATATGCAGGGGACCCAGATATGGCTACACAGTGCACGCTTAGTACTTGTCCTAATATATAGGGGGCCAGACATGACTACAAAGTGCACCCTTAGTACTTTTCCTAATATGCAGGGGAACAAAGATATGGCTACACAGTGCACCCTTAGTACTTGTCCTAATATGCAGGGGACCCAGATATGGCTACACAGTGCACGCTTAGTACTTGTCCTAATACATAGGGACCAGACATGACTACACAGGACACCCATAGTACTTGTCCTAATATATAGGGACCCAGACATGACTACACAGTGCACCCTTAGTACTTGTCCTAATATATAGGGACCCAGACATGACTACACAGTGCACCCTTAGTACTTGTCCTAATATATAGGAGACCAGATATGGGTACACAGTGCAGCCTTAGTACTTGTCCTAATATGCAGGGGCCCAGACATGACTACACAGAGCACCCTTAGTACTTGTCCTAATATATAGGAGACCAGACATGGCTACACAGTGCACCCTTAGTACTTGTCCTAATATGCAGGGGACCCAGACATGGCTACACAGTGCACGCTTAGTACTTGTCCTAATATACAGGGGGCCCAGACATGGCTACACAGTGCACCCTTAGTACTTGTCCTAATATATAGGGGACCAGACATGGCTACACAGTGCACCCTTAGTACTTGTTCTAATACATAAGGGGCACAGACATGGCTACACAGTGCACCCTTAGTACTTGTCCTAATATGCAGGGGAACAAAGACATGGCTACACAGTGCACCCTTAGTACTTGTCCTAATATATAGGAGACTAGATATGGCTACACAGGGCACCCTTAGTACTTGTCCTAATATATAGGGGCCCAGACATGGCTACACAGTGCACCCTTATTACTTGTCCTAATATATAGGAGACCAGATATGGCTACACAGTGCACCCTTAGTACTTGTCCTAATATATAGGAGACCGGATATGGCTACACAGTGCACCCTTAGTACTTGTCCTAATATGCAGGGGACCAAGACGTGGCCACACAGGGCACCCTTAGTACTTGTCCTAATATATAGGGACTCAGACATGGCTACACAGTGCACCCTTAGTGCTTGTCCTAATATATATGGGGACCCAGACATGGCTACACAGTGCACCCTTAGTACTTGTCCTAACATGCAGGGGACCAAGACGTGGCTACACAGGGCACCCTTAGTACTTGTCCTAATATATAGGGGACCCAGACATAGCTACACAGTGCACCCTTAGTACTTGTCCTAATATACAGGAGACCCAGACATGGCTACACAGTGCACCCTTAGTACTTGTCCTAATAAATAGGGACTCAGACATGGCTACACAGTGCACCCTTAGTACTTGTCCTAATATATAGAGGACTCAGACATGGCTACACAGTGCACCCATAGTACTTGTTCTAATACATAAGGGGCGCAGACATGGCTACACAATACAGCCTTAGTACTTGTCTTAATATGCAGGGGACCAAGACATGGCTACACAGTGCACCCTTAGTACTTGTCCTAATATATGTAGGCGACTCAGATATGGCTACACAGTACACCCTTAGTACTTGTCCTAATATATAGGGGACCCAGACATGGCTACACAGTGCACCCTTAGTACTTGTCCTATTATATAGGGGACCCAGACATGACTACACAGTGCACCCTAATGCTTGTCTTAATACACAGGGGACCCAGACATGACTACACAGTACACCCTTAGTACTTGTCCTAATATATAGGGGACCAGACATGGCTACACAGTGCACCCTTAGTACTTATCCTAATATGCAGGAGACCCAGACATGACTACACAGTGCACCCTTAGTACTTGTCCTAATATATAGGAGACCCAAACATGGCTACACAGTGCACCCTTAGTACTTATCCTAATATATAGGGACTCAGACATGGCTACACAGTGCACCCTAAGTACTTGTCCTAATATATAGGGGACCCAGACATGACTACACAGTGCACCCTAATGCTTGTCCTAATATGCAGGGGACCAAGACATGGCTGCACCGTGCACCCTTACTACTTGTCCTAATATATAGGAGACCAGACATGGCTACATAGTGCACCCTTAGTACTTGTCCTAATATGCAGGGGACCAAGACATGGCTACACAGTGCACCCTTAGTACTTGTCCTAATATATAGGGGGCCCAAACATGACTACACAGTGCACCCTTAGTACTTGTCCTAATATATAGGAGACCAGACATGACTACACAGTGCACCCTTAGTACTTGTCCTAATATATAAGGGGCCAGACATGACTACACAGTGCACCCTTAGTACTTGTCCTAATATATAGGGGGCCAGACATGGCTACACAGTGCACCCTTAGTACTTGATCTAATATGCAGGGGAACAAAGATATGGCTACACAGTGCACCCTTAGTACTTGTCCTAATATGCAGGGGACCCAGACATGGCTACACAGTGCACGCTTAGTACTTGTCCTAATATATAGGGGGCCAGACATGACTACACAGTGCACCCTTAGTACTTTTCCTAATATGCAAGGGAACAAAGATATGGCTACACAGTGCACCCTTAGTACTTGTCCTAATATGCAGGGGACCCAGACATGGCTACACAGTGCACACTTAGTACTTGTCCTAATATATAGGAGACCAGATATGGCTACACAGTGCACCCTTAATACTTGTCCTAATATATAGGGGACCCAGACATGGCTACACAGTGCACCCTTAGTACTTGTCCTAATATATAAGGACCCAGACATGACTACACAGTGCACCCTTAGTACTTGTCCTAATATATAGGGGACCAGACATGGCTACACAGTGCACCCTTTGTACTTGTCCTAATATACAGGAGACACAGACATGACTACACAGTGCACCCTTAGTACTTGTCCTAATATATAGGGGGCCCAGACATGACTACACAGTGCACCTTTAGTACTTGTCCTAATATGCAGGGGACCCAGACGTGACTACAAAGTGCACCATTAGTACTTGTCCTAATATATAGGGGACCCAGACATGGCTACACAGTGCACCCTTAGTACTTGTCCTAATATATAGGAGACCAGATATGACTAAACAGTGCACCCTTAGTACTTGTCCTAATATATAGGGACCCAGACATGACTACACAGTGCACCCTTAGTACTTGTCCTAATATATAGGAGACCAGATATGGGTACACAGTGCACCCTTAGTACTGGTCCTAATATGCAGGGGACCCAGACATGGCTACACAGTACAGCCTTAGTACTAGTCCTAATATATTGGAGACCCAATATGGCTACACACTGTACCCTTAATACTTGTCCTAATATATAGGAGACCAGATATGGCTACACAGTGCACCCTTAGTACTGGTCCTAAAATGCAGGGGACCAAGACATGGCTACACTGGGCACCCTTAGTACTTGTCCTAATATATAGGAGACCAGATATGGGTACACAGTGCACCCTTAGTACTTGTCCTAATATATAGGAGACCAGATATGGCTACACAGTGCACCCTTAGTACTTGTCCTAATATATAGGAGACCAGACATGGCTCCACAGGGCACCCTTAGTACTTGTCATAATATATAGGAGACCCAATATGGCTACACAGTGTACCCTTAGTACTTGTCCTAATATACAGGAGACCCAGACATGACTACACAGTGCACCCTTAGTACTTGTCCTAATATATAGGGGGCCAGACATGGCTACACAGTGCACCCTTAGTACTTGTCCTAATATGCAGGGGAACAAAGATATGGCTACACAGTGCACCCTTAGTACTTGTCCTAATATGCAGGGGACCCAGATATGGCTACACAGTGCACGCTTAGTTCTTGTCCTAATATATAGGGGGCCAGACATGACTACACAGTGCACCCTTAGTACTTGTCCTAATATGCAGGGGAACAAAGATATGGCTACACAGTGCACCCTTAGTACTTGTCCTAATATGCAGGGGACCCAGATATGGCTACACAGTGCACGCTTAGTACTTGTCCTAATACATAGGGACCAGACATGACTACACAGGACACCCATAGTACTTGTCCTAATATATAGGGACCCAGACATGACTACACAGTGCACCCTTAGTACTTGTCCTAATATATAGGGACCCAGACATGACTACACAGTGCACCCTTAGTACTTGTCCTAATATATAGGAGACCAGATATGGGTACACAGTGCAGCCTTAGTACTTGTCCTAATATGCAGGGGCCCAGACATGACTACACAGAGCACCCTTAGTACTTGTCCTAATATATAGGAGACCAGACATGGCTACACAGTGCACCCTTAGTACTTGTCCTAATATGCAGGGGACCCAGACATGGCTACACAGTGCACGCTTAGTACTTGTCCTAATATACAGGGGGCCCAGACATGGCTACACAGTGCACCCTTAGTACTTGTCCTAATATATAGGGGACCAGACATGGCTACACAGTGCACCCTTAGTACTTGTTCTAATACATAAGGGGCACAGACATGGCTACACAGTGCACCCTTAGTACTTGTCCTAATATGCAGGGGAACAAAGACATGGCTACACAGTGCACCCTTAGTACTTGTCCTAATATATAGGAGACTAGATATGGCTACACAGGGCACCCTTAGTACTTGTCCTAATATATAGGGGCCCAGACATGGCTACACAGTGCACCCTTATTACTTGTCCTAATATATAGGAGACCAGATATGGCTACACAGTGCACCCTTAGTACTTGTCCTAATATATAGGAGACCGGATATGGCTACACAGTGCACCCTTAGTACTTGTCCTAATATGCAGGGGACCAAGACGTGGCCACACAGGGCACCCTTAGTACTTGTCCTAATATATAGGGACTCAGACATGGCTACACAGTGCACCCTTAGTGCTTGTCCTAATATATATGGGGACCCAGACATGGCTACACAGTGCACCCTTAGTACTTGTCCTAACATGCAGGGGACCAAGACGTGGCTACACAGGGCACCCTTAGTACTTGTCCTAATATATAGGGGACCCAGACATAGCTACACAGTGCACCCTTAGTACTTGTCCTAATATACAGGAGACCCAGACATGGCTACACAGTGCACCCTTAGTACTTGTCCTAATAAATAGGGACTCAGACATGGCTACACAGTGCACCCTTAGTACTTGTCCTAATATATAGAGGACTCAGACATGGCTACACAGTGCACCCATAGTACTTGTTCTAATACATAAGGGGCGCAGACATGGCTACACAATACAGCCTTAGTACTTGTCTTAATATGCAGGGGACCAAGACATGGCTACACAGTGCACCCTTAGTACTTGTCCTAATATATGTAGGCGACTCAGATATGGCTACACAGTACACCCTTAGTACTTGTCCTAATATATAGGGGACCCAGACATGGCTACACAGTGCACCCTTAGTACTTGTCCTATTATATAGGGGACCCAGACATGACTACACAGTGCACCCTAATGCTTGTCTTAATACACAGGGGACCCAGACATGACTACACAGTACACCCTTAGTACTTGTCCTAATATATAGGGGACCAGACATGGCTACACAGTGCACCCTTAGTACTTATCCTAATATGCAGGAGACCCAGACATGACTACACAGTGCACCCTTAGTACTTGTCCTAATATATAGGAGACCCAAACATGGCTACACAGTGCACCCTTAGTACTTATCCTAATATATAGGGACTCAGACATGGCTACACAGTGCACCCTAAGTACTTGTCCTAATATATAGGGGACCCAGACATGACTACACAGTGCACCCTAATGCTTGTCCTAATATGCAGGGGACCAAGACATGGCTGCACCGTGCACCCTTACTACTTGTCCTAATATATAGGAGACCAGACATGGCTACATAGTGCACCCTTAGTACTTGTCCTAATATGCAGGGGACCAAGACATGGCTACACAGTGCACCCTTAGTACTTGTCCTAATATATAGGGGGCCCAAACATGACTACACAGTGCACCCTTAGTACTTGTCCTAATATATAGGAGACCAGACATGACTACACAGTGCACCCTTAGTACTTGTCCTAATATATAGGGGGCCAGACATGACTACACAGTGCACCCTTAGTACTTGTCCTAATATATAGGGGGCCAGACATGGCTACACAGTGCACCCTTAGTACTTGATCTAATATGCAGGGGAACAAAGATATGGCTACACAGTGCACCCTTAGTACTTGTCCTAATATGCAGGGGACCCAGACATGGCTACACAGTGCACGCTTAGTACTTGTCCTAATATATAGGGGGCCAGACATGACTACACAGTGCACCCTTAGTACTTTTCCTAATATGCAAGGGAACAAAGATATGGCTACACAGTGCACCCTTAGTACTTGTCCTAATATGCAGGGGACCCAGACATGGCTACACAGTGCACACTTAGTACTTGTCCTAATATATAGGAGACCAGATATGGCTACACAGTGCACCCTTAATACTTGTCCTAATATATAGGGGACCCAGACATGGCTACACAGTGCACCCTTAGTACTTGTCCTAATATGCAGGGGACTAAGACATGGCTACACAGTGCACCCTTAGTACTTGTCCTAATATATAGGAGACCAGACATGGCTACACAGTGCACCCTTAGTAATTGTCCTAATATATAGGAGACCAGATATGGCTACACAGTGCACCCTTAGTACTTGTCCTCATATATAGGGGACCAGACATGACTACACAGTGCACCCTTAGTACTTGTCCTAATATATAGGGAACCCAGACATGACTACACAGTGCACCCTTAGTAATTGTCCTAATATATAGGAGACCAGATATGGCTACACAGTGCACCCTTAGTACTTGTCCTAATATATAGGAGACCAGACATGGCTACACAGTGCACCCTTAGTACTTGTCCTAATATATAGGGGACCAGATATGGCTACACAGTGCACCCTTAGTACTTGTCCTAATATGCAGGGGACCAAGACATGGCTACACAGTGCACCCTTAGTACTTGTCCTAATATTTAGGAGACCCAATATAGCTACACAGTGCACCCTTAGTACTTGTCCTAATATACAGGAGACCCAGACATGACTACACAGTGCACCCTTAATACTTGTCCTAATATATAGGAGACCAGACATGGCTCCACAGGGCACAGTTAGTACTTGTTCTAATATATAGGGACTCAGACATGGCTACACAGGGCACCATTAGTACTTGTCCTAATATATAGGGACCCAGACATGACTACACAGTGCACCCTTAGTACTTGTCCTAATATATAGGAGACCCAATATGGCTACACAGTGCACCCTTAGTACTTGTTCTAATATACAGGAGACCCAATATGGCTATACAGTGCACCCTTAGTACTTGTCCTAATATATAGGGGGCCAGACATGACTACACAGTGCACTCTTAGTAACTGTCTTAATATGCAGGGTACCAAGACATGGCTACACAGTGCACCCTTAGTACTTGTCCTAATATGCAGGGGACCAAGACATGGCTACACAGGACACCCTTAGTACTTGTCCTAATATATAGGGGGCCAGACATGGCTACACAGGGCACCCATAGTACTTGTCCTAATGTATAGGAGACCAGACATGGCTATACAGTGCACCCTTAGTACTTGTCCTAATATATAGGAGACCAGATATGGGTACACAGTGCACCCTTAGTACTTGTCCTAATATGCAGGGGACCCAGACATGGCTACACAGTGCACCCTTAGTACTTGTCCTACTATATAGGAGACCCAGACATGGCTACACAGTGCACCCTTAGTACTTGTCCTAACATACAGGAGACCCAGATATGGCTGCACAGTGTACCCTTAGTACTTGTCTTAATATGCAGGGGACCAAGACATGGCTACACAGTGCACCCTTAGTACTTGTCCTAATATGCAGGGGAACAAAGACATGGCTACACAGTGCACCCTTAGTACGTCTCCTAATATACAGGGGACCAAGACATGGCTACACAGTGCACGCTTAGTACTTGTCCAATATATAGGAGACCAGACATGACTACACAGTGCTCCCTTAGTACTTGTCCTAATATATAGGGACCCAGACATGACTACACAGTGCACCCTAATGCTTGTCCTAATACACAGGGGACCCAGACATGACTACACAGTACACCCTTAGTACTTGTTCTAATATATAAGGACCCAGACATGACTACACAGTGCACCCTTAGTACTTGTCCTAATATATAGGGGACCAGACATGGCTACACAGTGCACCCTTTGTACTTGTCCTAATATACAGGAGACACAGACATGACTACACAGTGCACCCTTAGTACTTGTCCTAATATATAGGGGGCCCAGACATGACTACACAGTGCACCTTTAGTACTTGTCCTAATATGCAGGGGACCCAGACGTGACTACAAAGTGCACCATTAGTACTTGTCCTAATATATAGAGGACCCAGACATGGCTACACAGTGCACCCTTAGTACTTGTCCTAATATATAGGAGACCAGATATGACTAAACAGTGCACCCTTAGTACTTGTCCTTATATATAGGGACCCAGACATGACTACACAGTGCACCCTTAGTACTTGTCCTAATATATAGGAGACCAGATATGGGTACACAGTGCACCCTTAGTACTGGTCCTAATATGCAGGGGACCCAGACATGGCTACACAGTACAGCCTTAGTACTAGTCCTAATATATTGGAGACCCAATATGGCTACACACTGTACCCTTAATACTTGTCCTAATATATAGGAGACCAGATATGGCTACACAGTGCACCCTTAGTACTGGTCCTAAAATGCAGGGGACCAAGACATGGCTACACTGGGCACCCTTAGTACTTGTCCTAATATATAGGAGACCAGATATGGGTACACAGTGCACCCTTAGTACTTGTCCTAATATATAGGAGACCAGATATGGCTACACAGTGCACCCTTAGTACTTGTCCTAATATGCAGGGGACCCAGACATGGCTACACAGTGCACCCTTAGTACTTGTCCTAATATATAGGAGACCCAATATGGCTACACAGTGCACCCTTAGTACTTGTCCTAATACATAGGGACCCAGACATGACTACACAGTGCACCCTTAGTACTTGTCCTAATATATAGGGACCCAGACATGACTACACAGTGCACCCTTAGTACTTGTCCTAATATATAGTAGACCAGATATGGGTACACAGTGCACCCTTAGTACTTGTCCTAATATATAGGGGACCCAGACATGGCTACACAGTGCACCCTTAGTACTTGTCCTAATATGCAGGGGAACAAAGACATGGCTACGCAGTGCACCCTTAGTACTTGTCCTAATATGCAGGGGACCAAGACATGGCTACACAGTGCACCCTTAGTACTTGTCCTAATATATAGGAGACCCAGACATGGCTATACAGTGCACCCTTAGTACTTGTCCTAATATATAGGAGACCAGATATGGCTACACAGTGAACCCTTAGTACTTGTCCTAATATATAGGAGACCAAATATGGGTACATAGTGCACCCTTAGTACTTGTCCTAATATATCGGAGACCCAGTATGGCTACACAGTGCACCCTGAGTACTTGTCCTAATATATAGGGGACCAGACATGGCTACACAGTGCACCCTTAGTACTTGTCCTAATATACAGGAGACCCAGACATGACTACACAGTGCACCCTTATTACTTGTCCTAATATGCAGGGGACCCAGACGTGACTACACAGTGCACCCTTAGTACTTGTCCTAATATATAGGAGACCAGATATGGCTACACAGTGCACCCTTAGTACTTGTCCTAATATATAGGAGACCAGATATGGCTACACAGTGCACCCTTAGTACTTGTTCTAATATATAGGGACCCAGACATGACTACACAGTGCTCCTTTAGTACTTGCCGTAATATATAGGAGACCAGATATGGGTACACAGTGCACCCTTGGTACTTGTCCTAATATATAGGGGACCCAGACATGGCTACACAGTGCACCCTTAGTACTTGTCCTAATATATAGGAACCCAGACATGACTACACAGTGCACCCTTAGTACTTGTCCTAATATATAGGGGAGCAAGACATGGCTACACAGTGCACCCTTAGTACTTGTCCTAATATATAGGAGACCCAGACATGAATACACAGTGCACCCTTAGTACTTGTCCTAATATATAGGAGACCAAATATGGGTACATAGTTCACCCTTAGTACTTGTCCTAATATATAGGGGACCCAGACATGGCTACACAGTGTACCCTTAGTACTTGTTCTAATACATAAGGGGCGCAGACATGGCTACACAATACAGCCTTAGTACTTGTCTTAATATGCAGGGACCAAGACATGGCTACACAGTGCACCCTTAGTACTTCTCCTAATATGCAGGGGAACAAAGACATGGCTACACAGTGCACCCTTAGTACTTCTCCTAATATGCAGGGGACCGAGACATGGCTACACAGTGCACCCTTAGTACTTGTCCTAATATACAGGAGACCCAGACATGGCTACACAGTGCACGCTTTGTACTTGTCCTAATATATAGGAGACCAGATACGGCTACACAGTGCACCCTTAGTACTGGTCCTAATATGCAGGGGACCAAGACATTGCTACACAGTGCACCCTTAGTACTTGTCCTAATATACAGGAGACCCAGACATGGCTACACAGTGCACCCTTAGTACTTGTCCTAATATACAGGAAACCCAGACATGGCTACACAGTGCACCCTTAGTACTTGTCCTAATATATAGGGACTCAGACATGGCTACACAGTGCACCCTTAGTACTTGTCCTAATATATAGAGGACTCAGACATGGCTACACAGTGCACCCATAGTACTTGTTCTAATACATAAGGGGCGCAGACATGGCTACACAATACAGCCTTAGTACTTGTCTTAAAATGTAGGGGAACAAAGACATGGCTACACAGTGCACCCTTAGTACTTGTCCTAATATACAGGAGACCCAGACATGGCTACACAGTGCACCCTTAGTACTTGTCCTAATATACAGGAGACCCAGACATGGCTACACAGTGCACCCTTAGTACTTGTCCTAATATATAGGGACTCAGACATGGCTACACAGTGCACCCTTAGTACTTGTCCTAATATATAGAGGACTCAGACATGGCTACACAGTGCACCCTTAGTACTTGTCCTAATATATAGGAGACCAGATATGGGTACACAGTGCACCCTTAGTACTTGTTCTAATATATAGGGGACCCAGACATCGCTACACAGTGCACCCTTAGTACTTGTCCTAATATACAGAGGACCCAGACATGGCTACACAGTGCACCCTTAGTACTTGTTCTAATACATAAGGTGCGCAGACATGGCTACACAATACAGCCTTAGTACTTGTCTTAATATGCAGGGGACCAAGACATGCCTACACAGTGCACCCTTAGTACTTGTCCTAATATGCAGGGGAACAAAGACATGGCTACACAGTGCACCCTTAGTACTTGTCCTAATGTGCAGGGGACCAAGACATGGCTACACAGTGCACCCTTAGTACTTGTCCTAATATATAGGGGACCCAGACATGGCTACACAGTTCACCCTTAGTACTTGTCCTAATATATAGGGGACCAAGACATGGCCACACAGTGCACCCTTAGTACTTGTCCTAATATATAGGGACCAGGACATGGCTACACAGTGCCCCCTTAGTACTTGTCCTAATATATAGGAGACCAGATATGGCTACACAGTGCACCCTTAGTACTTGTCCTATTATGCAGGGGACCAAGACATGGCTACACAGTGCACCCTTAGTACTTGTCCTAATATATAGGAGACCAGATATGGGTACACTGTGCACCCTTAGTACTTGTCCTAATATATAGGGGACCCAGACATGGCTACACAGTTCACCCTTAGTACTTGTCCTAATATATAGGGGACCAAGACATGGCCACACAGTGCACCCTTAGTACTTGTCCTAATATATAGGGACCCAGACATGGCTACACAGTGCCCCCTTAGTACTTGTCCTAATATATAGGAGACCAGATATGGCTACACAGTGCACCCTTAGTACTTGTCCTAATGTGCAGGGGACCAAGACATGGCTACACAGTGCACCCTTAGTACTTGTCCTAATATATAGGAGACCAGATATGGGTACACTGTGCACCCTTAGTACTTGTCCTAATATATAGGGGACCCAGACATGGCTACACAGTTCACCCTTAGTACTTGTCCTAATATATAGGGGACCAGATATGGCTACACAGTGCACCCTTAGTACTTGTCCTAATATATAGGGGACCCAGACATGGCTACACAGTTCACCCTTAGTACTTGTCCTAATATATAGGGGACCAAGACATGGCCACACAGTGCACCCTTAGTACTTGTCCTAATATATAGGGGCCCAGACATGGCTACACAGTGCACCCTTAGTACTTGTCCTAATATATAGGAGACCCAATATGGCTACACAGTGCACCCTTAGTACTTGTCCTAATATGCAGGAGACCCAGACATGACTACACAGTTCACCCTTAGTACTTCTCCTAATATATAGGAGACCCAGACATGGCTCCACAGGGCACAGTTAGTACTTGTTCTAATATATAGGGACTCAGACATGGCTACATAGTGCACCCTTAGTACTTGTCCTAATATATAGGGGACCCAGACATGGCTACACAGTGCACCCTTAGTACTTGTCCTAATATATAGGAGACCAGATATGACTAAACAGTGCACCCTTAGTACTTGTCCTAATATATAGGGACCCAGACATGACTACACAGTGCACCCTTAGTACTTGTCCTAATATATAGGAGACCAGATATGGGTACACAGTGCACCCTTAGTACTGGTCCTAATATGCAGGGGACCCAGACATGGCTACACAGTACAGCCTTAGTACTAGTCCTAATATATTGGAGACCCAATATGGCTACACACTGTACCCTTAATACTTGTCCTAATATATAGGAGACCAGATATGGCTACACAGTGCACCCTTAGTACTGGTCCTAAAATGCAGGGGACCAAGACATGGCTACACTGGGCACCCTTAGTACTTGTCCTAATATATAGGAGACCAGATATGGCTACACAGTGCACCCTTAGTACTTGTCCTAATATGCAGGGGACCCAGACATGGCTACACAGTGCACCCTTAGTACTTGTCCTAATATATAGGAGACCCAATATGGCTACACAGTGCACCCTTAGTACTTGTCCTAATACATAGGGACCCAGACATGACTACACAGTGCACCCTTAGTACTTGTCCTAATATATAGGGACCCAGACATGACTACACAGTGCACCCTTAGTACTTGTCCTAATATATAGTAGACCAGATATGGGTACACAGTGCACCCTTAGTACTTGTCCTAATATATAGGGGACCCAGACATGGCTACACAGTGCACCCTTAGTACTTGTCCTAATATGCAGGGGAACAAAGACATGGCTACGCAGTGCACCCTTAGTACTTGTCCTAATATGCAGGGGACCAAGACATGGCTACACAGTGCACCCTTAGTACTTGTCCTAATATATAGGAGACCCAGACATGGCTATACAGTGCACCCTTAGTACTTGTCCTAATATATAGGAGACCAGATATGGCTACACAGTGAACCCTTAGTACTTGTCCTAATATATAGGAGACCAAATATGGGTACATAGTGCACCCTTAGTACTTGTCCTAATATATCGGAGACCCAGTATGGCTACACAGTGCACCCTGAGTACTTGTCCTAATATATAGGGGACCAGACATGGCTACACAGTGCACCCTTAGTACTTGTCCTAATATACAGGAGACCCAGACATGACTACACAGTGCACCCTTATTACTTGTCCTAATATATAGGGACCCAGACATGACTACACAGTGCACCTTTAGTACTTGTCCTAATATGCAGGGGACCCAGACGTGACTACACAGTGCACCCTTAGTACTTGTCCTAATATATAGGAGACCAGATATGGCTACACAGTGCACCCTTAGTACTTGTCCTAATATATAGGAGACCAGATATGGCTACACAGTGCACCCTTAGTACTTGTTCTAATATATAGGGACCCAGACATGACTACACAGTGCTCCCTTAGTACTTGCCGTAATATATAGGAGACCAGATATGGGTACACAGTGCACCCTTGGTACTTGTCCTAATATATAGGGGACCCAGACATGGCTACACAGTGCACCCTTAGTACTTGTCCTAATATATAGGAACCCAGACATGACTACACAGTGCACCCTTAGTACTTGTCCTAATATATAGGGGAGCAAGACATGGCTACACAGTGCACCCTTAGTACTTGTCCTAATATATAGGAGACCAAATATGGGTACATAGTTCACCCTTAGTACTTGTCCTAATATATAGGGGACCCAGACATGGCTACACAGTGTACCCTTAGTACTTGTTCTAATACATAAGGGGCGCAGACATGGCTACACAATACAGCCTTAGTACTTGTCTTAATATGCAGGGACCAAGACATGGCTACACAGTGCACCCTTAGTACTTCTCCTAATATGCAGGGGAACAAAGACATGGCTACACAGTGCACCCTTAGTACTTCTCCTAATATGCAGGGGACCGAGACATGGCTACACAGTGCACCCTTAGTACTTGTCCTAATATACAGGAGACCCAGACATGGCTACACAGTGCACGCTTTGTACTTGTCCTAATATATAGGAGACCAGATACGGCTACACAGTGCACCCTTAGTACTGGTCCTAATATGCAGGGGACCAAGACATTGCTACACAGTGCACCCTTAGTACTTGTCCTAATATACAGGAGACCCAGACATGGCTACACAGTGCACCCTTAGTACTTGTCCTAATATACAGGAGACCCAGACATGGCTACACAGTGCACCCTTAGTACTTGTCCTAATATATAGGGACTCAGACATGGCTACACAGTGCACCCTTAGTACTTGTCCTAATATATAGAGGACTCAGACATGGCTACACAGTGCACCCATAGTACTTGTTCTAATACATAAGGGGCGCAGACATGGCTACACAATACAGCCTTAGTACTTGTCTTAATATGCAGGGGAACAAAGACATGGCTACACAGTGCACCCTTAGTACTTGTCCTAATATACAGGAGACCCAGACATGGCTACACAGTGCACCCTTAGTACTTGTCCTAATATACAGGAGACCCAGACATGGCTACACAGTGCACCCTTAGTACTTGTCCTAATATATAGGGACTCAGACATGGCTACACAGTGCACCCTTAGTACTTGTCCTAATATATAGAGGACTCAGACATGGCTACACAGTGCACCCTTAGTACTTGTCCTAATATATAGGAGACCAGATATGGGTACACAGTGCACCCTTAGTACTTGTTCTAATATATAGGGGACCCAGACATCGCTACACAGTGCACCCTTAGGACTTGTCCTAATATACAGAGGACCCAGACATGGCTACACAGTGCACCCTTAGTACTTGTTCTAATACATAAGGTGCGCAGACATGGCTACACAATACAGCCTTAGTACTTGTCTTAATATGCAGGGGACCAAGACATGCCTACACAGTGCACCCTTAGTACTTGTCCTAATATGCAGGGGAACAAAGACATGGCTACACAGTGCACCCTTAGTACTTGTCCTAATGTGCAGGGGACCAAGACATGGCTACACAGTGCACCCTTAGTACTTGTCCTAATATATAGGAGACCAGATATGGGTACACAGTGCACCCTTAGTACTTGTCCTAATATATAGGGGACCCAGACATGGCTACACAGTTCACCCTTAGTACTTGTCCTAATATATAGGGGACCAAGACATGGCCACACAGTGCACCCTTAGTACTTGTCCTAATATATAGGGACCAGGACATGGCTACACAGTGCCCCCTTAGTACTTGTCCTAATATATAGGAGACCAGATATGGCTACACAGTGCACCCTTAGTACTTGTCCTATTATGCAGGGGACCAAGACATGGCTACACAGTGCACCCTTCGTACTTGTCCTAATATATAGGAGACCAGATATGGGTACACTGTGCACCCTTAGTACTTGTCCTAATATATAGGGGACCCAGACATGGCTACACAGTTCACCCTTAGTACTTGTCCTAATATATAGGGGACCAAGACATGGCCACACAGTGCACCCTTAGTACTTGTCCTAATATATAGGGACCCAGACATGGCTACACAGTGCCCCCTTAGTACTTGTCCTAATATATAGGAGACCAGATATGGCTACACAGTGCACCCTTAGTACTTGTCCTAATGTGCAGGGGACCAAGACATGGCTACACAGTGCACCCTTAGTACTTGTCCTAATATATAGGAGACCAGATATGGGTACACTGTGCACCCTTAGTACTTGTCCTAATATATAGGGGACCCAGACATGGCTACACAGTTCACCCTTAGTACTTGTCCTAATATATAGGGGACCAGATATGGCTACACAGTGCACCCTTAGTACTTGTCCTAATATATAGGGGACCCAGACATGGCTACACAGTTCACCCTTAGTACTTGTCCTAATATATAGGGGACCAAGACATGGCCACACAGTGCACCCTTAGTACTTGTCCTAATATATAGGGGCCCAGACATGGCTACACAGTGCACCCTTAGTACTTGTCCTAATATATAGGAGACCCAATATGGCTACACAGTGCACCCTTAGTACTTGTCCTAATATGCAGGAGACCCAGACATGACTACACAGTTCACCCTTAGTACTTCTCCTAATATATAGGAGACCCAGACATGGCTCCACAGGGCACAGTTAGTACTTGTTCTAATATATAGGGACTCAGACATGGCTACATAGTGCACCCTTAGTACTTGTCCTAATATATAGGGGACCCAGACATGACTACACAGTGCACCCTTAGTACTTGTCCTAATATATAGGAGACCAGATATGACTAAACAGTGCACCCTTAGTACTTGTCCTAATATATAGGGACCCAGACATGACTACACAGTGCACCCTTAGTACTTGTCCTAATATATAGGACACCAGATATGGGTACACAGTGCACCCTTAGTACTGGTCCTAATATGCAGGGGACCCAGACATGGCTACACAGTACAGCCTTAGTACTAGTCCTAATATATTGGAGACCCAATATGGCTACACACTGTACCCTTAATACTTGTCCTAATATATAGGAGACCAGATATGGCTACACAGTGCACCCTTAGTACTGGTCCTAAAATGCAGGGGACCAAGACATGGCTACACTGGGCACCCTTAGTACTTGTCCTAATATATAGGAGACCAGATATGGGTACACAGTGCACCCTTAGTACTTGTCCTAATATATAGGAGACCAGATATGGCTACACAGTGCACCCTTAGTACTTGTCCTAATATGCAGGGGACCCAGACATGGCTACACAGTGCACCCTTAGTACTTGTCCTAATATATAGGAGACCCAATATGGCTACACAGTGCACCCTTAGTACTTGTCCTAATACATAGGGACCCAGACATGACTACACAGTGCACCCTTAGTACTTGTCCTAATATATAGGGACCCAGACATGACTACACAGTGCACCCTTAGTACTTGTCCTAATATATAGTAGACCAGATATGGGTACACAGTGCACCCTTAGTACTTGTCCTAATATATAGGGGACCCAGACATGGCTACACAGTGCACCCTTAGTACTTGTCCTAATATGCAGGGGAACAAAGACATGGCTACGCAGTGCACCCTTAGTACTTGTCCTAATATGCAGGGGACCAAGACATGGCTACACAGTGCACCCTTAGTACTTGTCCTAATATATAGGAGACCCAGACATGGCTATACAGTGCACCCTTAGTACTTGTCCTAATATATAGGAGACCAGATATGGCTACACAGTGAACCCTTAGTACTTGTCCTAATATATAGGAGACCAAATATGGGTACAAAGTGCACCCTTAGTACTTGTCCTAATATATCGGAGACCCAGTATGGCTACACAGTGCACCCTGAGTACTTGTCCTAATATATAGGGGACCAGACATGGCTACACAGTGCACCCTTAGTACTTGTCCTAATATACAGGAGACCCAGACATGACTACACAGTGCACCCTTATTACTTGTCCTAATATATAGGGACCCAGACATGACTACACAGTGCACCTTTAGTACTTGTCCTAATATGCAGGGGACCCAGACGTGACTACACAGTGCACCCTTAGTACTTGTCCTAATATATAGGAGACCAGATATGGCTACACAGTGCACCCTTAGTACTTGTCCTAATATATAGGAGACCAGATATGGCTACACAGTGCACCCTTAGTACTTGTTCTAATATATAGGGGACCCAGACATGGCTACACAGTGCACCCTTAGTACTTGTCCTAATATATAGGAACCCAGACATGACTACACAGTGCACCCTTAGTACTTGTCCTAATATATAGGGGAGCAAGACATGGCTACACAGTGCACCCTTAGTACTTGTCCTAATATATAGGAGACCCAGACATGAATACACAGTGCACCCTTAGTACTTGTCCTAATATATAGGAGACCAAATATGGGTACATAGTTCACCCTTAGTACTTGTCCTAATATATAGGGGACCCAGACATGGCTACACAGTGTACCCTTAGTACTTGTTCTAATACATAAGGGGCGCAGACATGGCTACACAATACAGCCTTAGTACTTGTCTTAATATGCAGGGACCAAGACATGGCTACACAGTGCACCCTTAGTACTTCTCCTAATATGCAGGGGAACAAAGACATGGCTACACAGTGCACCCTTAGTACTTCTCCTAATATGCAGGGGACCGAGACATGGCTACACAGTGCACGCTTTGTACTTGTCCTAATATATAGGAGACCAGATACGGCTACACAGTGCACCCTTAGTACTGGTCCTAATATGCAGGGGACCAAGACATTGCTACACAGTGCACCCTTAGTACTTGTCCTAATATACAGGAGACCCAGACATGGCTACACAGTGCACCCTTAGTACTTGTCCTAATATACAGGAGACCCAGACATGGCTACACAGTACAGCCTTAGTACTAGTCCTAATATATTGGAGACCCAATATGGCTACACACTGTACCCTTAATACTTGTCCTAATATATAGGAGACCAGATATGGCTACACAGTGCACCCTTAGTACTGGTCCTAAAATGCAGGGGACCAAGACATGGCTACACTGGGCACCCTTAGTACTTGTCCTAATATATAGGAGACCAGATATGGGTACACAGTGCACCCTTAGTACTTGTCCTAATATATAGGAGACCAGATATGGCTACACAGTGCACCCTTAGTACTTGTCCTAATATGCAGGGGACCCAGACATGGCTACACAGTGCACCCTTAGTACTTGTCCTAATATATAGGAGACCCAATATGGCTACACAGTGCACCCTTAGTACTTGTCCTAATACATAGGGACCCAGACATGACTACACAGTGCACCCTTAGTACTTGTCCTAATATATAGGGACCCAGACATGACTACACAGTGCACCCTTAGTACTTGTCCTAATATATAGTAGACCAGATATGGGTACACAGTGCACCCTTAGTACTTGTCCTAATATATAGGGGACCCAGACATGGCTACACAGTGCACCCTTAGTACTTGTCCTAATATGCAGGGGAACAAAGACATGGCTACGCAGTGCACCCTTAGTACTTGTCCTAATATGCAGGGGACCAAGACATGGCTACACAGTGCACCCTTAGTACTTGTCCTAATATACAGGAGACCCAGACATGACTACACAGTGCACCCTTATTACTTGTCCTAATATATAGGGACCCAGACATGACTACACAGTGCACCTTTAGTACTTGTCCTAATATGCAGGGGACCCAGACGTGACTACACAGTGCACCCTTAGTACTTGTCCTAATATATAGGAGACCAGATATGGCTACACAGTGCACCCTTAGTACTTGTCCTAATATATAGGAGACCAGATATGGCTACACAGTGCACCCTTAGTACTTGTTCTAATATATAGGGACCCAGACATGACTACACAGTGCTCCCTTAGTACTTGCCGTAATATATAGGAGACCAGATATGGGTACACAGTGCACCCTTGGTACTTGTCCTAATATATAGGGGACCCAGACATGGCTACACAGTGCACCCTTAGTACTTGTCCTAATATATAGGAACCCAGACATGACTACACAGTGCACCCTTAGTACTTGTCCTAATATATAGGGGAGCAAGACATGGCTACACAGTGCACCCTTAGTACTTGTCCTAATATATAGGAGACCCAGACATGAATACACAGTGCACCCTTAGTACTTGTCCTAATATATAGGAGACCAAATATGGGTACATAGTTCACCCTTAGTACTTGTCCTAATATATAGGGGACCCAGACATGGCTACACAGTGTACCCTTAGTACTTGTTCTAATACATAAGGGGCGCAGACATGGCTACACAATACAGCCTTAGTACTTGTCTTAATATGCAGGGACCAAGACATGGCTACACAGTGCACCCTTAGTACTTCTCCTAATATGCAGGGGAACAAAGACATGGCTACACAGTGCACCCTTAGTACTTCTCCTAATATGCAGGGGACCGAGACATGGCTACACAGTGCACCCTTAGTACTTGTCCTAATATACAGGAGACCCAGACATGGCTACACAGTGCACGCTTTGTACTTGTCCTAATATATAGGAGACCAGATACGGCTACACAGTGCACCCTTAGTACTGGTCCTAATATGCAGGGGACCAAGACATTGCTACACAGTGCACCCTTAGTACTTGTCCTAATATACAGGAGACCCAGACATGGCTACACAGTGCACCCTTAGTACTTGTCCTAATATACAGGAAACCCAGACATGGCTACACAGTGCACCCTTAGTACTTGTCCTAATATATAGGGACTCAGACATGGCTACACAGTGCACCCTTAGTACTTGTCCTAATATATAGAGGACTCAGACATGGCTACACAGTGCACCCATAGTACTTGTTCTAATACATAAGGGGCGCAGACATGGCTACACAATACAGCCTTAGTACTTGTCTTAATATGCAGGGGAACAAAGACATGGCTACACAGTGCACCCTTAGTACTTGTCCTAATATACAGGAGACCCAGACATGGCTACACAGTGCACC
The DNA here is from genome assembly GCF_035609145.1 of Eleutherodactylus coqui. Classification (NCBI taxonomy): domain Eukaryota; kingdom Metazoa; phylum Chordata; class Amphibia; order Anura; family Eleutherodactylidae; genus Eleutherodactylus; species Eleutherodactylus coqui. The sequence goes on along the minus strand of NW_027101892.1, from coordinate 110,957 downwards.
CTTAGTACTTGTCCTAATATACAGGAGACCCAGACATGGCTACACAGTGCACCCTTAGTACTTGTCCTAATATATAGGGACTCAGACATGGCTACACAGTGCACCCTTAGTACTTGTCCTAATATATAGAGGACTCAGACATGGCTACACAGTGCACCCTTAGTACTTGTCCTAATATATAGGAGACCAGATATGGGTACACAGTGCACCCTTAGTACTTGTTCTAATATATAGGGGACCCAGACATCGCTACACAGTGCACCCTTAGTACTTGTCCTAATATACAGAGGACCCAGACATGGCTACACAGTGCACCCTTAGTACTTGTTCTAATACATAAGGTGCGCAGACATGGCTACACAATACAGCCTTAGTACTTGTCTTAATATGCAGGGGACCAAGACATGCCTACACAGTGCACCCTTAGTACTTGTCCTAATATGCAGGGGAACAAAGACATGGCTACACAGTGCACCCTTAGTACTTGTCCTAATGTGCAGGGGACCAAGACATGGCTACACAGTGCACCCTTAGTACTTGTCCTAATATATAGGAGACCAGATATGGGTACACTGTGCACCCTTAGTACTTGTCCTAATATATAGGGGACCCAGACATGGCTACACAGTTCACCCTTAGTACTTGTCCTAATATATAGGGGACCAGATATGGCTACACAGTGCACCCTTAGTACTTGTCCTAATATATAGGGGACCCAGACATGGCTACACAGTTCACCCTTAGTACTTGTCCTAATATATAGGGGACCAAGACATGGCCACACAGTGCACCCTTAGTACTTGTCCTAATATATAGGGGCCCAGACATGGCTACACAGTGCACCCTTAGTACTTGTCCTAATATATAGGAGACCCAATATGGCTACACAGTGCACCCTTAGTACTTGTCCTAATATGCAGGAGACCCAGACATGACTACACAGTTCACCCTTAGTACTTCTCCTAATATATAGGAGACCCAGACATGGCTCCACAGGGCACAGTTAGTACTTGTTCTAATATATAAGGACTCAGACATGGCTACATAGTGCACCCTTAGTACTTGTCCTAATATATAGGGGACCCAGACATGGCTACACAGTGCACCCTTAGTACTTGTCCTAATATACAGGAGACCAGATATGACTAAACAGTGCACCCTTAGTACTTGTCCTAATATATAGGGACCCAGACATGACTACACAGTGCACCCTTAGTACTTGTCCTAATATATAGGAGACCAGATATGGGTACACAGTGCACCCTTAGTACTGGTCCTAATATGCAGGGGACCCAGACATGGCTACACAGTACAGCCTTAGTACTAGTCCTAATATATTGGAGACCCAATATGGCTACACACTGTACCCTTAATACTTGTCCTAATATATAGGAGACCAGATATGGCTACACAGTGCACCCTTAGTACTGGTCCTAAAATGCAGGGGACCAAGACATGGCTACACTGGGCACCCTTAGTACTTGTCCTAATATATAGGAGACCAGATATGGGTACACAGTGCACCCTTAGTACTTGTCCTAATATATAGGAGACCAGATATGGCTACACAGTGCACCCTTAGTACTTGTCCTAATATGCAGGGGACCCAGACATGGCTACACAGTGCACCCTTAGTACTTGTCCTAATATATAGGAGACCCAATATGGCTACACAGTGCACCCTTAGTACTTGTCCTAATACATAGGGACCCAGACATGACTACACAGTGCACCCTTAGTACTTGTCCTAATATATAGGGACCCAGACATGACTACACAGTGCACCCTTAGTACTTGTCCTAATATATAGTAGACCAGATATGGGTACACAGTGCACCCTTAGTACTTGTCCTAATATATAGGGGACCCAGACATGGCTACACAGTGCACCCTTAGTACTTGTCCTAATATGCAGGGGAACAAAGACATGGCTACGCAGTGCACCCTTAGTACTTGTCCTAATATGCAGGGGACCAAGACATGGCTACACAGTGCACCCTTAGTACTTGTCCTAATATATAGGAGACCCAGACATGGCTATACAGTGCACCCTTAGTACTTGTCCTAATATATAGGAGACCAGATATGGCTACACAGTGAACCCTTAGTACTTGTCCTAATATATAGGAGACCAAATATGGGTACAAAGTGCACCCTTAGTACTTGTCCTAATATATCGGAGACCCAGTATGGCTACACAGTGCACCCTGAGTACTTGTCCTAATATATAGGGGACCAGACATGGCTACACAGTGCACCCTTAGTACTTGTCCTAATATACAGGAGACCCAGACATGACTACACAGTGCACCCTTATTACTTGTCCTAATATATAGGGACCCAGACATGACTACACAGTGCACCTTTAGTACTTGTCCTAATATGCAGGGGACCCAGACGTGACTACACAGTGCACCCTTAGTACTTGTCCTAATATATAGGAGACCAGATATGGCTACACAGTGCACCCTTAGTACTTGTCCTAATATATAGGAGACCAGATATGGCTACACAGTGCACCCTTAGTACTTGTTCTAATATATAGGGACCCAGACATGACTACACAGTGCTCCCTTAGTACTTGCCGTAATATATAGGAGACCAGATATGGGTACACAGTGCACCCTTGGTACTTGTCCTAATATATAGGGGACCCAGACATGGCTACACAGTGCACCCTTAGTACTTGTCCTAATATATAGGAACCCAGACATGACTACACAGTGCACCCTTAGTACTTGTCCTAATATATAGGGGAGCAAGACATGGCTACACAGTGCACCCTTAGTACTTGTCCTAATATATAGAGGACTCAGACATGGCTACACAGTGCACCCTTAGTACTTGTCCTAATATATAGGAGACCAGATATGGGTACACAGTGCACCCTTAGTACTTGTTCTAATATATAGGGGACCCAGACATCGCTACACAGTGCACCCTTAGTACTTGTCCTAATATACAGAGGACCCAGACATGGCTACACAGTGCACCCTTAGTACTTGTTCTAATACATAAGGTGCGCAGACATGGCTACACAATACAGCCTTAGTACTTGTCTTAATATGCAGGGGACCAAGACATGCCTACACAGTGCACCCTTAGTACTTGTCCTAATATGCAGGGGAACAAAGACATGGCTACACAGTGCACCCTTAGTACTTGTCCTAATGTGCAGGGGACCAAGACATGGCTACACAGTGCACCCTTAGTACTTGTCCTAATATATAGGAGACCAGATATGGGTACACTGTGCACCCTTAGTACTTGTCCTAATATATAGGGGACCCAGACATGGCTACACAGTTCACCCTTAGTACTTGTCCTAATATATAGGGGACCAAGACATGGCCACACAGTGCACCCTTAGTACTTGTCCTAATATATAGGGACCAGGACATGGCTACACAGTGCCCCCTTAGTACTTGTCCTAATATATAGGAGACCAGATATGGCTACACAGTGCACCCTTAGTACTTGTCCTATTATGCAGGGGACCAAGACATGGCTACACAGTGCACCCTTCGTACTTGTCCTAATATATAGGAGACCAGATATGGGTACACTGTGCACCCTTAGTACTTGTCCTAATATATAGGGGACCCAGACATGGCTACACAGTTCACCCTTAGTACTTGTCCTAATATATAGGGGACCAAGACATGGCCACACAGTGCACCCTTAGTACTTGTCCTAATATATAGGGACCCAGACATGGCTACACAGTGCCCCCTTAGTACTTGTCCTAATATATAGGAGACCAGATATGGCTACACAGTGCACCCTTAGTACTTGTCCTAATGTGCAGGGGACCAAGACATGGCTACACAGTGCACCCTTAGTACTTGTCCTAATATATAGGAGACCAGATATGGGTACACTGTGCACCCTTAGTACTTGTCCTAATATATAGGGGACCCAGACATGGCTACACAGTTCACCCTTAGTACTTGTCCTAATATATAGGGGACCAGATATGGCTACACAGTGCACCCTTAGTACTTGTCCTAATATATAGGGGACCCAGACATGACTACACAGTGCACCCTTAGTACTTGTCCTAATATATAGGGAACCCAGACATGACTACACAGTGCACCCTTAGTACTTGTCCTAATATATAGGGGCCCAAGACATGGCTACACAGTGCACCCTTAGTACTTGTCCTAATATATAGGGACCCAGACATGACTACACAGTGCACCCTTAGAACTTGTCCTAATATATAGGGACCCAGACATGGCTACACATTGCACGCTTAGTACTTATCCTAATATACAGGAGACCAGACATGACTACACAGTGCACCCTTATTACTTGTCCTAATATATAGGGGACCAGACATGACTACACAGTGCACCCTTAGTACTTGTCCTAATATATAGGGACCCAGACATGACTACACAGTGCACCCTTAGAACTTGTCCTAATATATAGGGACCCAGACATGACTACACAGTGCACCCTTAGTACTTGTCCTAATATATAGGGACCCATAGATGACTACACAGTGCACGCTTAGTACTTATCCTAATATACAGGAGACCCAGACATGACTACACAGTGCACCCTTAGTACTTGTCCTAATATGTAGGGACCCAGACATGGCTACACAGTGCACCCTTAGTACTTGTCCTAATATATAGGGACCCAGACATGACTACACAGTGCACCCTTAGTACTTATCCCAATATACAGGAGACCAGACATGACTACACAGTGTACCCTTAGTACTTGTCTTAATATATAGGAGATCAGATATGGGTACACAGTGCACCCTTGGTACTTGTCCTAATATATAGGAGACCAGATATGGGTACACAGTGCACCCTTAGTACTTGTCCTAATATACAGGAGACCCAGACATGACTACACAGTGCAGCCTTAGTACTTGTCCTAATATATAGGGGACCCACACATGGCTACACAGTGCACCCTTAGTACTTGTCCTAATATATAGGGACCCAGACATGACTACACAGTGCACCCTAAGTACTTGTCCTAATATATAGGGACCCAGACATGACTACACAGTGCACCCTTAGTACTTGTCCTAATATATAGGGAACCCAGACATGACTACACAGTGCACCCTTAGTACTTGTCCTAATATATAGGGAACCCAGACATGACTACACAGTGCACCCTTAGTACTTGTCCTAATACATAAGGGGCCCAAGACATGGCTACACAGTGCACCCTTAGTACTTTTCCTAATATATAGGGACCCAGACATGACTACACAGTGCACCCTTAGTACTTGTCCTAATATATAGGGGACCCAGACATGACTACACAGTACAGCCTTAGTACTTGTCCTAATATATAGGAGACCAGATATGGCTACACAGTGCACCCTTAGTACTTGTCTTAATATGCAGGGGACCAAGACATGGCTACACAGTACACCCATAGTACTTGTCCTAATATGCAGGGGAACAAAGACATGGCTACACAGTGCACCCTTAGTACTTGTCCTAATATATAGGGACCCAGATATGACTACACAGTGCACCCTTAGTACTTATCCTAATATACAGGAAACCAGACATGACTACACAGTGCACCCTTAGTACTTGTCCTAATATATAGGAGACCAGATATGGGTACACAGTGCACCCTTGGTACTTGTCCTAATATATAGGGTACCCAGACATGACTACACAGTGCACCCTTAGTACTTGTCCTAATATATAGGAGACCAGATATGGGTACACAGTGCACCCTTAGTACTTGTCCTAATATATAGGAGACCAGATATGGGTACACAGTGCACCCTTAGTACTTGTCCAAATATATAGGGGACCCAGACATGGCTACACAGTGCACCCTTAGTACTTGTCCTAATATACAGGGGGCCCAGACATGGCTACACAGTGCACCCTTAGTACTTGTTCTAATACATGAGGCGCGCAGACATGGCTACACAGTGCACGCTTTGTACTTGTCCTAATATATAGGAGACCCAATATGGCTACACAGTGCACCCTTAGTACTTGTCCTAATATATAGGGGACCAGACATGGCTACACAGGGCACCCTTAGTACTTGTCCTAATATACAGGAGACCCTGACATGACTACACAGTGCACCCTAATGCTTGTCCTAATACACAGGGGACCCAATATGGCTACACAGTGCACCCTTGGTACTTGTCCTAATATATAGGAGACCACATATGGCTACACAGTGCACCCTTAGTACTTGTCCAAATATATAGGGGACCCAGACATGGCTACACAGTGCACCCTTAGTACTTGTCCTAATATACAGGGGGCCCAGACATGGCTACACAGTGCACCCTTAGTACTTGTCCTAATATATACGAGACCCAATATGGCTACACAGTGCACCCTTAGTACTTGTCCTAATATATAGGAGACCAGACATGGCTACACAGTGCACCCTTAGTACTTATCCTAATATACAGGAGACCAGATATGACTACACAGTGCACCCTTAGTACTTATCCTAATATACAGGAGACCAGACATTACTACACAGTGCACCCTTAGTACTTGTCTTAATATGCAGGGGACCAAGACATGGCTACACAGTGCACCCTTAGTACTTGTCCTAATATGCAGAGGAACAAAGACATGGCTACACAGTGCAACCTTAGTACTTGTCCTAATATATAGGAGCCCAGACATGGCTACACAGTGCACCCTTAGTACTTGTCCTAATATATAGGAGACCAGATATGGGTACACAGTGCACCCTTAGTACTTGTCCTAATATATAGGAGACCAGACATGGCTCCACAGGGCACCCTTAGTACTTGTCATAATATATAGGAGACCCAATATGGCTACACAGTGCACCCTTAGTACTTGTCCTAATATACAGGAGACCCAGACATGACTACACAGTGCACCCTTAGTACTTGTCCTAATATATAGGGGGCCAGACATGGCTACACAGTGCACCCTTAGTACTTGTCCTAATATGCAGGGGAACAAAGATATGGCTACACAGTGCACCCTTAGTACTTTTCCTAATATGCAGGGGACCCAGATATGGCTACACAGTGCACGCTTAGTACTTGTCCTAATATATAGGGGGCCAGACATGACGACACAGTGCACCCTTAGTACTTTTCCTAATATGCAGGGGAACAAAGATATGGCTACACAGTGCACCCTTAGTACTTGTCCTAATATGCAGGGGACCTAGATATGGCTACACAGTGCATGCTTAGTACTTGTCCTAATATATAGGAGACCAGACATGGCTATACAGTGCACCCTTAGTACTTGTCCTAATATATAGGAGACCAGATATGGCTATACAGTGCACCCTTGGTACTTGTCCTAATATATAGGAGACCAAGACATGGCTACACAGTGCACCCTTAGTACTTGTCCTAATATATAGGGGACCAAGACATGGCTACACAGTGCACCCTTAGTACTTGTCCTAGTATACAGAGGGCCCAGACATGGCTACACAGTGCACCCTTAGTACTTGTCCTAACATACAGGAGACCCAGATATGGCTGCACAGTGCACCCTTAGTAATTGTCCTAATATGCAGGGGACCAAGACATGGCTACACAGTGCACCCTTAGTACTTGTCCTAATATGCAGGGGACCAAGACATGGCTACACAGTGCACCCTTAGTACTTGTCCTAATATACAGGAGACCCAGACATGACAACACAGTGCACCCTTAATACTTGTTCTAATATATAGGAGACTAGATATGGCTCCACAGGGCACAGTTACTACTTGTCCTAATATATAGGGGACCAGACATGACTACACAGTGCACCCTTAGTACTTGTCCTAATATATAGGGGACCAGACATGGCTACACAGTGCACCCTTAGTACTTATCCTAATATACAGGAGACCCCGACATGACTACACAGTGCACCCTTAGTACTTGTCCTAATATATAGGGACCCAGACATGGCTACACAGTGCACCCTTAGTACTTGTCCTAATATATAGGGACCCAGACATGACTACACAGTGCACCCTTAGTACTTGTCCTAATATTTAGGGACTCAGACATGGCTACACAGTGCACCCTTAGTACTTGTCCTAATATATAGGAGACCAGATATGGCTACACAGTGCACCCTTAGTACTTGTCCTAATATATAGGAGACCAGATATGGCTACACAGTGCACCCTTAGTACTTGTCCTAATATATAGGGACCCAGACATGACTACACAGTGCACCCTTAGTACTTGTCCTAATATATAGGAGACCAGATATGGGTACACAGTGCACCCTTAGTACTGGTCCTAATATGCAGGGGACCCAGACATGGCTACACAGTACAGCCTTAGTACTAGTCCTAATATATTGGATACCCAATATGGCTACACACTGTACCCTTAATACTTGTCCTAATATATAGGAGACCAGATATGGCTACACAGTGCACCCTTAGTACTGGTCCTAAAATGCAGGGGACCAAGACATGGCTACACAGGGCACCCTTAGTACTTGTCCTAATATACAGGGGACCCAGACATGACTACACAGTGCACCCTTAGTACTTGTCCTAATATATAGGGGGCCCAAACATGACTACACAGTGCACCCTTAGTACTTGTCCTAATATATAGGAGACCAGACATGACTACACAGTGCACCCTTAGTACTTGTCCTAATATACAGGAGACCCAGACATGACTACACAGTGCACCCTTAATACTTGTCCTAATATATAGATGACCAGACATGGCTCCACAGGGCACAGTTAGTACTTGTTCTAATATATAGGGGACCCAGACATGGCTACACAGTGCACCCTTAGTACTTGTCCTAATATGCAGGGGACCCAGACATGGCTACACAGTGCACCCTTAGTACTTGTCCTAATATATAGGAGACCCAGACATGGCTACACAGTGCACCCTTAGTACTTGTCCTAATATATAGGAGACCAGATATGGCTACACAGTGCACCCTTAGTACTTGTCCTAATATATAGGAGACCAGATATGGCTACACAGTGCACCCTTAGTACTTGTCCTAATATATAGGAGACCAGACATGGCTCCACAGGGCACAGTTAGTACTTGTTCTAATATATAGGGACCCAGACATGACTACACAGTGCACCCTTAATACTTGACCTAATATATAGGAGACCAGACATGGCTACACAGTGCACCCTTAGTGCTTGTCCTAATATATAGGGGACCCAGACATGGCTACACAGTGCACCCTTAGTACTTGTCCTAATATGCAGGGGACCCAGACTTGGCTACACAGTGCACCCTTAGTACTTGTCCTAATATATAGGAGACCCAGACATGGCTACACAGTGCACCCTTAGTACTTGTCCTAACATACAGGAGACCCAGATATGGCTGCACAGTGCAGCCTTAGTACTTGTCTTAATATGCAGGGGACCAAGACATGGCTACACAGTGCACCCTTAGTACTTGTCCTAATATGCAGGGGAACAAAGACATGGCTACACAGTGCACCCTTAGTACGTCTCCTAATATACAGGGGACCAAGACATGGCTACACAGTGCACGCTTAGTACTTGTCCAATATATAGGAGACCAGACATGACTACACAGTGCACCCTTAGTACTTGTCCTAATATATAGGGTACCAGACATGGCTACACAGTGCACCCTTAGTACTTGTTCTAATATACAGGAGACCCACACATGACTACACAGTGCACCCTTAGTACTTGTCCTAATATATAGGGGGCCCAGACATGACTACACAGTGCACCTTTAGTACTTGTCCTAATATGCAGGGGACCCAGACGTGACTACACAGTGCACCATTAGTACTTGTCCTAATATATAGGGGACCCAGACAAGGCTACACAGTGCACCCTTAGTACTTGTCCTAATATATAGGAGACCAGATATGGCTACACAGTGCACCCTTAGTACTTGTCCTAATATATAGGAGACCAGATATGGCTACACAGTGCACCCTTAGTACTTGTCCTAATATATAGGAGACCAGACATGGCTCCACAGGGCACAGTTAGTACTTGTTCTAATATATAGGGACCCAGACATGACTACACAGTGCATCCTTAGTACTTGTCCTAATATATAGGGACCCAGACATGACTACACAGTGCAGCCTTAGTACTTGTCCTAATATATAGGGACCCAGACATGACTACACAGTGCACCCTTAGTACTTGTCCTAATATATAGGAGACCAGATATGGGTACACAGTGCACCCTTAGTACTGGTCCTAAAATGCAGGGGACCCAGACATGGCTACACAGTACAGCCTTAGTACTAGTCCTAATATATTGGAGACCCAATATGGCTACACACTGTACCCTTAATACTTGTCCTAATATATAGGAGACCAGATATGGCTACACAGTGCACCCTTAGTACTGGTCCTAAAATGCAGGGGACCAAGACATGGCTACACAGGGCACCCTTAGTACTTGTCCTAATATACAGGGGACCCAGACATGACTACACAGTGCACCCTTAGTACTTGTCCTAATATTTAGGGGGCCCAAACATGACTACACAGTGCACCCTTAGTACTTGTCCTAATATATAGGAGACCAGACATGACTACACAGTGCACCCTTAGTACTTGTCCTAATATACAGGAGACCCAGACATGACTACACAGTGCACCCTTAATACTTGTCCTAATATATAGGAGACCAGACATGGCTCCACAGGGCACAGTTAGTACTTGTTCTAATATATAGGGACTCAGACATGGCTACACAAGGCACCATTAGTACTTGTCCTAATATATAGGGACCCAGACATGACTACACAGTGCACCCTTAGTACTTGTCCTAATATGCAGGGGACCCAGACATGGCTACACAGTGCACCCTTAGTACTTGTCCTAATATATAGGAGACCCAATATGGCTACACAGTGCACCCTTAGTACTTGTCCTAATACATAGGGACCCAGACATGACTACACAGTGCACCCTTAGTACTTGTCCTAATATATAGGGACCCAGACATGACTACACAGTGCACCCTTAGTACTTGTCCTAATATATAGGGGACCCAGACATGACTACACAGTGCACCCTTAGTACTTGTCCTAATATGCAGGGGACCCAGACGTGACTACACAGTGCACCATTAGTACTTGTCCTAATATATAGGGGACCCAGACATGGCTACACAGTGCACCCTTAGTACTTGTCCTAATATATAGGAGACCAGATATGGCTACACAGTGCACCCTTAGTACTTGTCCTAATATATAGGAGACCAGATATGGCTACACAGTGCACCCTTAGTACTTGTCCTAATATATAGGAGACCAGACATGGCTCCACAGGGCACAGTTAGTACTTATTCTAATATATAGGGACCCAGACATGACTACACAGTGCACCCTTAGTACTTGTCCTAATATATAGGGACCCAGACATGAATACACAGTGCACCCTTAGTACTTGTCCTAATATATAGGGACCCAGACATGACTACACAGTGCACCCTTAGTACTTGTCCTAATATATAGGAGACCAGATATGGGTACACAGTGCACCCTTAGTACTGGTCCTAATATGAAGGGGACCCAGACATGGCTACACAGTACAGCCTTAGTACTAGTCCTAATATATTGGAGACCCAATATGGCTACACACTGTACCCTTAATACTTGTCCTAATATATAGGAGACCAGATATGGCTACACAGTGCACCCTTAGTACTGGTCCTAAAATGCAGGGGACCAAGACATGGCTACACAGGGCACCCTTAGTACTTGTCCTAATATATAGGAGACAAGATATGGGTACACAGTGCACCCTTAGTACTTGTCCTAATATATAGGAGACCAGATATGGCTACACAGTGCACCCTTAGTACTTGTCCTAATATGCAGGGGACCCAGACATGGCTACACAGTGCACCCTTAGTACTTGTCCTAATATATAGGAGACCCAATATGGCTACACAGTGCACCCTTAGTACTTGTCCTAATACATAGGGACCCAGACATGACTACACAGTGCACCCTTAGTACTTGTCCTAATATATAGGGACCCAGACATGACTACACAGTGCACCCTTAGTACTTGTCCTAATATATAGTACACCAGATATGGGTACACAGTGCACCCTTAGTACTTGTCCTAATATATAGGGGACCCAGACATGGCTACACAGTGCACCCTTAGTACTTGTCCTAATATGCAGGGGAACAAAGACATGGCTACACAGTGCACCCTTAGTACTTGTCCTAATATGAAGGGGACCGAGACATGGCTACACAGTGCACCCTTAGTACTTGTCCTAATATATAGGAGACCCAGACATGGCTATACAGTGCACCCTTAGTACTTGTCCTAATATATAGGAGACCAGATATGGCTACACAGTGAACCCTTAGTACTTGTCCTAATATATAGGAGACCAAATATGAGTACATAGTGCACCCTTAGTAGTTGTCCTAATATATCGGAGACCCAGTATGGCTACACAGTGCACCCTGAGTACTTGTCCTAATATATAGGGGACCAGACATGGCTACACAGTGCACCCTTCGTTCTTGTCCTAATATACAGGAGACCCAGACATGACTACACAGTGCACCCTTATTACTTGTCCTAATATATAGGGACCCAGACATGACTACACAGTGCACCTTTAGTACTTGTCCTAATACGCAGGGGACCCAGACGTGACTACACAGTGCACCCTTAGTACTTGCCTAATATATAGGAGACCAGATATGGCTACACAGTGCACCCTTAGTACTTGTCCTAATATATAGGAGACCAGATATGGGTACACAGTGCACCCTTGGTACTTGTCCTAATATATAGGGGACCCAGACATGGCTACACAGTGCACCCTTAGTACTTGTCCTAATATATAGGAACCCAGGCATGACTACACAGTGCACCCTTAGTACTTGTCCTAATATATAGGAGACCAGATATGGGTACACAGTGCACCCTTAGTACTTGTCCTAATATATAGGGGACCCAGACATGGCTACACAGTGCACCCTTAGTACTTGTCCTAATATATAGGAGACCAAATATGGGTACATAGTTCACCCTTAGTACTTGTCCTAATATGCAGGGGAGCAAGACATGGCTACACAGTGCACCCTTAGTACTTGTCCTAATATATAGGAGACCCAGACATGAATACACAGTGCACCCTTAGTACTTGTCCTAATATATAGGAGACCAAATATGGGTACATAGTTCACCCTTAGTACTTATCCTAATATATAGGGGACCCAGACATGGCTACACAGTGTACCCTTAGTACTTGTTCTAATACATAAGGGGCGCAGACATGGCTACACAATACAGCCTTAGTACTTGTCTTAATATGCAGGGACCAAGACATGGCTACACAGTGCCCCCTTAGTACTTCTCCTAATATGCAGGGGAACAAAGACATGGCTACACAGTGCACCCTTAGTACTTCTCCTAATATGCAGGGGACCGAGACATGGCTACACAGTGCACCCTTAGTACTTGTCCTAATATACAGGAGACCCAGACATGGCTACACAGTGCACGCTTTGTACTTGTCCTAATATATAGGAGACCAGATACGGCTACACAGTGCACCCTTAGTACTGGTCCTAATATGCAGGGGACGAAGACATTGCTACACAGTGCACCCTTAGTACTTGTCCTAATATACAGGACACCCAGACATGGCTACACAGTGCACCCTTAGTACTTATCCTAATATACAGGAAACCCAGACATGGCTACACAGTGCACCCTCAGTACTTGTCCTAATATATAGAGGACTCAGACATGGCTACACAGTGCACCCATAGTACTTGTTCTAATACATAAGGGGCGCAGACATGGCTACACAATACAGCCTTAGTACTTGTCTTAATATGCAGGGGACCAAGACATGGCTACACAGTGCACCCTTAGTACTTGTCCTAATATATGTAGGCGACTCAGATATGGCTACACAGTGCACCCTTAGTACTTGTCCTAAAATATAGGAGACCAGATATGGGTACACAGTGCACCCTTAGTACTTGTTCTAATATACAGGGGACCCAGACATCGCTACACAGTGCACCCTTAGTACTTGTCCTAATATACAGAGGACCCAGACATGGCTACACAGTGCACCCTGAGTACTTGTTCTAATACATAAGGTGCGCAGACATGGCTACACAATACAGCCATAGTACTTGTCCTAATATGCAGGGGAACAAAGACATGGCTACACAGTGCACCCTTAGTACTTGTCCTAATGTGCAGGGGACCGAGACATGGCTACATAGTGCACCCTTAGTACTTGTCCTAATATATAGGAGACCAGATATGGGTACACTGTGCACCCTTAGTACTTGTCCTAATATATAGGGGACCCAGACATGGCTACACAGTTCACCCTTAGTACTTGTCCTAATTTATAGGGGACCAAGACATGGCCACACAGTGCACCCTTAGTACTTGTCCTAATATATAGGGACCCAGACATGGCTACACAGTGCCCCCTTAGTACTTGTCCTAATATGCAGGAGACCCAGACAAGGCTACACAGTGCACCCTTAGTATTTGTCCTAATATATAGGAGACCAGATATGGCTACACAGTGCACCCTTAGTACTGGTCCTAATATGCAGGGGACGAAGACATTGCTACACAGTGCACCCTTAGTACTTGTCCTAATATACAGGACACCCAGACATGGCTACACAGTGCACCCTTAGTACTTGTCCTAATATACAGGAGACCCAGACATGGCTACACAGTGCACCCTCAGTACTTGTCCTAATATATAGGGACTCAGACATGGCTACACAGTGCACCCTTAGTACTTGTCCTAATATATAGAGGACCCAGACATGGCTACACAGTGCACGCTTTGTACTTGTCCTAATATATAGGAGACCAGATACGGCTACACAGTGCACCCTTAGTACTGGTCCTAATATGCAGGGGACCAAGACATGGCTACACAGTGCACCCTTAGTACTTGTCCTAATATACAGGAGACCCAGACAAGGCTACACAGTGCACCCTTAGTATTTGTCCTAATATATAGGAGACCAGATATGGCTACACAGTGCACCCTTAGTACTGGTCCTAATATGCAGGGGACGAAGACATTGCTACACAGTGCACCCTTAGTACTTGTCCTAATATACAGGACACCCAGACATGGCTACACAGTGCACCCTTAGTACTGGTCCTAATATGCAGGGGACGAAGACATGGCTACACAATACAGCCTTAGTACTTGTCTTAATATGCAGGGGACCAAGACATGGCTACACAGTGCACCGTTAGTACTTATCCTAATATACAGGAGACCCAGACATGACTACACAGTGCACCCTTAGTACTTGTCCTAATATATGTAGGCGACTCAGATATGGCTACACAGTGCACCCTTAGTACTTGTCCTAATATATAGGAGACCAGATATGGGTACACAGCGCACCCTTAGTACTTGTTCTAATATACAGGGGACCCAGACATCGCTACACAGTGCACCCTTAGTACTTGTTCTAATACATAAGGTGCGCAGACATGGCTACACAATACAGCCTTAGTACTTGTCCTAATATGCAGGGGAACAAAGACATGGCTACACAGTGCACCCTTAGTACTTGTCCTAATATATAGGAGACCAGATATGGGTACACTGTGCACCCTTAGTACTTGTCCTAATATATAGGGGACCCAGACATGGCTACACAGTTCACCCTTAGTACTTGTCCTAATATATAGGGGACCAAGACATGGCCACACAGTGCACCCTTAGTACTTGTCCTAATATATAGGGACCCAGACATGGCTACACAGTGCCCCCTTAGTACTTGTCCTAATATATAGGAGACCAGATATGGCTACACAGTGCACCCTTAGTACTTGTCCTAATGTGCAGGGGACCAAGACATGGCTACACAGTGCACCCTTAGTACTTGTCCTAATATATAGGAGACCAGATATGGGTACACTGTGCACCCTTAGTACTTGTCCTAATATATAGGGGACCCAGACATGGCTACCCAGTTCACCCTTAGTACTTGTCCTAATTTATAGGGGACCAGATATGGCTACACAGTGCACCCTTAGTACTTGTCCTAATATATAGGGGACCCAGACATGGCTACACAGTTCACCCTTAGTACTTGTCCTAATATATAGGGGACCAAGACATGGCCACACAGTGCACCCTTAGTACTTGTCCTAATATATAGGGGCCCAGACATGGCTACACAGGGCACAGTTAGTACTTGTTCTAATATATAGGGACTCAGACATGGCTACACAGTGCACCCTTAGTACTTGTCCTAATATACAGGGGACCCAGACATGACTACACAGTGCACCCTTTTACTTGTCCTAATATATAGGGACCCAGACATGACTACACAGGACACGCTTAGTACTTTTCCTAATATACAGGAGACCCAGACATGACTACACAGTGCACCCTTAGTACTTGTCCTAATATATAGGGACCAGACATGGCTACACAGTGCACCGTTAGTGCTAGTCCTAATATATAGGGGAACCAGATATGACTACACAGGGCACCCTTAGTACTTGTCCTAATATACAGGAGACCAGACATGACTACACAGTGCACCCTTAGTACTTGTCCTAATATATAGGGACCCAGACATGACTACACAGTGCACGCTTAGTACTTGTTTTAATACATAAGGGGCCCAGACATGACTACACAGTGCACCCTTAGTACTTGTCCTAATATATAGGAGCCCAGACATGACTACACAGTGCACCCTTAGTACTTGTCCTAATATATAGGAGACCAGATATGGGTACACAGTGCACCCTTAGTACTTGTCGTAATATATGTGGGGGACTCAGATATGGCTACACAGTGCACCCTTAGTACTTGTCCTAATACATAGGGACCCAGACGTGGCTACACAGTGCACCCTTAGTACTTGTTCTAATACATAAGGGGCGCAGACATGGCTACACAGTGCACCCTTAGTACTTGTCCTAATATATAGGGGACCCAGACATGGCTACACAGTGCACCCTTAGTACTTGTCCTAATATATAGGAGACCAGATATGGGTACACTGTGCACCCTTAGTACTTGTCCTAATATATAGGGGACCCAGACATGGCTACACAGTTCACCCTTAGTACTTGTCCTAATATATAGGGGACCAGATATGGCTACACAGTGCACCCTTAGTACTTGTCCTAATATATAGGGGACCCAGACATGGCTACACAGTTCACCCTTAGTACTTGTCCTAATATATAGGGGACCAAGACATGGCCACACAGTGCACCCTTAGTACTTGTCCTAATATATAGGGGCCCAGACATGGCTACACAGTGCACCCTTAGTACTTGTCCTAATATATAGGAGACCCAATATGGCTACACAGTGCACCCTTAGTACTTGTCCTAATATGCAGGAGACCCAGACATGACTACACAGTTCACCCTTAGTACTTCTCCTAATATATAGGGGCCCAGACATGGCTACACAGGGCACAGTTAGTACTTGTTCTAATATATAGGGACTCAGACATGGCTACACAGTGCACCCTTAGTACTTGTCCTAATATACAGGGGACCCAGACATGACTACACAGTGCACCCTTATTACTTGTCCTAATATATAGGGCCCCAGACATGACTACACAGGACACGCTTAGTACTTTTCCTAATATACAGGAGACCCAGACATGACTACACAGTGCACCCTTAGTACTTGTCCTAATATATAGGGACCAGACATGGCTACACAGTGCACCGTTAGTACTAGTCCTAATATATAGGGGAACCAGATATGACTACACAGGGCACCCTTAGTACTTGTCCTAATATACAGGACACCCAGACATGGCTACACAGTGCACCCTTAGTACTGGTCCTAATATGCAGGGGACGAAGACATGGCTACACAATACAGCCTTAGTACTTGTCTTAATATGCAGGGGACCAAGACATGGCTACACAGTGCACCGTTAGTACTTATCCTAATATACAGGAGACCCAGACATGACTACACAGTGCACCCTTAGTACTTGTCCTAATATATGTAGGCGACTCAGATATGGCTACACAGTGCACCCTTAGTACTTGTCCTAATATATAGGAGACCAGATATGGGTACACAGCGCACCCTTAGTACTTGTTCTAATATACAGGGGACCCAGACATCGCTACACAGTGCACCCTTAGTACTTGTTCTAATACATAAGGTGCGCAGACATGGCTACACAATACAGCCTTAGTACTTGTCCTAATATGCAGGGGAACAAAGACATGGCTACACAGTGCACCCTTAGTACTTGTCCTAATATATAGGAGACCAGATATGGGTACACTGTGCACCCTTAGTACTTGTCCTAATATATAGGGGACCCAGACATGGCTACACAGTTCACCCTTAGTACTTGTCCTAATATATAGGGGACCAAGACATGGCCACACAGTGCACCCTTAGTACTTGTCCTAATATATAGGGACCCAGACATGGCTACACAGTGCCCCCTTAGTACTTGTCCTAATATATAGGAGACCAGATATGGCTACACAGTGCACCCTTAGTACTTGTCCTAATGTGCAGGGGACCAAGACATGGCTACACAGTGCACCCTTAGTACTTGTCCTAATATATAGGAGACCAGATATGGGTACACTGTGCACCCTTAGTACTTGTCCTAATATATAGGGGACCCAGACATGGCTACCCAGTTCACCCTTAGTACTTGTCCTAATTTATAGGGGACCAGATATGGCTACACAGTGCACCCTTAGTACTTGTCCTAATATATAGGGGACCCAGACATGGCTACACAGTTCACCCTTAGTACTTGTCCTAATATATAGGGGACCAAGACATGGCCACACAGTGCACCCTTAGTACTTGTCCTAATATATAGGGGCCCAGACATGGCTACACAGGGCACAGTTAGTACTTGTTCTAATATATAGGGACTCAGACATGGCTACACAGTGCACCCTTAGTACTTGTCCTAATATACAGGGGACCCAGACATGACTACACAGTGCACCCTTTTACTTGTCCTAATATATAGGGACCCAGACATGACTACACAGGACACGCTTAGTACTTTTCCTAATATACAGGAGACCCAGACATGACTACACAGTGCACCCTTAGTACTTGTCCTAATATATAGGGACCAGACATGGCTACACAGTGCACCGTTAGTGCTAGTCCTAATATATAGGGGAACCAGATATGACTACACAGGGCACCCTTAGTACTTGTCCTAATATACAGGAGACCAGACATGACTACACAGTGCACCCTTAGTACTTGTCCTAATATATAGGGACCCAGACATGACTACACAGTGCACGCTTAGTACTTGTTTTAATACATAAGGGGCCCAGACATGACTACACAGTGCACCCTTAGTACTTGTCCTAATATATAGGAGCCCAGACATGACTACACAGTGCACCCTTAGTACTTGTCCTAATATATAGGAGACCAGATATGGGTACACAGTGCACCCTTAGTACTTGTCGTAATATATGTGGGGGACTCAGATATGGCTACACAGTGCACCCTTAGTACTTGTCCTAATACATAGGGACCCAGACGTGGCTACACAGTGCACCCTTAGTACTTGTTCTAATACATAAGGGGCGCAGACATGGCTACACAGTGCACCCTTAGTACTTGTCCTAATATATAGGGGACCCAGACATGGCTACACAGTGCACCCTTAGTACTTGTCCTAATATATAGGAGACCAGATATGGGTACACTGTGCACCCTTAGTACTTGTCCTAATATATAGGGGACCCAGACATGGCTACACAGTTCACCCTTAGTACTTGTCCTAATATATAGGGGACCAGATATGGCTACACAGTGCACCCTTAGTACTTGTCCTAATATATAGGGGACCCAGACATGGCTACACAGTTCACCCTTAGTACTTGTCCTAATATATAGGGGACCAAGACATGGCCACACAGTGCACCCTTAGTACTTGTCCTAATATATAGGGGCCCAGACATGGCTACACAGTGCACCCTTAGTACTTGTCCTAATATATAGGAGACCCAATATGGCTACACAGTGCACCCTTAGTACTTGTCCTAATATGCAGGAGACCCAGACATGACTACACAGTTCACCCTTAGTACTTCTCCTAATATATAGGGGCCCAGACATGGCTACACAGGGCACAGTTAGTACTTGTTCTAATATATAGGGACTCAGACATGGCTACACAGTGCACCCTTAGTACTTGTCCTAATATACAGGGGACCCAGACATGACTACACAGTGCACCCTTATTACTTGTCCTAATATATAGGGCCCCAGACATGACTACACAGGACACGCTTAGTACTTTTCCTAATATACAGGAGACCCAGACATGACTACACAGTGCACCCTTAGTACTTGTCCTAATATATAGGGACCAGACATGGCTACACAGTGCACCGTTAGTACTAGTCCTAATATATAGGGGAACCAGATATGACTACACAGGGCACCCTTAGTACTTGTCCTAATATACAGGAGACCAGACATGACTACACAGTGCACCCTTAGTACTTGTCCTAATATATAGGGGACCCAGACATGACTACACAGTGCACCCTTAGTACTTGTCCTAATATATAGGGACCCAGACATGACTACACAGTGCACCCTTATTACTTGTCCTAATATATAGGGCCCCAGACATGACTACACAGGACACGCTTAGTACTTTTCCTAATATACAGGAGACCCAGACATGACTACACAGTGCACCCTTAGTACTTGTCCTAATATATAGGGACCAGACATGGCTACACAGTGCACCGTTAGTACTAGTCCTAATATATAGGAGAACCAGATATGACTACACAGGGCACCCTTAGTACTTGTCCTATTATACAGGAGACCAGACATGGCTACACAGTGCACCCTTAGTACTTGTCCTAATATACAGGGGACCCAGACATGACTACACAGTGCACCCTTTTACTTGTCCTAATATATAGGGACCCAGACATGACTACACAGGACACGCTTAGTACTTTTCCTAATATACAGGAGACCCAGACATGACTACACAGTGCACCCTTAGTACTTGTCCTAATATATAGGGACCAGACATGGCTACACAGTGCACCGTTAGTACTAGTCCTAATATATAGGGGAACCAGATATGACTACACAGGGCACCCTTAGTACTTGTCCTAATATACAGGAGACCAGACATGACTACACAGTGCACCCTTAGTACTTGTCCTAATATATAGGGACCCAGACATGACTACACAGTGCACGCTTAGTACTTGTTTTAATACATAAGGGGCCCAGACATGACTACACAGTGCACCCTTAGTACTTGTCCTAATATATAGGAGCCCAGACATGACTACACAGTGCACCCTTAGTACTTGTCCTAATATATAGGAGACCAGATATGGGTACACAGTGCACCCTTAGTACTTGTCGTAATATATGTGGGGGACTCAGATATGGCTACACAGTGCACCCTTAGTACTTGTCCTAATACATAGGGACCCAGACGTGGCTACACAGTGCACCCTTAGTACTTGTTCTAATACATAAGGGGCGCAGACATGGCTACACAGTGCACCCTTAGTACTTGTCCTAATATATAGGGGACCCAGACATGGCTACACAGTGCACCCTTAGTACTTGTCCTAATATATAGGGCACCCAGACATGGCTACACAGTGCACCCTTAGTACTTGTCCTAATATATAGGAGACCCACACATGACTACACAGTGCACCCTTAGTACTTATCATAATATATAGGAGACCCACACATGACTACACAGTGCACCCTTAGTACTTGTCCTAATATATAGGGGACCCAGACATGAATACACAGTGCACCCTTAGTACTTGTTCTAATACATAAGGGGCCCAGACATGGCTACACACCTCACCCTTCATACTTGCCCATACTTGTTGCCCTGCTATGTGCCCCCACTCTTCACCCTGATGTGGAAACTACATATGAGCAGCCACACATAGATATTTCAGGGTGCAGACGGCTTGGGCGGCACAGAATGGCACTGTGGGCCACATGTGGCCTGTGGGCGGTATGTTGTGCACCCCTGGCTTACAGTACCAGTAGAGTAACATCCTGGTTTGTGATATAAGTGCTTCCATAAGGCAGGGTCCTAAAATACACCTTGGTGAACACTTTGGTATTTATTACGGTTTTAGCTGTTTTTCCCCTTTGGTTTGCTCCCATATAGTTCTAGTGTGGAGACGAGGCTACTGACCAAAAGCTGGTAGAGAAGTCCAAGTTTATGTAGCTTTTTGTGCACTAATGAAAGAGCCTCTTCATCTTTCCAGGTCCTGTGTGATCATACCCAGTGGGCTCCGGGCAAACAGGGAGATGAACAACTCTGATGCCGCTTGGCAAATGGGAAAACCAAGTATCAGATGGGAAAAGTCCCTCTAGAAGAAAACTACAAACCCTACAGGATATAATTTAGGTTTATTCAGCAACATCCTGAGTCCTCCACAAATCACCTTAGTGTTGAAGTAAATAAGATGAGGAGGAGGAGGGTACGCAGCTGAAGATTCTCTGTATGTCTGCAAGACTGCATGGAGCACAGAAGTGGGATATATATGGATGGCTCCGGGGTCTTTGTAAATTGTATACAGAGCTATGGGTGACTATAGATGCACTATGACCTCAAGTCGTCTTACAAAACAGCCCCTCTCTTGAACACGGCCTGTGTGTATTGGAGGTCTTTCTTATTCAAAAGTAAGGGGTGACGTGCAATACCAGCCACTAGCAGTGGACAAGAGGGGCGCTAATATTGGAAAAAAGACATTTAAAAGTGTGAAGATTTGACTGAACTATCTGCCACCATTCATAGTTACAGTTTATAGGTGACCCATATTAATACTCCTGTTCTGCAGTTCCTCAGACTGTAATTAAAGGGGTTTTCCTGATGCTACAATAAAGTATTAATCTCTCCTTCCTCATATTACATGTATGGCTTTGAATACCTTCACATCCTTTTTTTTTTTTTTTTACAAATTTGAGCCTGTTCCACGATGCTGGGGGGTCCTCCATTCATTGGGTTGGTTGTTTGTATCCTTGCCTTCTGGTCTGCAGCAGTTTCTGACTCCTATGGCTCCATTTTACACAATACACAGCACTGGCATCTCAGCCAAATTGTGAAACCACCCACTGCATCCCCCTCATACTCATCAAGCCCACCCACTGTATCTCTTACCGCCATCTTGGAATCATCTGTACTCCTGCATTCATGATTAGCTAAGTGCTGGCTGTAATTGGCTGAGTGCTCAGCCAATCAGCACAGCCCTTTCAGGAGGCCGGGATTTTTAAATTCCCGCCTGCTGAAAGTGCTGGACAGCAGTGCAGGGGAGCCAGCCGGAGGACGTGCCTGAGCGGCAGAGAGGTGAATAAATTTTTTTTGCTTTTTTTTTAACCAGCTAATGATGATTTTCAGGGAAGGGCTTATATTTCAAGCCGTTCCCCGAAAATCATGCTGCGGGGCTTGCTACAAACCACTGCTTTCAATGGTGCTGGCAGCAGTGCCAACCCCATTGAAAGCAATGGGATAGCATGCTGGACTTCTGCCACAGCTGTGACAGCTGTGGCAAAAGTCGGCGGTCTTCTCCCTATGTTTTCAATGGGGCTAGTGCTGCTGCCGCTGGCCCCATGGAAAACACTAGCGATATCCCAGCGTTTTTCTTGCGCTGCAAGGCGAGTGTTTTCTCTCACTCTCGCAGCGCAAGAGAGAAAAAACCGCTAGTGGGTGTCCGCCCTTAGTCGGGCTTTACTCTTCTCACCTTTTAAAAATCACGTTCAAACCTGCTGTGAGCCAATCATCATGGGAATGCAGCGGGAACAAAACTCTCATGTACTTTACAATACTTCCAGTTTATTTACCACATTCAGTAAACCAACATGAAGAAACGACAGCAGTAACATCAGTGTAAGGAACAGAAGGAAATGGGCCCTCTAAAGGGAAGAAATATAACAGGTGAACGGAGATGAATAAATATGACTATTTACATGATATCCTCTATTAGACTCATCAGATACTGATGGGAAGCGATGGAACATTGGTCCACCGATAGCACCTTGTGAGTCCGCTCTCGGTCCCCCATAATGGTGCAGTTGGATTTATATCATATCTGTTCCCATATAGTGAAGCCACTTAGTTCCTCTTGCATAAAGATGGCGGCTGCTCTTGGATTGGCGCGCTTCTTCGTTTTACTTTTTTAAAATGTCCTCTTGCATTATGAGGCACAATGTAACGGCGCCGTTCTTCTGTCAAGCTGCAAGGATCTTCCCGCGATTCTCTTCATAATGCTGAATCATCTCCTCCATGTTCTTATCGGCATCTATCACTGAAGTATCCCTAAAATAGCACAATGTGAGATCAGTGCCGGTCCGACCGCGGAGATCACCACCAGTCATAAGAATGAAGGAGCCAATGATGGCGATAGGGCTGAGCTGCAATACCCAACACTGCCAATAGAGGAGAGCAGAAATGTGTCTACACTATAAGGGGCAGCAGCTCTCCTACAGGTATCTTGGCCCTCCATTCTTGTGATCAGTATGGGTCACAGCGACTGGATAGTCGTCCTGCTTAAACATGGCAGAAAGATGATGCAGAACAATTTGCTCACTCGTCATTTTGCTTCCGCTCAACTAAAAAATAGTCGCTGATTGATCAAAAGTCATCTGGTGTAAAGTCGCACTGGAACGAATTATGAACAAATTTGAATGGAGATCCCCCTACAAACAATATTTTGGCGAACGACTAATGAACAATCATCCCTCTATGTAAAGGTAAATAAACAACTGCTGTTCATAGACTTCAGAGACTTTTTCGGAGTGATGAGCTGAGTAATAGTTGCTCCGTGTAAAAGATGCCTTGTATTGTGTGATATTGGGAAGTCGTCATATTTATCCAGAGACCAGGAACTATTACTTACCCCCTATTGATCGCTAGATTTTTTAGTTCATCCCTTGCTCTCTACCTGCAGGTCCTCATCTTCTACTCACTAGCTTACGGCACTCTCCAACCACACAGACCAGAGTAACTATGGACTAGCTGTGCGACCGTCTGACATGGTTATTAGCAACATATTATCGTGTTTCTACGAAAATAAGACCCTGTCATATTAATTTTTGCCCCAAAAGAGTCTCTAGGTTTTATTTTCAGGGGATGTCTTATTAAACGTACCTAGGAGATTTGGTGCAGGTCCCTCCCACTGCTGTTTGGAGCTTCAATGAGCTGAGCCATGACATTGATTGGCCAATTAATAAATCCTGCCTCCACAATGCGATGGCTGTGATTGGTTCTTCTTGCACTGCTCAGCCAATCACAACCATTGCTTTCTGGAGATGAGATGTTTTTTTCATGAATCCTGTAACCAAAAAGTGATCTTCAGTGGGAGAACGAGGACTGCAGAACGCACGGCGGAGCTCCAGACAGCAGATGGAGGACCCGGACCGAGCCTGCTAGGTAGGTATTCCTTTTTTAATGTAATGCAGCTAAGGCTTATTTTGGGAGTAGGGCTTATATTTAGACCCTCCCCAAAAATCCTGCAAAATCAGGGTAGGGCTTATTTTCAATGTAGATCTTATTTTCGGGGGAAACACCAACAGCATCTCCATGTCCCGGACTTACTGACTGCTGCTTTTTAGGTTGAGTTCACACACTGCAGAACTGTTGCAGTAGTTTGGTACCAAAGTTCTGCAACAATGCATAGTGCAATGTAAATGAATCACAGTGGGGAAAATCTGCAGCAGAAAACAGACATGCAGCCGATTTTCAAAACAAATGTGAAAGCGTGATGGATTTTCCCCAGATTTCATTCATTGCGATGCCAGAGCTGAATTATGTGTTGGGCACAAACACTAAAATCCACATGCAGGTTTTGGTGCAGATTTCCTCTTTGATGTCTGCACATAGCCTTAGGCCACCTGCAGACGAGCGGGTCGGATCCGGCGGCGAGAATTCTCGCCGCAGGACCCGACCCGAGCGTCTGCAGAGACGAGCGCGTACACGCCCGCGCCCGGCGGCCCCGGTTCATTCATGTGCCGGGGTGAGTGAGGTTTCTGTGCGAGGCTCTGCGAGCCCCGCACAAAAATAGGACATGCCGCGGTTTGTTTGCTGCGCGAGATTTTGTGCGGCCAAACCGCGGCCGTCTGCATAGGAGTGCGTATTGTAATACTCTCCTATGCAAGCTTTCAGTGGCGGAAATCCCGCCGCGGGATTTCCGCCCGTGTGAAGGCGGCCTTACACTTCTGATTATTTCAGCCCCCCCCCAGCTTGCAGCCCTCCGACTCCTGGTGAACTGTTCCATCTGTCCGCTGCCATCTGGGGAAAGCTTCTTCCAGGGCTTAAACAGACGGGCGCATGCGCAAAAACACTCGCCGCTACAGAGCGTGTTAGAACATGAACCAGCGGAAAGACTTTTTTTAACTGTTCGAATTCCAGGCCATTGGGCCTGAGAGAAAAAATAAACCTGAAAGATAGGACAAGTTGTATCTTTTCTGGCGTGTAGTAATATCTCATGAGAATTACGCTAGACAAAATGAAACCATGGAAATCAATGATTTTGCTTCATCACGTTTCACGTCCGCAAAAAGCTCCACAAGCACGGCCATCTGTTTAACCTCTTAATAGGAGGAAAGTGCTCATTAGTTTGGCCACAATGAACTGAGGCTTCGGGGAGACCTGGTCACAAAAGTTTATCTGACTGACTGATTTGAGGGGCATGGGCTGGGGAACAAGTGGTTGAACAGGGGGAAAAGGACCTACAGGGGAAAAGTGGCACAGGGAGAAAGAGGGACATTGGACACAGGAGGTGGGGCAAGTGGTGGTACATGGGATTGTATGGGTGGGGACAAGTGGTTTCACAGGGCAAGATGGGGCACGGGGGAGAAGTAGTACCGCGGGTAAAGGAGACATGGGGAGGAGGGCCAAGTTGAAACATGGGGAGACAAATGGTGGCACAGCAGGAGAAGAGCCATGTGAGGGACAACAGATAGAAGAGAAGCACATATGGGGAGGAGGGGCAAGTGGTGTCATGGGCAAAGTATTAGATTTATTATCTTAATTGACAATTTTTTGGATCCAATTCTTCTAAAATGAGTTTGCATCTCCTTTATTACTGAGGATATACCAGGGTTGGCTTATATTGGCTATCGACAGGATAGGTGATGAAGCTCTAATCAGTGAGGGTCTATCATTCCCAAGAATTGGGGTCCTGTGTCCCCATTTTCCTAACTGTGGGCTCTCTATACCCTCTACAGAGACGTGGAGATGGCATCTTAGCAGTGGTTGCACATGCACAGTGCAGCTCCATTTATTTCAATGGCGATGATGAAAATAGCTAGTACAAGCACTCAGCGGTCTGCATTAAAGAACAATGGAGCAGCTCCACACATGCAGCGACACTGCTCTATTCAATCTACTCCTCACTCTGCGGAGGGGTGAAGGCAGGCAGTGAGCCCAGAGTGACAGAAGAGGGCTTAAACAGGCAGACCTTTCAGACTCTTATTCTGGAGACCACAAGGGGTCTTCAGTGATGAGACCCCCACCAATCAGACTTGCATCACCTGTGGATAGGCCCTATTGGAGATAGATTGGGCAGTCAGTGTCTAAACCAGGCCTGCACAACATATGGCACGTTGGCCACAAGTGGCCCAGCAGAGGATTTCTGGCAGCCTGTGACATGGCTGTGATGTCAAGAGACTAGTCGCTCGCCTCTTAATATAGTCATGCCACAGTCCGTGGCACAGTCATGTCACGCTAACCGCTAGCTATGAATTTTACCAGATAAAGGGCCTTCAGCCATGCTCAGCAGCAAAGTAGGGGATAGCGGGAGTCAGATGTGTGACTTGAACATTACCTTGAACATGCAGCTGATGCCCGCTATCCCTTCCCTTGTTGATTGACCAATTCAATTCAGGGAAGGTCCTTTAGTCCTGGGGAGCTCTGCTGCAGCGATGGAAGAATCTTTCTAAGGGACATTGTAAAAAAAAGATCCCCTCCCAGAAGGAGTTGTCAGAATCAAATGAAACTTTCTCTATGTGATTGTAACGTTGATATAAGGGATTACAATATCAGAGCAAAAGGAGCTTTTATTGCAGAAAACTGACCCCTTGAGGGGAGGCTCTAGTCCCTGTTGGGCTCCTCTAGCCTGATTGCAAGATGAGATACGGGCGGGCATGGAGGAATACAGGTTCTGTATGGTAGTCTACCGCATATTGATCCACATTTGCTGTACCTGAACCTCTAGATCTCCTAACAGTCTGGTCAGAATGGTCCAGGTGGCGGGCAATTTCTCTTAAAGACCATTTCGCATCCCAATAATGCATTCCTTCTCATACGCTTTTAACAGAGACAAGTCTCTTTGATTGCGTCTCCCCTGCCTTCCTGCACACAGGACCTCCGACACATCCAATACATCTTTGGAGTCGTGTCCCCCCCAGGCATCCTGTTGTCCTATCCAGCCGAACTGACGAAGGGGTTCTTCCCCGAAATGCGTATTCCATTGCTGGTTTTTAATTTGTGAAAAATTAATAAAAAAGAAGTGCTTTCACCTTCACACATTGGACTTTGATCTACATCTTCTAGTAGCTTAGAGGGTTGCGCCTCCATACCAGTTCTTTTCACATCCTTTTTCGCTACACTCACGCCCACACTGGTGGAGCGTCATCTGGTTGGCAGCACCTCCACCATTCAAAATACTCAATCATTGAAAGCTCTTTGTACTCCATAAACATTCCACCACCCTCACTGGGTCTTGCTCCACCCTTCTTTTTTTATTTCCTTTACTCACTACATACAAGGAGCCTCCGAGAGCCTTTTATAGGCCATATGTGTTAGCGCACCATACATCATGGCTGCAACGATACAAGCAAATACAAGTGGCTGCAACACTACTGCAAGCACTGAATATCTGAATTTAAATGGCATTCTTGTTATATTTACTGACATATGAAGATGTGAGGTTCTTAGCACACATTTTGATCAAAACATGTGAGCCCATCTGCCACGTCAAGGCGACCTCTTGTAGATGGGACCTACACTACACTAACCTCTCTTTAGGCCTGCTGGGCTAATCCCTTTAAGTTCTCACTATGGGATGGCATAACATTGAAGGAGGCATAAGGGAAAAGCTGCAGGGGGCGCTAGATTTTATCAGAAGCGCACCACATTGTTCTGATATAATTGTTAAATTGTGGTCTAATGTTTGGGGTCTAAATAGCAAGATGTTTTTTCATGGGATTAGCTATCTGAGTGCTTTTTTGTGGGGTGAGTTGTGTTTTTCACTGGTACAATTTAATATACCATAAAATATGCAGAAAAACTTTTACAGATTTCTAAGTGGGCTGAAATGAAAAAAAATGCAATTATGCTTATTTTTGGACCTGTTGTTTTTGGTGTGCACACTGTGGCACAAATTACACAAAAACTTTATTCTGTGTGTGTCAGCACATTTACCACAATTTCCAAACTACATTTTTTTTTTGTTATACTAATTTTAAAAATTGAAATATATAAAAAAAAATAGTTTCTGTTGCTATTTTAAGGCACCATCACTTTTTCATTTTACTGTTGATGCAGCGGATGTGTGGACTCAATTTCTGCAGGATGACTAGTGGTTGTGTAACTTTTTGATCGCTTTATATTTCACATTTTTTTTTTTTGGAGCCAGGGTAATGAAAAAATACAAATCTGGTGTTATGTATTTTTTTCATAATGGTGTTCATCATCTGGGATAAATAATTCAATATTTTAAACGGACTTTTACGCAGGCTGCAATGCAAATTACTTTTCTTTTTTTTTTAGAAATATAGGACAAGGTTTTTTTTAACTTTTTTCAAAAATTTTTTACACTTATTTTTTTAGGCCTCTATTGGTGCTTGAACTTGGGATCATTAATTCACTTATACAACCCAGGGAAGGCCATTTGGAACATTTAAATGCTGATTAGGTTATTCAAATGCCACTGTAAGAATTGACAGCTGCATTAAAATACTCAACAGCCATAATTGAAGTTATTTCTGATCATAGCTGTTGCTTCTAGGTGTGAATTGTCAAAGACAGGCGGCGCCACTTCAGTTTATGGAGTGAGCTTGGGAGCCAAGTC
The DNA here is from genome assembly GCF_035609145.1 of Eleutherodactylus coqui. Taxonomy (NCBI): domain Eukaryota; kingdom Metazoa; phylum Chordata; class Amphibia; order Anura; family Eleutherodactylidae; genus Eleutherodactylus; species Eleutherodactylus coqui. The sequence goes on along the minus strand of NW_027101892.1, from coordinate 80,879 downwards.
CATTCCATACAGACCCCACACACATCCCCTGTACTTTTATGGTCGATGTCACCAAGGGGTAAAAAAAAAAAAAAAAATCCGGCCTCCTCCACCCCTTAATAGCCGGCCAACACTCACCTCATTTCCCCATCGCTCATTACATTACTGTTATGGGCGTGAGGAAATGCAATTACCAGTAAATGTGAAATATTCATAGACATGTGCTTAGATGTCATAAGATAAAAAAAAAAATCCGGCCTCCTTCCACCCCTTAATAGCCGGCCATCACGCACCAATGTGTTTCCTGGCACCCGTGGCAGCACCATCAGCTGCTGCTGTCATTGGTTCGGGGAAATCCATTTACTGGTAAGAAAAAAAAGGTTTTTAGGTACAGCACATGTCAATGAGGCTACGGGGCGCAGATGTTGTGGCGCCTGTACTTACCGCCAGCTGGGTGATACTGCTGGCTCTCTCCTCAGGGGTCCCTCGCCGTCCTTCCTTGTGATGGCGTTGCAGGGGCTCAGGAGGGCCGCTTGCTCAGGTGGTTGTAGAGCCGGTGTCTAAGAGGGTCTTCATGTTAGAGAATGAAAACCCTCTGAACTTGGCCTGGTCTTCCGGTGACAGCTCGGATTGCTTGGCCTCTTCTGCTTCGATGGTGTCTAAGTCGAATTGCTGATGGAATTCCGACTTAGTGGGGGCAGGGATGTGCGGTGGGGCCATCCTCAGGGTTTCCACAGAGTCCCATTCTACATGCTGGAAGAACCGATGACCACGGATGTTCCCATTGACTCCTAGACGCTTGGCTGGATTTTTCTTGAGGAGCTGAAATCAGAAATGTAGTTTTTAATACTAACTGCAATTACAAGAATCTGACTAGTAAAGACAATAAAAGCATACAAAATTAGTAACATGCTTACCTGCATTATGATGTTCTTCGCTCCGGAGGTGGACTCATTAAAGAGTTTGTGATGATACTTACGCTCGCCGGTGATCATTTGATTCATGATGACTCCGAATGAAAACCAGTCTACGGCGGCGTTGTACTCCTCTCCGGCGTCCATCTGCCATAAACAGACAACAGTTAGTTAGTTGGGAAATAAGTTCTACATCATTATAACATAAGTCGTCTGCCCTAAAAGAAAGGCATTACATGGGATATGTGCACTGCTCTAGACTAGCATTGTGTAGAGACCGCAGTCCTCTATTCCATCTCGGACTACTGTCTCCATGATCCACAACCCAAGAACATAAATACACTTATGTCAACAACTGGTAAGAAGATTCTATTCCTCTCACCTCAGGAGCAATATAGTCTTCGGTCCCAGCATAGTCAGTAGCTGTTCGACCTCCAAGCATGTTGTCCAGGGCGAGACCGAAATCGGTGATCTTCAGGTGCCCTGTCTCAGCCACCAAGATGTTTTCGGGCTTCAGGTCTCTGTGGATGATCCCCTTGGCGTGGAGGTGTTGGATGCCGCACACCATCTCCGCAGCGTAGAATCTGTAAGAAAGAGAATAAGTAGTCGGTGTGAGATCCTGAGGAGCGACAAAATACTGTTTCCTAAACTGTAGCTAAAGTATGATTATTGGATGGATCACTAATCATCAGCCATGTAGGAGGAGGCTCGCGATCAGACAATTGTGAGCAAATGGTTGTCATCTGCTGACCAGATCTTTTATGTGAGCATAAAAGTGTTGGCTCACCAGCAGCACATCTCCCCATGTAAACAGCGGAATGTGCCATACTAATGATCTGCTCATGTTAGACCACCTTAACGAGCAACAACCAACATGCTATCTTGTCAGTTGTTGCTTGTTAATAGGCAAAATATGTGCCGTGTAAAACCACCCTAAATCTTTACCTGGAACTGTTGATATCGAGCCGTCCCTTTGACTGTAGGAGTTGATTCAGGTCCCCGCAGCTTAGAAACTCTAATCCTAGTAGAACATGCGTCTGTAATGTAGAAGAGACATGTAAGAAGGTTGGTTAATTAGAAGTTATACTACAAAGTCCACATCTACGGTGCACATACTAGTGATGTGCGATAACATACTTGGAGATATCGCACATACTTGGAGATGTGTGATAACAACTATACCTTGGTCTGAAATGCAAATTCTGCATGGATGAGGAAGGGACTTCCTGACGTCATCTGTAACACGCGGTGCTCCACCATCACGTCCGCCAGCTCCACTTCTGCTAGTAGGGCCCTCTTCCTGATCACCTTCACTGCAAACTGCTGGCAGGTAACGATGTCTTCTGCCAGCACAACTTCTCCGTAGGCTCCCCGGCCAAGAACATGATGGAATCGTAGTCGTTCTTGGATGGTTGTAGATGTGGTGCTTCCTGAGCCAGTTGGTCCTCCTAATAGTGAATATAACAGTGAATATACAGGCTATAGGTTATAATAGAGGTAGGTGCCTGCAGCCAGACGGTCAGATACAAGGCCCCTCTGGGAACTGTAGTTGCTACGTTAAAATTGGCCATCATGTGACGGGAGCAGAAGGACAACCACTTTAATACAGAAGATAACATCTTACATAGTCTGTAGGTATTAACTATCACTCCTATAAGGGGCTCAGTATGTATTGTATCTGTATTATGGACATGTGACTTAGGCTTTAGATGCATATTTTACTAATTTGGGCCTTATTTGCCTAGTTATGTGATCAGTAACTGTATATATTGTGTAAAAAATAAATAAATAACACATCAGACCCCATAAGACAGCAGGAAAACCTTCTCTTATGGAAAGATTGTCCTGCTTACTCTTGGGTTCCATTGGATTTTTGGTATAAAGTATACAGCACTTAGGTACAACAATACAGCTGAGGCAAATGTCTGGACACACACGTTTAACTGGTATAATAACGAGATAATTTACTTCCGATGTGTAAAAGTATTAATTGGGGAGGTGGCTGCATTTCTTGGTGGAGGAGATGTTTTAGGAGGCCATTTTGACATCCAACATATTGAATTAGCTTAGGTTTTCCAAATAAGAAGGGGTCATAGAATGGTAGAGTTGGAAGGGACCTCCAGGGTCATCGGGTCCAACCCCCTTCTCAGTGCAGGATCACTAAATCACCCCAGACAGATGTTTTTCCAGCCTTTGTTTGAACACTTCCATTTGAGGAGAACTCACCACCTGCCGTGGTAACCTGTTCCACTCATTGATCACCCTCACTGTCTAATATCTAATTTGTGTCTCCTCCCTTTCAGTTTCATCCCATTGCTTCTAGTCTTTCCTTGTACAGATGAGAATAGGGCTTATCCCTCTGCACTGTGACAGCCCTTCAGATATTTGTATACCGCTATTAAGTCTCCTCTCAGCCTAAACATTCCCAGATCCTTTGATCATTCCTCATAGGACATGATTTGCAGACTGCTCACCATCTTGGTAACTCTTCCCTGGATATAATATATATAATAATATACCTAGGAATATAACAGTCTTGGCTAGATTTGACTCAGACACACAATGGGAGGGTCAGTGTTGCCAATTTTATTGCTCAGCAGTTAATTGTGGAAAAGTTTCACAAAGTGCTTTTTATGATGTGTTGATGTGGCCACCATTCAGTTGGATGCACAAGAATCCAGCCTGCAGCTGATGCTTCCTAACAGCTCTGTAGGATTCACTGTTTCAGGTGAACTGTATTGTGTATTTTTTTGCATACACAAGGGGCTTTAAATGACCCCTGAGTTAGGAGGAGGGGTCTGACAGAATGGCAACTAAGGCGATTTAAACTACCAAACATGGTAACAGTACATTCTCCTGTCCTAGGAGGTGTTACCACAGGCAGCACAGATGGCCTCAATTTGGTTGTATTCCCAAACATCCCCTTTAGGCCTCGGTCAGATGACCGTTTTTTGCCGCGATTTGCGGATCGCATGACAGATGCGCATCCGCAAATCGCATGACCGGGGCCGACGATTCGCCGAAAAATCTGCAGCTAGCAGTGTTTCCGGCGAAACGGGCCCGATCAAAGGAGCGCTGTCCGCCCATTGAAATTCAATGGAGCCGGCAATACAGCCGACTCCATTGAAAGCAATGGGCTGCTGGCGAGCGCAGGATGAATTTTCAGGAAGGGCCTAAACATATAAGCCATTCCCTGAAAACCATCCAAAAATGTGTAAAAATAAAAAATATATATATACTCACCTTGTCCCTGTAGCCGGAGTTCAGCTGCGGCCAGCCGGCAGTTCTCCTGAACTGCTCTGTGTATTATTCAGCAGGCGGGGATTTTAAATCCCCGCCTGCTGAATGGGCTGCCTCTGATTGGTCACAGCCCTCACCAATCAGAGGCAGCTCTCACTCACCCATTCATGAATTCATGAATGGGTGAGTGAGTGCTGCCTCTGATTGGCTCAGCACAAGGACAAATCAGGGGCAGCTCTCAGCTGTCATTCAATAGCTGAGAGCTGCCCCGGATTGGTCCTTGCGCTGAGCCAGTCAGAGGCAGCACTCACTCATCCATTCATGAATTCATGAATGGGTGAGTGAGAGTTGCCTCTGACTGGTGAGGGCTGTGACCAATCAGAGGCAGCCCATTCAGCAGGCAGGGATTTTAAATCCCAGCCTGCTGAATACTACACAGAGCAGTTCAGGAGAACTGCCAGCCGGCCGCGGCTGAACTCCGGCTGCAGGGACAAGATGAGTATTTTTTTTTTTACACATTTTTGGATGGTTTTCAGGCAAGGGCTTATATTTTTAAGCCTTTCCCGAAAATTCATGCCGCGCTCGCCGGCAGTCCATTGCTTTCAATGTAGTCGGCTGTATTGCCGGCTCCATTGAATTCAATGGGCGAACATCGTTCTTCTCTGCCACAGCTGTTACAGCTGTGGCAGAGGAGAATGATCTTTGTAGTATATGTTCTCAATGGGGTCAGCGCTGCTGCTGCCGGCCCCATTGAGCGCATATATAGAACACAAGGAATCGCAGAACGCAGATAGGCGCGATCTGCGATTCCTCATGTCCTATAATTTATCGGACATCCGAATAAAAAGCGGCCATGTCACCGACCCCATTGCGAAGCAATGTTTCTATATATGCGCAGATCGCATGCGCATCCGCGAATCGCTGCAAAAAGCGGTCGTCTGACCGAGGCCTCATAGATGTGTAATAACAAAAAATTAAGTAATTAAAGAAAGAATTTGGCTTGTTTCCAGATTCCCCAGTCCATGACTCCCACAGTATGCACTGGGGACGATGGAGGGGTCATACGTGGTAAGTGTGCAGTGTGTGAGTAGTATCAGTGTCTGGTGTGTAAGTGGTATTTATCAAGTGAGTAAGTGGTATCTCTGACAAGTTTGTGGTTGTTAATTGACAAATAAATCAGTGGTAGATGTCCGGTGTGTAAGTGGTAGGTGTCCAGTATGTAAGTGCTAGATGTCCGGCGTGTAAGTGGTAGATGTCCGGTGTGTAAGTGGTAGGTGTCTGGTGTGTAATTGGTAGGTGTCCAGTATGTAAGTGCTAGATGTCCGGTGTGTAAGTGGTAGATGTCTGGTGTGTAAGTGGTAGATGTCCGGTGTGTAAGTGGTAGGTGTCCGGTGTGTAAGTGGTAGATATCCAGTATGTAAGTGGTAGATGTCCAGTGTGTAAGTGGTAGATGTGCAGTGTGTAAGTGGTAGATGTCCGGTGTGTAAGTGCTAGATGTCCGGTGTGTAAGTGGTAGATGTGCAGTGTGTAAGTGGTAGATATCCGGTGTGTAAGTGCTAGATGTCCGGTGTGTAAGTGGTAGATGTCCGGAGTGTAAGTGGTAGGTGTCTGGTGTGTAATTGGTAGGTGTCCAGTATGTAAGTGCTAGATGTCCGGTGTGTAAGTGGTAGATGTCTGGCGTGTAAGTGGTAGATGTCTGGTGTGTAAGTGGTAGATGTCCGGTGTGTAAGTGGTAGGTGTCCGGTGTGTAAGTGGTAGATATCCAGTATGTAAGTGGTAGATGTCCAGTGTGTAAGTGGTAGATGTGCAGTGTGTAAGTGGTAGATGTCCGGTGTGTAAGTGCTAGATGTGCAGTGTGTAAGTGGTAGATATCCGGTGTGTAAGTGCTAGATGTCCGGTGTGTAAGTAGTAGGTGTCCGGCGTGTAAGTGGTAGGTGTCCGGTGTGTAAGTGGTAGATATCCAGTATGTAAGTGGTAGATGTCCAGTGTGTAAGTAGTAGATGTCCGGTGTGTAAGTAGTAGATGTCCGGTGTGTAAGTAGTAGGTGTCCGGCGTGTAAGTGGTAGGTGTCCGGTATGTAAGTAGTAGGTGTCCGGTGTGTAAGTGGTGTCTGTATTATCTATCCCGTGTGAGGGTAGCATCACTGTAGAGGTATGTAATGAACACAGTATGACATCTACACGCTCCACAAATATCAACTTTATTAATAAACAACTCTGATTAAAAACAAACTCCCAACGAGACATAAAATTCAATAAAAATCAATAAAGCAGCAAAATATCAAATCGTGTGCAAGCGATGATAAATACACAGTCCATGCCCCACATAGCACAATAACATACAAGTGCTATATATACTGCCCACCAGCCGAGATACCGGGGACTGGCCAACAATATACCTCTGTAGGGATGAAGAGGGATCTGTGAGCAGTCCTGGCCGGTCCCATCAGCATGTAGAGTCTCCGACTAATGATGTATACTAATGCACAGCGTGTATCAGGTGGTCAGAGAAGTGGGGCCACCTCTGTTTGTCCAGGACCGGAGGGTCGCTGTAGGCAGTACAGCCCATTGTATATATATTCTGCACCCCTATACACGGCTCTGATTACACTTAGTAGTAGTTTGTTCTTTATGGTTTTCTTTCATTCTTCTCTCAGTAATAACACAAACATTATTTCTCTTTTTCCCCTCAGATCCAATAGAATATGAGTCAGTATTTATAGTGTTTGCTCTGTGACTGAGGCTGGAGTGATATCAGTATACTCATATATGTCCCTTAGGTCTACATCTGTTTCATCTGGCTGTCATATAGTCACTTGCGCGGGTGAACTAAGACCTATTTGGTGCGTTGGCCCTCGTACGTGTGTCTAATGTGTCTATTGAGGAGCCCAACCATGTAACCAGCCAACGTGCCGGGGGCTCAGCGGTGCGGACCCCTCAGATTGGCCGCATCTAAGACCAGAAAGTGGCGTAAATTATAGCGAGAATCTATCGCAGCTTCTGGCTGGCAGAGATCTCCTCCTGTGGCATTCTGAGGCATTCTTTATATAACATACATTACTAACATATATATAGTAAGGTCATTAATAGACGGCAGATCACCTACCAGGGTACATTATTGTTTATTGCACTGACATATATAGCACATACATATTCCACAGCACTGTATACAGTTGAGCATTACATTGGGCTTTGTCCCCTGGTGGCTCACAATCTATATTCACACTGGAGAATGAACCCAGATTTGAACCCAGATACCCCCGTACTGAAAGGCAACTGAGCCCCCATGCTGCCCACAGGAAAACTACCACAATTTTTGTTTCAAAAACACCCCATTTTGGTATTGTCAGGGCTCCTACCCATTTGCATTTTTTTAACGCTGCGCTTTTTTTAACACAATTGTCAATGGGATTTCTAATGTTATAAACCCATCGCAGGTTGGCGCTTTATGATTTTTGTGCGATGTGTTTCTAACATTAGAAAGTCCCATTGACAATTGCGTTAAAAAAACAGCGATATCGCAGCGTTAAAGAAACCCTAGTGGGTAGGAGCCCTTACACAGTGGGGGGCAGCCATAGCGCTGTGATCACCTCCGCTGAGGAACAATTGCTGAATCTACTCACTTCCTAAAGGTTCAGTCACAATTTTTGGCCTCATTTTGTCAGATTTTCATGCAGATCTGCAGCAGATTTCATCCTTTCATTTAAATACAAATTGCATGGGTGACTGCTGCGGCAGATCTGCGCCAAAATCTGCAGCAAATCAGTGATGTGTGAACGTATCCGAAGAGCAGGTCATCTAAACATGGGAGAAGATGAGTAACCAGAAAAGTGTACATTTCAGCAGCAAATGTTGTTTTTTTTTAAAAAAGAAAGCCTGGCCGGCCCAAATCTGCCAGTGTAAACGGATTTTGGCCGGCCAGGCGGTTTTTTTTAAATGCACACATACATGTTATATCTGCAGACAAAAATATAAAGTCAGACAATCTCATTGATTTTATGCCTTAACGCTTTGCAAAAATGCCGGTCTCCTGAGTATTCACCGCGCATTTACACAAGCGCATCGATGGGCTCAAATCTGCAGAAAAAAGGGCATATTTTTGGGTGTAAGCTGAAAAACTACATTTGATTGTCCCGATAAAATGAATGGGTTCTGTTCACTGCGGGCGCAATATGCTGCACAAATACGGACGTGTGAATCCGGCCTAAACAGCAGTAACATCTGACATGTCACAATATACATAAATACAACATTATACAATGGAACATTTGTATCTTTTCTCCCCAGAATACAAAACACATGAATTGTAAGACGAACCAGAAAACGGTACATTCCAGCAGCTCATCTATAAGGGCTCCTGCACACGGGCGATTTAGCAAATGCAAAATTTAGCATTTTTGCACCCGTATTTCCGTTGGGCAAAAAAATATGCAACATGCTCTATTTTCGCTCACATTTGACCACCCAAGCCACCATAACGGCGCGATTTTGCAGTATTAATTGATAACACTGGTGATTATTTAGGCTGCTCAGCCAGTTCTAAAACAGGTATAAACAACCTCAGCAGCACAAAAAAAGTACAGTAAGCAGCGCGGAAAGGTTCACGTGAAAACGTAATAGCGCTCCATACACAGCGCAATCACGCCATCTCCCTGCGAGCGTTTATACGTCACACGTGTGCAGGAGCCCTTATCACAGTAATATCTGACATTTCACATTATACAATGTACAGAAATACAGTTTGATACAATGTAACATTTCTGTCATTTTCCCCCCAGAATACAAAAAACATGAATTGTAAGAAGACGGCGAACCAGAAAACTGTCCATTTCAGCAGCTCATCCATAACCGCAGGAACATCATACAATGTACATAAATACAGTGTGATACAATGGAACATTTGGATCACTTTCCTGCCTCTTCCTCTCCGGCAGACAACCCCCATGAATTACCAGACATGGCGGTACAGTGTGGGACCCTCAGGCTGCGTTCACACTTAGCGGACTTACTGAAAATCTGCACCAAAATCCGCATCAAATTCTGTGTCCAAACACAAACCATTGGTGTGGATTCTAACGTGGACTTTGATGCGGATCCTGAGCAGACTTCACCCCTTCAACCGAAAAGATGAAATCTGCCGCCGATCTGCACCAATATCTGTCATGTGTGAATGCGCTCCTACAGCTCCGCAGATCTCCAGCGGTACCTGAGCCTCCCGGGTCTTCTTTCTGTATCTTTACAGGTGGGTCCTTTTCTCCCACTGAAGAATCCAGATGCCTCTTCTTGGGTCGCTTCTTCCCAACGAGGTCTTTCTTCACCGAATCAGTCGGTGGAACGATGGGCTTCGCTGAGCTCGATGACTTCCTCCTCCTCTTCCTCCTCTGGCTCTTGCTTGAAGCCTCATCTGAAGAATCCAAGACATGTCTTGGTCTTCTCACTCCTTTCTTCCTCCGAATCTCCTCCTCTCCCTCCATAAAATCGCTCTGCTCTGGTCCAGCAGACATCGCCTCCTTCTCCATCGCCAGTCTCCAACACTCTCAACTGCCAACTGCCGCGACAACACAATTGCCCTGGCTGTAACCATGGCAGCAGTCATGTGATCAGTAACTGACCAATCACAGCCAACCATGATAAGTTTGAAATCGTATGTCCGCAGTTACTGAGATGTGATGAAGGACATTTACAGGAATATTCTCACCATTTTCCTCAGACTAATGACAATCTTTATTATTATAGTGGGAACTTGTCATGTCTGAGTGCTGAAGCCGTCCAGGACTTGGTGCGGGGTGATATTTGGGGGCAACATTCACATTCTTACAGTTTATTCTTCTTTCTTACTGCCAGATACTATTATTTCGTGAATATAATCTTATATTATAAGATTTTGAATCCATCCACCATATTAACCTTCACATATAAATCAGCATCTGTAATAATCCACGTTGCGGTTGTGTCATTGTTTGGCAGATTTCCCAATATGTCCCCATTTTCCCCCATATGACCTGATGATAGATTAACCACAGGCCGGGTCTCTTGTATAGAGATGGTGATTAATGATAATATCTCTCTACAAGGTGCCTCCAAGGTTCTCCTTGTAATTGGCGCACACACGTTCGGGGTCTCCAGATCCCTCGCTCCCCATGACATGGCCATAGAGAATATGGTAAAATCCTGACCGCTGCCATCACTACCAGCTGATTAAAGACAGATGTAGTTTTAGGCCCATCAGAACATCATCCTGCTCTCAGAGCCACAAAATAACCTCACAGGATCCATCAACAGCATCTTGTTGGGGGTTTCCAGATACTTTACACTTAATATATGGTACACTGCAAAGACAATGGGGATCTACCAAGAGCAGGAGGATTACCTTATTGACTACACAGCCAACCTGGGGCTTCATTACAGACAATCTGCGCCCACAATGAAGACATAGAGGGGCGAATATAAGAACAAACATTGTAAATGTTCCTATTCAAATGGGTTTGAAGAGATCCTAAATAACAGCAACACTTGATTGACACTCAGCTGGGGGATGTTTTCTGCCCATTGATTCTCGCTCTTATGTTTTTAGCTCCAGGCAGGTGACATCACGAAGGAAATATAAGCTGCAGATATACTGATATAGACTGAAGAGCAAAAGGCTGTGAGATACAGAACAAGATAAAAGACACCAATGTATTCCAAACATATACATATATATAAAGTGCTGGTAACATTGTAGCATAGCGTGTGGGGCTGAGAAAGACCATGTGCCCATCCAGTCCAGCCTATTTTTCTGTAATGTTGATCCACAGGAAGGCAAAACAAATCCAATGAGGTAATTTTTCCTAATTTTAGAGGTACAAATTCCTTCCCAACTCTAATATGGCAATCAGAATAATCCCTGGATCACCGACCCTTCTGAAGTAATTAGTGACTATTCAAGAAAGGTGTCCAGGCTCCTCTTAAACTCTTTTATCAAGTTCACTATCACTAAGCCCTCAGGCAGAGAGTTCCATAGCCTCACTGCTCTTACAGAAAAGAACCCCCTTCTATGTCGGTGTAGAAACCTTCTTTCCTCTGGACGTAGAGGGCGCCCCCTTGTTACAGTCACAGTCCTGGGTATAAATATATGATGGGAGAGATCTCTGTATCCCCTGATATATGTATACATAGTTATTAGGTCGCCCCTCAGTGCTCTTTTTTGCTAAGCTAAATAACCCCAATTTTCATAACTATTTCTGTTGCCCGCCTTTATGCCCGCTTAAACTTTATACGTCCTTCTTGAGTACTGGTGCACAAAGCTGTATACAATATTCCATGTGTGGTCTGACCAGTGACTTGTAAAGAGGAGGAACAATATTATCATCATGTGTCTCTAGATGTATTTTTATGCACCCCTTTGATCCTATTTGCTTTGGCTGCAGCTGTCAGACACTGGTTGCTCCAGTTAAGCTTAAGGCCCATTTACACGGAGCGATAATCACTAAAAACGCTAAAAAGCGATCGTTTTAGCAATAATCGTTGCGTCTAAATGCATGCCCATCATCCACTTTTCGGGCACTGCTAGCTGATCGTTACATTCAGGCCAAACTAAAAATCGCTGTTCAGTCTTATCAGCAGTTCTCCACGGGTAGTGCTGATAGCATTGTTTCCCGCTGGAGAACAAAGGATGAGAATACAGTTCATAGCCTTCGGGCTATTATTGCTTTCAGCTAAGGCTTCATTTGCACACTAGTAAGCTATTAAGTGGCTGAGTAGCTACTTAATATTTTATGCAAAATGATCCCTCAAAGCTGTTACTCGAAATGTCATTTGAGCGATCAGCGGGCCGTGTAAATGGGCCTTTCTGGTAACTAAAATCCCCAATTCCTTTTCCATGTTATGTTTGTCCAGGTTTCCCATTTAGTGTGTAATGGTGACGTGTATTTCCTCTGTCCATGTGCAGAACTTTATATCTATCAGTATTTGGCCTCTTTCACACGGACGACAGCAATATTGCCACAAGAAAGTCGCAGCGGTATGGCATCTGTGCTCTGTGCAATATCACTGCATTTTCTCACAGCAATATCTTGATTTTGTGTTGCCACAAAGTGGCACGTGGCGGTACAAAGTCACACAACTTTACAGCGCTCTTTTCTACGATTTTCGGGAGCTTGAAATATAGGCCCTACCCCAAACATAAGCCCTGGCTGCATAAAAATCAATACATCACCTAACAGTTGCTGTCCGCTCCACCGCAACTATCCTTGCAGGGGACCCAGATATGGCTACACAGTGCACCCTTAGTACTTGTCCTAATATACAGGGACCCAGATATGGCTACACAGTGCACCCTTAGTACTTGTCCTAACATACAGGGACCCAGACATGGCTACACAGTGCACCCTTAGTACTTGTCCTAATATACAGGGGGCCCAGACATTGCTACACAGTGCAACCTTAGTACTTGTCCTAATATACAGAGGGCCCTGACATGGTTACACAGTGCACCCTTAGTACTTGCCCTAATATACAGGGACTCAGACATGACTACACAGTGCACCCTTAGTACTTGTCCTAATATACAGAAGGCCCAGACATGGCTACACAGTGCACCCTTAGTACTTGTCCTAATATATAGGAGACCAGATATGGCTACACAGTGCACCCTTAGTACTTGTCCTAATATATAGGAGACCAGACATGACTACACAGTGCACCCTTAGTACTTGCCCTAATATACAGGGACTCAGACATGACTACACAGTGCACCCTTAGTACTTGTCCTAATATACAGAGGGCCCAGACATGGCTACACAGTGCACGCTTAGTACTTATCCTAATATACAGGAGACCAGATATGGCTACACAGTGCACCCTTAGTACTTGTGCTAATACATAAGGGACGCAGACATGGCTACACTGTGCACCCTTAGTACTTGTCCTAATATACAGAGGGCCCAGACATGGCTACACAGTGCACCCTTAGTACTTGTCCTAATATACAGGGATCCAGACATGGCTACACAGTGCACCCTTAGTACTTGTCCTAATATACAGGCGGCCCAGACATTGCTACACAGTGCACACTTAGTACTTGTCCTAATATACAGAGGACCAAGACATGGTTACACAGTACACCCTTAGTACTTGCCCTAATATACAGGAACTCAGACATGACTACACAGTGCACCCTTAGTACTTCTCCTAATATACAGAGGGCCCAGACATGGCTACACAGTGCACCCTTAGTACTTGTCCTAATATGCAGAGGACCAAGACATGGCTACACAGTGCACCCTTAGTACTTGTCCTAATATATAGGAGACCAGACATGGCTACACAGTGCACCCTTAGTACTTGTCCTAATATATAGGAGACCAGACATGGCTACACAGTGCACCCTTAGTACTTGTCCTAATATATAGGAGACCAGACATGACTACACAGTGCACCCTTAGTACTTGTCATAATATATAGGGACCAGACATGACTACACAGGGCACCCTTAGTACTTGTCCTAATATGCAGGGGACCAAGTCATGGCTACACAGTGCACCCTTAGTACTTGTCGTAATATATATGGGGACCCAGACATGACTACACAGTGCACCCTTAGTACTTGTCCTAATATATAGGAGACCAGACATGGCTACACAGGGCACCCTTAGTACTTGTCCTAATATACAGGGGGCCCAGACTTGGCTACACAGTGCACCCTTAGTACTTGTCCTAATATACAAAGGACCCAGACTTGACTATACAGGGCACCCTTAGTACTTGTCCTAATATATAGTGACCCAGACATGGCTACACAGTGCACCCTTAGTACTTGTCCTAATATATGGGAGACCCAGACATGACTACACAGTGCACCCTTAGTACTTGTCCTATTATATAGGGGACCCAGACATGGCTACACAGTGCACGCTTAGTACTTATCCTAATATACAGGAGACCAGACAAGGCTACACAGTGCACCCTTAGTACTTGTCCTAATATACAGGAGACCAGTTATGGCTACACAGTGCACCCTTAGTACTTGTCCTAATATATAGTAGACCCAGACATAACTACAGTGCACCCTTAGTACTTGTCCTAATATACAGGGGGCCCAGACATGGCTACACAGTGCACCCTTAGTACTTGTCCTAATATGCAGGGAACAAAGACATGGCTACACAGTGCACCCTTAGTACTTGTCCTAATATATAGGAGACCAGATATGGCTACACAGTGCACCCTTAGTACTTGTCCTAATATATAGGAGACTAGATATGGCTACACAGTGCACCCTTAGTACTTGTCCTAATACATAGGGACCCAGACATGACTACACAGTGCACCCTTAGTACTTGTCCTAATATATAGGGGCCCAGACATGGCTACACAGTGCACCCTTAGTACTTGTCCTAATATATAGGAGACCAGATATGGCTACACAGTGCACCCTTAGTACTTGTCCTAATATGCAGGGGACCAAGACGTGGCTACACAGGGCACCCTTAGTACTTGTCCTAATATATAGGGACTCAGACATGGCTACACAGTGCACCCTTAGTGCTTGTCCTAATATATATGGGGACCCAGACATGGCTACACAGTGCACCCTTAGTACTTGTCCTAATATGCAGGGGACCAAGACGTGGCTACACAGGGCACCCTTAGTATTTGTCCTAATATATAGGGGACCCAGACATGACTACACAGTGCACCCTTAGTACTTGTCCTAATATATAGGAGACCAGACATGGCTCCACAGGGCACAGTTAGTACTTGTTCTAATATATAGGGACTCAGACATGACTACACAGTGCACCCTTAGTACTTGTCCTAATATATAGGGAACCCAGACATGACTACACAGTGCACCCTTAGTACTTGTCCTAATACATAGGGGGCCCAAGACATGGCTACACAGTGCACCCTTAGTACTTGTCCTAATATATAGGGACCCAGACATGACTACACAGTGCACGCTTAGTACTTATCCTAATATACAGGAGACCAGACATGACTACACAGTGCACCCTTAGTACTTGTCCTAATATATAGGGACCCAGACATGACTACACAGTGCACCCTTAGTTCTTTTCCTAATATATAGGGACCCAGACATGACTACACAGTGCACCCTTAGTACTTGTCCTAATATATAGGGACCCATAGATGACTACACAGTGCACGCTTAGTACTTATCCTAATATACAGGAGACCCAGACATGACTACACAGTGCACCCTTAGTACTTGTCCTAATATATAGGGACCCAGACATGACTACACAGTGCACCCTTAGTACTTATCCCAATATACAGGAGACCAGACATGACTACACAGTGCACCCTTAGTACTTGTCCTAATATATAGGAGACCAGACATGGCTCCACAGGGCACAGTTAGTACTTGTTCTAATATATAGGGACTCAGACATGACTACACAGTGCACCCTTAGTACTTGTCCTAATATATAGGGAACCCAGACATGACTACACAGTGCACCCTTAGTACTTGTCCTAATACATAGGGGGCCCAAGACATGGCTACACAGTGCACCCTTAGTACTTGTCCTAATATATAGGGACCCAGACATGACTACACAGTGCACCCTTAGAACTTGTCCTAATATATAGGGACCCAGACATGGCTACACATTGCACGCTTAGTACTTATCCTAATATACAGGAGACCAGACATGACTACACAGTGCACCTTAGTACTTGTCCTAATATATAGGAGACCAGACATGACTACACAGTGCACCCTTAGTACTTGTCCTAATATATAGGGACCCAGACATGACTACACAGTGCACCCTTAGTTCTTGTCCTAATATATAGGGACCCAGACATGACTACACAGTGCACCCTTAGTACTTGTCCTAATATATAGGGACCCATAGATGACTACACAGTGCACGCTTAGTACTTATCCTAATATACAGGAGACCCAGACATGACTACACAGTGCACCCTTAGTACTTGTCCTAATATATAGGGACCCAGAAATGACTACACAGTGCACCCTTAGTACTTATCCCAATATACAGGAGACCAGACATGACTACACAGTACACCCTTAGTACTTGTCTTAATATATAGGAGATCAGATATGGGTACACAGTGCACCCTTGGTACTTGTCCTAATATATAGGAGACCAGATATGGCTAAACAGTGCACCCTTAGTACTTGTCCTTATATACAGGAGACCCAGACATGACTACACAGTGCAGCCTTAGTACTTGTCCTAATATATAGGGGACCCACACAAGGCTACACAGTGCACCCTTAGTACTTGTCCTAATACATAAGGGGCCCAAGACATGGCTACACAGTGCACCCTTAGTACTTGTCCTAATATATAGGGACCCAGACATGACTACACAGTGCACCCTTAGTACTTGTCCTAATATATAGGGGCCCAGACATGACTACACAGTGCACCCTTAGTACTTGTCCTAATATATAGGGAACCCAGACATGACTACACAGTGCACCCTTAGTACTTGTCCTAATATGCAGGGGACCAAGACGTGGCTACACAGGGCACCCTTAGTATTTGTCCTAATATATAGGGGACCCAGACATGACTACACAGTGCACCCTTAGTACTTGTCCTAATATATAGGAGACCAGACATGGCTCCACAGTGCACAGTTAGTACTTGTTCTAATATATAGGGACTCAGACATGGCTACACAGTGCACCCTTAGTACTTGTCCTAATATATAGGAGACCAGACATGGCTCCACAGGGCACAGATAGTACTTGTTCTAATATATAGGGACTCAGACATGACTACACAGTGCACCCTTAGTACTTGTCCTAATATATAGGGAACCCAGACATGACTACACAGTGCACCCTTAGTACTTGTCCTAATACATAGGGGGCCCAAGACATGGCTACACAGTGCACCCTTAGTACTTGTCCTAATATATAGGGACCCAGACATGACTACACAGTGCACCCTTAGTACTTATCCCAATATACAGGAGACCAGACATGACTACACAGTGCACCCTTAGTACTTGTCTTAATATATAGGAGATCAGATATGGGTACACAGTGCACCCTTGGTACTTGTCCTAATATATAGGAGACCAGATATGGCTAAACAGTGCACCCTTAGTACTTGTCCTTATATACAGGAGACCCAGACATGACTACACAGTGCAGCCTTAGTACTTGTCCTAATATATAGGGGACCCACACAAGGCTACACAGTGCACCCTTAGTACTTGTCCTAATACATAAGGGGCCCAAGACATGGCTACACAGTGCACCCTTAGTACTTGTCCTAATATATAGGGACCCAGACATGACTACACAGTGCACCCTTAGTACTTGTCCTAATATATAGGGACCCAGACATGACTACACAGTGCACCCTTAGTACTTGTCCTAATATATAGGGAACCCAGACATGACTACACAGTGCACCCTTAGTACTTGTCCTAATATATAGGGAACCCAGACATGACTACACAGTGCACCCTTAGTACTTGTCCTAATACATAAGGGGCCCAAGACAGGGCTACACAGTGCACCCTTAGTACTTGTCCTAATATATAGGGACCCAGACATGACTACACAGTGCACCCTTAGTACTTGTCCTAATATATAGGGGACCCAGACATGACTACACAGTACAGCCTTAGTACTTGTCCTAATATATAGGAGACCAGATATGGCTACACAGTGCACCCTTAGTACTTGTCTTAAAGGAGATGTCCCGAGGCAGCAAGTGGGTCTATACACTTCTGTATGGCCATAATAATGCACTTTGTAATATACATTGTGCATTAATTATGAGCCATACAGAAGTTATAAAAAGTTTTATACTTACCTGCTCCGTTGCTAGCGTCCTCGTCTCCATGGTGCCGACTAATTTTCGGCCTCCGATGGCCAAATTAGCCGCGCTTGCGCAGTCCGGGTCTTCTGTAGTCTTCTATGGAGCCGCTCGTGCCAGAGAGCGGCTCCGTGTAGCTCCGCCCCGTCACGTGCCGATTCCAGCCAATCAGGAGGCTGGAATCGGCAGTGGACCGCACAGAAGAGCTGCGGTCCACGAAGAAAGAGGATCCCGGCGGCCATCTTCAGCAGGTGAGTATGAAGACGCCGGACCGCCGGGATTCAGGTAAGCGCTGTGCGGGTGGGTTTTTTAACCCCTGCATCGGGGTTGTCTCGCGCCGAACGGGGGGGGGGGTTTAAAAAAAAAAAAACCCGTTTCGGCGCGGGACATCTCCTTTAATATGCAGGGGACCAAGACATGGCTACACAGTGCACCCTTAGTACTGGTCCTAATATATAGGAGACCAGATATGGCTACAAAGTGCACCCTTAGTACTTGTCCTAGTATGCAGGGGACCCAGACATGGCTACACAGTGCACCCTTAGTACTGGTCCTAATATATAGGAGACCAGATATGGCTACAAAGTGCACCCTTAGTACTTGTCCTAATATACAGGGGGGCCCAGACATGGCTACACAGTGCACCCTTAGTACTTATCCTAATATATAGGAGACCAGATATGGCTATACAGTGCACCCTTAGTACTTGTCCTAATATGCAATGGACCAAGACATGGCTACACAGTGCACCCTTAGTACTTGTCCTAATATACAGGGGGCCCAGACATGGCTACACAGTGCACCCTTAGTACTTATCCTAATATATAGGAGACCAGATATGGCTATACAGTGCACCCTTAGTACTTGTCCTAATATGCAATGGACCAAGACATGGCTACACAGTGCACCCTTAGTACTTATCCTAATATATAGGGACCCAGACATGACTACACAGTGTACGCTTAGTACTTGTCCTAATATATAAAGGGCCCAGACATGACTACACAGTGCACCCTTAGTACTTGCCCTAATATACAAGGACTTAGACATGACTACACAGTGCACCCTTAGTACTTGTCCTAATATGCAGAGGACCAAGACATGGCTACACAGTGCACCCTTAGTACTTGCCCTAATATACAAGGAATTAGACATGACTACACAGTGCACCCTTAGTACTTGTCCTAATATGCAGGGGACCAAGACATGGCTACACAGTGCACCCTTAGTACTTGTCCTAATATATAGGGGACCCAGACATGACTACACAGTGCACCCTTAGTACTTGTCCTAATATATAGGGGCCCAGACAAGACTACACAGTGCACCCTTAGTACTTGTCCTAATATACAGGAGACCAGACATGGCTACACAGTGCACCCTTAGTACTTGTCCTAATATATAGGAGACCAGATATGGCTACACAGTGCACCCTTAGTACTTATCCTAATATGCAGGGGACCAAGACATGGCTACACAGTGCACCCTTAGTACTTGTCCTAATATATAGGGGACCAGACATGGCTACACAGTGCACCCTTAGTACTGGTCCTAATATACAGGAGACCCAGACATGACTACACAGTGCACCCTTAGTACTTGTCCTAATATATAGGAGACCAGATATGGCTACAAAGTGCACCCTTAGTACTTGTCCTAATGTACAGGGGGCCCAGACATGGCTACACAGTGCACCCTTAGTACTTGTCCTAATATATAGGAGACCAGATATGGCTACACAGTGCACCCTTAGTACTTGTCCTAATATGCAATAGACAAAGACATGGCTACACAGGACACCCATAGTACTTGTCCTAATATATAGGGACCCAGACATGACTACACAGTGCACCCTTAGTACTTGTCCTAATATTCATAGGGCCCAGACATGGCTACACAGTGCACCCTTAGTACTTGTCCTAATATATAGGGGACCAGACATGACTACACAGTGCACCCTTAGTACTTGTCCTAATATATAGGGGACCCAGACATGACTACACAGTGCACCCTTAGTACTTGTCCTAATATATAGGGGACCCAGACATGGCTACACAGGGCACCCTTAGTACTTGTCCTAATATATAGGGGACCCAGACATTGCTACACAGTGCACCCTTAGTACTTGTCCTAATGTGCAGGGGAACAAAGACATGGCTACACAGTGCACCCTTACTACTTGTCCTAATATGCAGGGGACCAAGACATGGCTACACAGTGCACGCTTAGTACTTGTCCTAATATGCAGGGGACCCAGACATGGCTACACAGTGCACCCTTAGTACTTGTCCTAATATATAGGAGACCAGATATGACTACACAGGGCACCCTTAGTACTTGTCCTAATATACTGGAGACCAGACATGACTACACAGTGCACCCTTAGTACTTGTCCTAATATACAGGAGACCAGACATTGCTCCACAGGGCACAGTTAGTACTTGTTCTAATATATAGGGACCAGATATGGGTACACAGTGCACCCTTAGTACTTGTCCTAATACATAAGGGGCCCAGACATGACTACACAGTGCACCCTTAGTACTTGTCCTAATATATAGAGGGACCAGACATGGCTACACAGTGCACCCTTAGTACTTGTCCTAATATATAGGGACCCAGACATGACTACATAGTGCACGCTTAGTACTTGTCCTTATATGCAGGGGACCAAGACATGGCTACACAGTGCACCCTTAGTACTTGTCCTAATATATAGGAGACCAGACATGGCTACACAGTGCACCCTTAGTACTTGTCCTAATATATAGGGGACCCAGACATGGCTACACAGTGCACCCTTAGTACTTGTCCTAATATATAGGGACCCAGACATGACTACATAGTGCACGCTTAGTAGTTGTCCTAATTTGCAGGGGACCAAGACATGGCTACACAGTGCACCCTTAGTACTTGTCCTAATATATAGGAGACCAGACATGGCTACACAGTACACCCTTAGTACTTGTCCTAATATATAGGGGACCCAGACATTACTAAACAGTGCACCCTTAGTACTTGTCCTAATATACAGGAGACCAGACATGGCTACACAGTGCACCCTTAGTACTTGTCCTAATATATAGGAGACCAGATATGGCTACAAAGTGCACCCTTAGTACTTGTCCTAATATACAGGGGGCCCAGACATGGCTACACAGTGCACCCTTAGTACTTATCCTAATATATAGGAGACCAGATATGGCTATACAGTGCACCCTTAGTACTTGTCCTAATATGCAATGGACCAAGACATGGCTACACAGTGCACCCTTAGTACTTGTCCTAATATACAGGGGGCCCAGACATGGCTACACAGTGCACCCTTAGTACTTATCCTAATATATAGGAGACCAGATATGGCTATACAGTGCACCCTTAGTACTTGTCCTAATATGCAATGGACCAAGACATGGCTACACAGTGCACCCTTAGTACTTATCCTAATATATAGGGACCCAGACATGACTACACAGTGCACCCTTAGTACTTGCCCTAATATACAAGGACTTAGACATGACTACACAGTGCACCCTTAGTACTTGTCCTAATATGCAGAGGACCAAGACATGGCTACACAGTGCACCCTTAGTACTTGCCCTAATATACAAGGACTTAGACATGACTACACAGTGCACCCTTAGTACTTGTCCTAATATGCAGGGGACCAAGACATGGCTACACAGTGCACCCTTAGTACTTGTCCTAATATATAGGGGACCCAGACATGACTACACAGTGCACCCTTAGTACTTGTCCTAATATATAGGGGCCCAGACAAGACTACACAGTGCACCCTTAGTACTTGTCCTAATATACAGGAGACCAGACATGGCTACACAGTGCACCCTTAGTACTTGTCCTAATATATAGGAGACCAGATATGGCTACACAGTGCACCCTTAGTACTTATCCTAATATGCAGGGGACCAAGACATGGCTACATAGTGCACCCTTAGTACTTGTCCTAATATATAGGGGACCAGACATGGCTACACAGTGCACCCTTAGTACTGGTCCTAATATACAGGAGACCCAGACATGACTACACAGTGCACCCTTAGTACTTGTCCTAATATATAGGAGACCAGATATGGCTACAAAGTGCACCCTTAGTACTTGTCCTAATGTACAGGGGGCCCAGACATGGCTACACACTGCACCCTTAGTACTTGTCCTAATATATAGGAGACCAGATATGGCTACACAGTGCACCCTTAGTACTTGTCCTAATATGCAATAGACAAAGACATGGCTACACAGGACACCCATGGTACTTGTCCTAATATATAGGGACCCAGACATGACTACACAGTGCACCCTTAGTACTTGTCCTAATATTCATAGGGCCCAGACATGGCTACACAGTGCACCCTTAGTACTTGTCCTAATATATAGGGGACCAGACATGACTACACAGTGCACCCTTAGTACTTGTCCTAATATATAGGGGACCCAGACATGACTACACAGTGCACCCTTAGTACTTGTCCTAATATATAGGGGACCCAGACATGGCTACACAGGGCACCCTTAGTACTTGTCCTAATATATAGGGGACCCAGACATTGCTACACAGTGCACCCTTAGTACTTGTCCTAATGTGCAGGGGAACAAAGACATGGCTACACAGTGCACCCTTACTACTTGTCCTAATATGCAGGGGACCAAGACATGGCTACACAGTGCACGCTTAGTACTTGTCCTAATATGCAGGGGACCCAGACATGGCTACACAGTGCACCCTTAGTACTTGTCCTAATATATAGGAGACCAGATATGACTACACAGGGCACCCTTAGTACTTGTCCTAATATACTGGAGACCAGACATGACTACACAGTGCACCCTTAGTACTTGTCCTAATATACAGGAGACCAGACATTGCTCCACAGGGCACAGTTAGTACTTGTTCTAATATATAGGGACCAGACATGGCTACACAGTGCACCCTCAGTACTTGTCCTAATACATAAGGGGCCCAGACATGACTACACAGTGCACCCTTAGTACTTGTCCTAATATATAGAGGGACCAGACATGGCTACACAGTGCACCCTTAGTACTTGTCCTAATATATAGGGACCCAGACATGACTACATAGTGCACGCTTAGTACTTGTCCTTATATGCAGGGGACCAAGACATGGCTACACAGTGCACCCTTAGTACTTGTCCTAATATATAGGAGACCAGACATGGATACACAGTGCACCCTTAGTACTTGTCCTAATATATAGGGGACCCAGACATTACTAAACAGTGAACCCTTAGTACTTGTCCTAATATATAGAGGGACCAGACATGGCTACACAGTGCACCCTTAGTACTTATCCTAATATATAGGAGACCAGATATGGCTATGCAGTGCACCCTTAGTACTTGTCCTAATATGCAATGGACCAAGACATGGCTACACAGTGCACCCTTAGTACTTATCCTAATATATAGGGACCCAGACATGACTACACAGTGTACGCTTAGTACTTGTCCTAATATATAAAGGGCCCAGACATGACTACACAGTGCACCCTTAGTACTTGCCCTAATATACAAGGACTTAGACATGACTACACAGTGCACCCTTAGTACTTGTCCTAATACATAAGGGGCCCAGACATGACTACACAGTGCACCCTTAGTACTTGTCCTAATATATAGAGGGACCAGACATGGCTACACAGTGCACCCTTAGTACTTGTCCTAATATATAGGGACCCAGACATGACTACATAGTGCACGCTTAGTACTTGTCCTTATATGCAGGGGACCAAGACATGGCTACACAGTGCACCCTTAGTACTTGTCCTAATATATAGGAGACCAGACATGGCTACACAGTGCACCCTTAGTACTTGTCCTAATATATAGGGGACCCAGACATGGCTACACAGTGCACCCTTAGTACTTGTCCTAATATATAGGGACCCAGACATGACTACATAGTGCACGCTTAGTAGTTGTCCTAATTTGCAGGGGACCAAGACATGGCTACACAGTGCACCCTTAGTACTTGTCCTAATATATAGGAGACCAGACATGGCTACACAGTACACCCTTAGTACTTGTCCTAATATATAGGGGACCCAGACATTACTAAACAGTGCACCCTTAGTACTTGTCCTAATATACAGGAGACCAGACATGGCTACACAGTGCACCCTTAGTACTTGTCCTAATATATAGGAGACCAGATATGGCTACAAAGTGCACCCTTAGTACTTGTCCTAATATACAGGGGGCCCAGACATGGCTACACAGTGCACCCTTAGTACTTATCCTAATATATAGGAGACCAGATATGGCTATACAGTGCACCCTTAGTACTTGTCCTAATATGCAATGGACCAAGACATGGCTACACAGTGCACCCTTAGTACTTGTCCTAATATACAGGGGGCCCAGACATGGCTACACAGTGCACCCTTAGTACTTATCCTAATATATAGGAGACCAGATATGGCTATACAGTGCACCCTTAGTACTTGTCCTAATATGCAATGGACCAAGACATGGCTACACAGTGCACCCTTAGTACTTATCCTAATATATAGGGACCCAGACATGACTACACAGTGTACGCTTAGTACTTGTCCTAATATATAAAGGGCCCAGACATGACTACACAGTGCACCCTTAGTACTTGCCCTAATATACAAGGACTTAGACATGACTACACAGTGCACCCTTAGTACTTGTCCTAATATGCAGAGGACCAAGACATGGCTACACAGTGCACCCTTAGTACTTGCCCTAATATACAAGGACTTAGACATGACTACACAGTGCACCCTTAGTACTTGTCCTAATATGCAGGGGACCAAGACATGGCTACACAGTGCACCCTTAGTACTTGTCCTAATATATAGGGGACCCAGACATGACTACACAGTGCACCCTTAGTACTTGTCCTAATATATAGGGGCCCAGACAAGACTACACAGTGCACCCTTAGTACTTGTCCTAATATACAGGAGACCAGACATGGCTACACAGTGCACCCTTAGTACTTGTCCTAATATATAGGAGACCAGATATGGCTACACAGTGCACCCTTAGTACTTATCCTAATATGCAGGGGACCAAGACATGGCTACACAGTGCACCCTTAGTACTTGTCCTAATATATAGGGGACCAGACATGGCTACACAGTGCACCCTTAGTACTGGTCCTAATATACAGGAGACCCAGACATGACTACACAGTGCACCCTTAGTACTTGTCCTAATATATAGGAGACCAGATATGGCTACAAAGTGCACCCTTAGTACTTGTCCTAATGTACAGGGGGCCCAGACATGGCTACACACTGCACCCTTAGTACTTGTCCTAATATATAGGAGACCAGATATGGCTACACAGTGCACCCTTAGTACTTGTCCTAATATGCAATAGACAAAGACATGGCTACACAGGACACCCATGGTACTTGTCCTAATATATAGGGACCCAGACATGACTACACAGTGCACCCTTAGTACTTGTCCTAATATTCATAGGGCCCAGACATGGCTACACAGTGCACCCTTAGTACTTGTCCTAATATATAGGGGACCAGACATGACTACACAGTGCACCCTTAGTACTTGTCCTAATATATAGGGGACCCAGACATGACTACACAGTGCACCCTTAGTACTTGTCCTAATATATAGGGGACCCAGACATGGCTACACAGGGCACCCTTAGTACTTGTCCTAATATATAGGGGACCCAGACATTGCTACACAGTGCACCCTTAGTACTTGTCCTAATGTGCAGGGGAACAAAGACATGGCTACACAGTGCACCCTTACTACTTGTCCTAATATGCAGGGGACCAAGACATGGCTACACAGTGCACGCTTAGTACTTGTCCTAATATGCAGGGGACCCAGACATGGCTACACAGTGCACCCTTAGTACTTGTCCTAATATATAGGAGACCAGATATGACTACACAGGGCACCCTTAGTACTTGTCCTAATATACTGGAGACCAGACATGACTACACAGTGCACCCTTAGTACTTGTCCTAATATACAGGAGACCAGACATTGCTCCACAGGGCACAGTTAGTACTTGTTCTAATATATAGGGACCAGACATGGCTACACAGTGCACCCTTAGTACTTGTCCTAATACATAAGGGGCCCAGACATGACTACACAGTGCACCCTTAGTACTTGTCCTAATATATAGAGGGACCAGACATGGCTACACAGTGCACCCTTAGTACTTGTCCTAATATATAGGGACCCAGACATGACTACATAGTGCACGCTTAGTACTTGTCCTTATATGCAGGGGACCAAGACATGGCTACACAGTGCACCCTTAGTACTTGTCCTAATATATAGGAGACCAGACATGGATACACAGTGCACCCTTAGTACTTGTCCTAATATATAGGGGACCCAGACATTACTAAACAGTGAACCCTTAGTACTTGTCCTAATATATAGAGGGACCAGACATGGCTACACAGTGCACCCTTAGTACTTATCCTAATATATAGGAGACCAGATATGGCTATGCAGTGCACCCTTAGTACTTGTCCTAATATGCAATGGACCAAGACATGGCTACACAGTGCACCCTTAGTACTTATCCTAATATATAGGGACCCAGACATGACTACACAGTGTACGCTTAGTACTTGTCCTAATATATAAAGGGCCCAGACATGACTACACAGTGCACCCTTAGTACTTGCCCTAATATACAAGGACTTAGACATGACTACACAGTGCACCCTTAGTACTTGTCCTAATATGCAGAGGACCAAGACATGGCTACACAGTGCACCCTTAGTACTTGCCCTAATATACAAGGACTTAGACATGACTACACAGTGCACCCTTAGTACTTGTCCTAATATGCAGGGGACCAAGACATGGCTACACAGTGCACCCTTAGTACTTGTCCTAATATATAGGGGACCCAGACATGACTACACAGTGCACCCTTAGTACTTGTCCTAATATATAGGGGCCCAGACAAGACTACACAGTGCACCCTTAGTACTTGTCCTAATATACAGGAGACCAGACATGGCTACACAGTGCACCCTTAGTACTTGTCCTAATATATAGGAGACCAGATATGGCTACACAGTGCACCCTTAGTACTTATCCTAATATGCAGGGGACCAAGACATGGCTACACAGTGCACCCTTAGTACTTGTCCTAATATATAGGGGACCAGACATGGCTACACAGTGCACCCTTAGTACTGGTCCTAATATACAGGAGACCCAGACATGACTACACAGTGCACCCTTAGTACTTGTCCTAATATATAGGAGACCAGATATGGCTACAAAGTGCACCCTTAGTACTTGTCCTAATGTACAGGGGGCCCAGACATGGCTACACAGTGCACCCTTAGTACTTGTCCTAATATATAGGAGACCAGATATGGCTACACAGTGCACCCTTAGTACTTGTCCTAATATGCAATAGACAAAGACATGGCTACACAGGACACCCATAGTACTTGTCCTAATATATAGGGACCCAGACATGACTACACAGTGCACCCTTAGTACTTGTCCTAATATTCATAGGGCCCAGACATGGCTACACAGTGCACCCTTAGTACTTGTCCTAATATATAGGGGACCAGACATGACTACACAGTGCACCCTTAGTACTTGTCCTAATATATAGGGGACCCAGACATGACTACACAGTGCACCCTTAGTACTTGTCCTAATATATAGGGGACCCAGACATGGCTACACAGGGCACCCTTAGTACTTGTCCTAATATATAGGGGACCCAGACATTGCTACACAGTGCACCCTTAGTACTTGTCCTAATGTGCAGGGGAACAAAGACATGGCTACACAGTGCACCCTTACTACTTGTCCTAATATGCAGGGGACCAAGACATGGCTACACAGTGCACGCTTAGTACTTGTCCTAATATGCAGGGGACCCAGACATGGCTACACAGTGCACCCTTAGTACTTGTCCTAATATATAGGAGACCAGATATGACTACACAGGGCACCCTTAGTACTTGTCCTAATATACTGGAGACCAGACATGACTACACAGTGCACCCTTAGTACTTGTCCTAATATACAGGAGACCAGACATTGCTCCACAGGGCACAGTTAGTACTTGTTCTAATATATAGGGACCAGACATGGCTACACAGTGCACCCTTAGTACTTGTCCTAATACATAAGGGGCCCAGACATGACTACACAGTGCACCCTTAGTACTTGTCCTAATATATAGAGGGACCAGACATGGCTACACAGTGCACCCTTAGTACTTGTCCTAATATATAGGGACCCAGACATGACTACATAGTGCACGCTTAGTACTTGTCCTTATATGCAGGGGACCAAGACATGGCTACACAGTGCACCCTTAGTACTTGTCCTAATATATAGGAGACCAGACATGGCTACACAGTGCACCCTTAGTACTTGTCCTAATATATAGGGGACCCAGACATTACTAAACAGTGAACCCTTAGTACTTGTCCTAATATATAGAGGGACCAGACATGGCTACACAGTGCACCCTTAGTACTTATCCTAATATATAGGAGACCAGATATGGCTATACAGTGCACCCTTAGTACTTGTCCTAATATGCAATGGACCAAGACATGGCTACACAGTGCACCCTTAGTACTTATCCTAATATATAGGGACCCAGACATGACTACACAGTGTACGCTTAGTACTTGTCCTAATATATAAAGGGCCCAGACATGACTACACAGTGCACCCTTAGTACTTGCCCTAATATACAAGGACTTAGACATGACTACACAGTGCACCCTTAGTACTTGTCCTAATATGCAGAGGACCAAGACATGGCTACACAGTGCACCCTTAGTACTTGCCCTAATATACAAGGACTTAGACATGACTACACAGTGCACCCTTAGTACTTGTCCTAATATGCAGGGGACCAAGACATGGCTACACAGTGCACCCTTAGTACTTGTCCTAATATATAGGGGACCCAGACATGACTACACAGTGCACCCTTAGTACTTGTCCTAATATATAGGGGCCCAGACAAGACTACACAGTGCACCCTTAGTACTTGTCCTAATATACAGGAGACCAGACATGGCTACACAGTGCACCCTTAGTACTTGTCCTAATATATAGGAGACCAGATATGGCTACACAGTGCACCCTTAGTACTTATCCTAATATGCAGGGGACCAAGACATGGCTACACAGTGCACCCTTAGTACTTGTCCTAATATATAGGGGACCAGACATGGCTACACAGTGCACCCTTAGTACTGGTCCTAATATACAGGAGACCCAGACATGACTACACAGTGCACCCTTAGTACTTGTCCTAATATATAGGAGACCAGATATGGCTACAAAGTGCACCCTTAGTACTTGTCCTAATGTACAGGGGGCCCAGACATGGCTACACAGTGCACCCTTAGTACTTGTCCTAATATATAGGAGACCAGATATGGCTACACAGTGCACCCTTAGTACTTGTCCTAATATGCAATAGACAAAGACATGGCTACACAGGACACCCATAGTACTTGTCCTAATATATAGGGACCCAGACATGACTACACAGTGCACCCTTAGTACTTGTCCTAATATTCATAGGGCCCAGACATGGCTACACAGTGCACCCTTAGTACTTGTCCTAATATATAGGGGACCAGACATGACTACACAGTGCACCCTTAGTACTTGTCCTAATATATAGGGGACCCAGACATGACTACACAGTGCACCCTTAGTACTTGTCCTAATATATAGGCGACCCAGACATGGCTACACAGGGCACCCTTAGTACTTGTCCTAATATATAGGGGACCCAGACATTGCTACACAGTGCACCCTTAGTACTTGTCCTAATGTGCAGGGGAACAAAGACATGGCTACACAGTGCACCCTTACTACTTGTCCTAATATGCAGGGGACCAAGACATGGCTACACAGTGCACGCTTAGTACTTGTCCTAATATGCAGGGGACCCAGACATGGCTACACAGTGCACCCTTAGTACTTGTCCTAATATATAGGAGACCAGATATGACTACACAGGGCACCCTTAGTACTTGTCCTAATATACTGGAGACCAGACATGACTACACAGTGCACCCTTAGTACTTGTCCTAATATACAGGAGACCAGACATTGCTCCACAGGGCACAGTTAGTACTTGTTCTAATATATAGGGACCAGACATGGCTACACAGTGCACCCTTAGTACTTGTCCTAATACATAAGGGGCCCAGACATGACTACACAGTGCACCCTTAGTACTTGTCCTAATATATAGAGGGACCAGACATGGCTACACAGTGCACCCTTAGTACTTGTCCTAATATATAGGGACCCAGACATGACTACATAGTGCACGCTTAGTACTTGTCCTTATATGCAGGGGACCAAGACATGGCTACACAGTGCACCCTTAGTACTTGTCCTAATATATAGGAGACCAGACATGGATACACAGTGCACCCTTAGTACTTGTCCTAATATATAGGGGACCCAGACATTACTAAACAGTGAACCCTTAGTACTTGTCCTAATATATAGAGGGACCAGACATGGCTACACAGTGCACCCTTAGTACTTATCCTAATATATAGGAGACCAGATATGGCTATACAGTGCACCCTTAGTACTTGTCCTAATATGCAATGGACCAAGACATGGCTACACAGTGCACCCTTAGTACTTATCCTAATATATAGGGACCCAGACATGACTACACAGTGTACGCTTAGTACTTGTCCTAATATATAAAGGGCCCAGACATGACTACACAGTGCACCCTTAGTACTTGCCCTAATATACAAGGACTTAGACATGACTACACAGTGCACCCTTAGTACTTGTCCTAATATGCAGAGGACCAAGACATGGCTACACAGTGCACCCTTAGTACTTGCCCTAATATACAAGGACTTAGACATGACTACACAGTGCACCCTTAGTACTTGTCCTAATATGCAGGGGACCAAGACATGGCTACACAGTGCACCCTTAGTACTTGTCCTAATATATAGGGGACCCAGACATGACTACACAGTGCACCCTTAGTACTTGTCCTAATATATAGGGGCCCAGACAAGACTACACAGTGCACCCTTAGTACTTGTCCTAATATACAGGAGACCAGACATGGCTACACAGTGCACCCTTAGTACTTGTCCTAATATATAGGAGACCAGATATGGCTACACAGTGCACCCTTAGTACTTATCCTAATATGCAGGGGACCAAGACATGGCTACACAGTGCACCCTTAGTACTTGTCCTAATATATAGGGGACCAGACATGGCTACACAGTGCACCCTTAGTACTGGTCCTAATATACAGGAGACCCAGACATGACTACACAGTGCACCCTTAGTACTTGTCCTAATATATAGGAGACCAGATATGGCTACAAAGTGCACCCTTAGTACTTGTCCTAATGTACAGGGGGCCCAGACATGGCTACACAGTGCACCCTTAGTACTTGTCCTAATATATAGGAGACCAGATATGGCTACACAGTGCACCCTTAGTACTTGTCCTAATATGCAATAGACAAAGACATGGCTACACAGGACACCCATAGTACTTGTCCTAATATATAGGGACCCAGACATGACTACACAGTGCACCCTTAGTACTTGTCCTAATATTCATAGGGCCCAGACATGGCTACACAGTGCACCCTTAGTACTTGTCCTAATATATAGGGGACCAGACATGACTACACAGTGCACCCTTAGTACTTGTCCTAATATATAGGGGACCCAGACATGACTACACAGTGCACCCTTAGTACTTGTCCTAATATATAGGCGACCCAGACATGGCTACACAGGGCACCCTTAGTACTTGTCCTAATATATAGGGGACCCAGACATTGCTACACAGTGCACCCTTAGTACTTGTCCTAATGTGCAGGGGAACAAAGACATGGCTACACAGTGCACCCTTACTACTTGTCCTAATATGCAGGGGACCAAGACATGGCTACACAGTGCACGCTTAGTACTTGTCCTAATATGCAGGGGACCCAGACATGGCTACACAGTGCACCCTTAGTACTTGTCCTAATATATAGGAGACCAGATATGACTACACAGGGCACCCTTAGTACTTGTCCTAATATACTGGAGACCAGACATGACTACACAGTGCACCCTTAGTACTTGTCCTAATATACAGGAGACCAGACATTGCTCCACAGGGCACAGTTAGTACTTGTTCTAATATATAGGGACCAGACATGGCTACACAGTGCACCCTTAGTACTTGTCCTAATACATAAGGGGCCCAGACATGACTACACAGTGCACCCTTAGTACTTGTCCTAATATATAGAGGGACCAGACATGGCTACACAGTGCACCCTTAGTACTTGTCCTAATATATAGGGACCCAGACATGACTACATAGTGCACGCTTAGTACTTGTCCTTATATGCAGGGGACCAAGACATGGCTACACAGTGCACCCTTAGTACTTGTCCTAATATATAGGAGACCAGACCTGGCTACACAGTGCACCCTTAGTACTTGTCCTAATATATAGGGGACCCAGACATTACTAAACAGTGAACCCTTAGTACTTGTCCTAATATATAGAGGGACCAGACATGGCTACACAGTGCACCCTTAGTACTTGTCCTAATATATAGGGACCCAGACATGACTACATAGTGCACGCTTAGTAGTTGTCCTAATTTGCAGGGGACCAAGACATGGCTACACAGTGCACCCTTAGTACTTGTCCTAATATATAGGAGACCAGACATGGCTACACAGTGCACCCTTAGTACTTGTCCTAATATATAGGGGACCCAGACATTACTAAACAGTGCACCCTTAGTACTTGTCCTAATATATAGGAGACCAGATATGGCTACACAGTGCACCCTTAGTACTTGTCCTAATATATAGGAGACCAGATATGGGTACACAGTGCACCCTTAGTACTTGTCCTAATATATAGGGGACCCAGATATGGCTACACAGTGCACCCTTAGTACTTGTCCTAATATATAGGAGACCAGATATGGCTACACAGTGCACCCTTAGTACTTGTCCTAATATGCAGGGGACCCAGACATGGCTACACAGTGCACCCTTAGTACTTGTCCTAATATATAGGGGACCAGACATGACTACACAGTGCACCCTTAGTACTTGTCCTAATATATAGGAGACCAGATATGGCTACAAAGTGCACCCTTAGTACTTGTCCTAATATATAGGGAACCAGACATGGCTACACAGTGCACCCTTAGTACTTGTCCTAATATATAGGAGACCAGATATGGCTACAAAGTGCACCCTTAGTACTTGTCCGAATATACAGGGGGCCCAGACATGGCTACACAGTGCACCCTTAGTACTTGTCCTAATATATAGGAGACCAGATATGGCTACACAGTGCACCCTTAGTACTTGTCCTAATATACAAAGGGCCCAGACATGACTACACAGTGCACCGTTAGTACTTGTCCTAATATACAGAGGGCCCAGACATGGCTACACAGTGCACCCTTAGTACTTGTCCTAATATATAGGAGACCAGATATGGCTACACAGTGCACCCTTAGTACTTGTCCTAATATGCAATGGACCAAGACATGGCTACACAGGACACCCATAGTACTTGTCCTAATATATAGGGACCCAGACATGACTACACAGTGTACGCTTAGTACTTGTCCTAATATACAAAGGGCCCAGACATGACTACACAGTGCACCCTTAGTACTTGCCCTATTATACAAGGACTTAGACATGACTACAAAGTGCACCCTCAGTACTTGTCCTAATATGCAGAGGACCAAAACATGGCTACACAGTGCACCCTTAGTACTTGTCCTAATATATAGGGACCAGACATGACTACACAGTGCACCCTTAGTACTTGTCCTAATATATAGGGACCAGACATGACTACACAGTGCACCCTTAGTACTTGTCCTAATATGCAGGGGACCAAGACATGGCTACACAGTGCACCCTTAGTACTTGTCGTAATATATAGGCGACCCAGACATGACTACACAGTGCACCCTTAGTACTTGTCCTAATATACAGGAGACCCAGACATGACTACACAGAGCACCCTTAGTACTTGTCCTAATATATAGGGGACCCAGACATGGCTACACAGGGCACCCTTAGTACTTGTCCTAATATATAGGGGACCCAGTAATGACAACACAGTGCACCCTAAGTACTTGTCCTAATATATAGGGGACCCAGACATGGCTACACAGTGCACCCTTAGTACTTGTCCTAATATATAGTAGAACCAGAGATGGCTACACAGTGCACCCCGAGTACTTGTCCTAATATATAGGGGAACCAGACAAGACTACACAGTGCACCCTTAGTACTTGTCCTAATATATAGGGACCCAGACATGGCTACACAGTGCACCGTTAGTACTTGTCCTAATATATAGGAGACCAGATATGGCTACACAGTGCACCCTTAGTACTTGTCCTAATATATAGGGGACCAAGACATGGCTACACAGTGCACCCTTCGTACTTGTCCTAATATATAGGGGACCAGACATGGCTACACAGTGCACCTTTAGTACTTGTCCTAATATACAGGAGACCCCGACATGACTACACAGGGCACCCTTACTACTTGTCCTAATATATAGGAGACCAGATATGGCTACAAAGTGCACCCTTAGTACTTGTCCTAATATACAGGGGGCCCAGACGTGGCTACACAGTGCACCCTTAGTACTTGTCCTAATATATAGGAGACCAGACATGACTACACAGTGCACCCTTAGTACTTGTCCTAATATATATGGGACCCAGACATGGCTACACAGGACACCCATAGTACTTGTCCTAATATATAGGGACCCAGACATGACTACACAGTGCAGCCTTAGTACTTGTCCTAATATACAGGGACCCAGACATGACTACACAGTGTACGCTTAGTACTTGTCCTAATATACAAAGGACCCAGACATGACTACACAGTGCACCCTTAGTACTTGCCCTAATATACAAGGACTTAGACATGACTACACAGTGCACCCTTAGTACTTGTCCTAATATACAGAGGGCCCAGACATGGCTACACAGTGCACCCTTAGTACTTGTCCTAATATGCAGAGGACCAAGACATGGCTACACAGTGCACCCTTAGTACTTGTCCTAATATAAAGGGGGCCAGATATGGCTACACAGTGCACCCTTAGTACTTGTCCTAATATAAAGGGGGCCAGATATGGCCACACAGTGCACCCTTAGTACTTGTCCTAATATGCAGGGGACCAAGACATGACTACACAGTGCACCCTTAGTACTTCTCCTAATATATAGGGGACCCAGACATGACTACACAGTGCACCCTTAGTACTTGTCCTAATATATAGGGGACCCAGACATGGCTACACAGGGCACCCTTAGTACTTGTCCTAATATATAGGGGACCCAGTAATGACAACACAGTGCACCCTAAGTACTTGTCCTAATATATAGGGGACCCAGACATGGCTACTCAGTGTACCCTTAGTACTTGTCCTAATATATAGGGGCCCAGACAAGACTACACAGTGCACCCTTAGTACTTGTCCTAATATATAGGAGACCAGATATGGCTACACAGTGCACCCTTAGTACTTGTCCTAATATGCAGGGCACCAAGACATGGCTACACAGTGCACCCTTAGTACTTGTCCTAATATATAGGGGACCAGACATGGTTACACAGTGCACCCTTAGTACTTGTCCTAATATACAGGAGACCCAGACATGACTACACAGTGCACCCTTCGTACTTGTCCTAATATATAGGAGACCAGATATGGCTACAAAGTGCACCCTTAGTACTTGTCCTAATATACAGGGGGCCCAGACATGGCTACACAGTGCACCCTTAGTACTTGTCCTAATATACAGGAGACCAGACATGGCTACACAGTGCACCCTTAGTACTTGTCCTAATATATAGGAGACCAGATATGGCTACACAGTGCACCCTTAGTGCTTGTCCTAATATGCAGGGGACCAAGACATGGCTACACAGTGCACCCTTAGTACTTGTCCTAATATATAGGGGACCAGACATGGCTACACAGTGCACCCTTAGTACTTGTCCTAATATACAGGAGACCCAGACATGACTACACAGTGCACCCTTAGTACTTGTCCTAATATATAGGAGACCAGATATGGCTACACAGTGCACCCTTAGTACATGTCCTAATATGCAATGGACCAAGACATGGCTACACAGGACACCCATAGTACTTGTCCTAATATATAGGGACCCAGACATGACTACACAGTGCACCCTTAGTACTTGTCCTAATATACATAAGGCCCAGACATGGCTACACAGTGCACCCTTAGTACTTGTCCTAATATATAGGGGACCAGACATGACTACACAGTGCACCCTTAGTACTTGTCCTAATATATAGGGGACCCAGACATGACTACACAGTGCACCCTTAGTACTTGTCCTAATATATAGGGGACCCAGACATGGCTACACAGGGCACCCTTAGTACTTGTCCTAATATATAGGGGACCCAGACATTGCTACACAGTGCACCCTTAGTACTTGTCCTAATGTGCAGGGGAACAAAGACATGGCTACACAGTGCACCCTTACTACTTGTCCTAATATGCAGGGGACCAAGACATGGCTACACAGTGCACGCTTAGTACTTGTCCTAATATGCAGGGGACCCAGACATGGCTACACAGTGCACCCTTAGTACTTGTCCTAATACATAAGGGGCCCAGACATGACTACACAGTGCACCCTTAGTACTTGTCCTAATATACAGAGGGCCCAGACATGGCTACACAGTGCACCCTTAGTACTTGTCCAAATATATAGGGACCCAGACATGACTACATAGTGCACCCTTAGTACTTGTCCTAATATATAGGGACCCAGACATGACTACATAGTGCACGCTTAGTACTTGTCCTAATATGCAGGGGACCAAGACATGGCTACACAGTGCACCCTTAGTACGTGTCCTAATATGCAGGGGAACAAACACATGGCTACACAGTGCACCCTTAGTACTTGTCCTAATATATAGTAGACCAGACATGGCTACACAGTGCACCCTTAGTACTTGTCCTAATATATAGGGGACCAGACATGACTACACAGTGCACCCTTAGTACTTGTCCTAATATACAAAGGGCCCAGACATGGCTACACAGTACAGCCTTAGTACTTGACCTAATATACAAGGACTTAGACATGACTACACAGTGCACCCTTAGTACTTGTCCTAATATATAGGAGACCAGATATGGCTACACAGTGCACCCTTAGTACTTGTCCTAATATATAGGAGACCAGATATGGCTACACAGTGCACCCTTAGTACTTGTCCTAATATGCAGAGGACTTAGACATGACTACACAGTACACCCTTATTACTTGTCCTAATATATAGGGGACCCAGACATGACTACACAGTGCACCCTTAGTACTTGTCCTAATATATAGGGGACCCAGACATGACTACACAGTGCACCCTTAGTACTTGTCCTAATATACAGGTGACCAAGACATAGCTAGACACTGCACTCTTAGTAATTGTCCTAATATATAGGGAACCCAGACATGACTACACAGTACACCCTTATTACTTGTCCTAATATATAGGGGACCCAGACATGACTACACAGTGCACCCTTAGTACTTGTCCTAATATATAGGGGACCCAGACATGACTACACAGTGCACCCTTAGTACTTGTCCTAATATACAGGTGACCAAGACATAGCTAGACACTGCACTCTTAGTAATTGTCCTAATATATAGGGAACCCAGACATGACTACACAGTACACCCTTATTACTTGTCCTAATATATAGGGGACCCAGACATGACTACACAGTGCACCCTTAGTACTTGTCCTAATATATAGGGGACCCAGACATGACTAC
Source organism: Eleutherodactylus coqui (assembly GCF_035609145.1). Lineage (NCBI taxonomy): Eukaryota > Metazoa > Chordata > Amphibia > Anura > Eleutherodactylidae > Eleutherodactylus > Eleutherodactylus coqui. Next base: position 43,012 of record NW_027101892.1, on the reverse strand, counting down.
ACAGTGCACCCTTAGTACTTGTCCTAATATACAGGTGACCAAGACATAGCTAGACACTGCACTCTTAGTAATTGTCCTAATATATAGGGGACCCAGACATGACTACAGAGTGCACCCTTAGTACTTGTCCTAATATGTAGGGGCCCAGACATGGCTACACAGTGCATCGTTAGTATTTGTACTAATATATAGGGCCCAGCTTGACTACACAGTGCACTTTAGTACGTGTCCTAATATATAGGGGCCCAGACATGACTACACAGTGAACCATTAGTACTTGTCCTAATATATAGGGGCCCAGACATGGCTACACAGTGCATCGTTAGTACTTGTCCTAATATATAGGGCCCAGGCATGACTACACAGTGCACCGTTAGTACTAGTCCTAGTATAGAGGGGACCGAGACATGACTACACAGTGAATCCTTAGTACTTGTCCTAATATATAGGGACCCAGACATGGCTACACAGTGCACCATTAGTACTTGTCCTAATATATCAGGACCCAGACATGGCTACACAGTGCACCCTTAGTACTTGTCCTAATATATAGAAGACCCAGACATAAGTACACAGTGCACCCTTAGTACTTGTCCTAATATTTATGGGGACCAAGACGTGGCTACACAGTGCACCCTTAGTACTTGTCCTAATATATATGGGGACCAAGACATGACTACATAGTGCACCCTTAGTACTTGTCCTAATATACAGGGGACCCAGACATAGCTACACAGTGCACCCTTAGTACTTGTCCTAATATATATGGGACCCAGACATGACTACACAGAGCACCGTTAGTACTTGTCCTTATATATAGGGGACCCAGACATGACTACACAGTGCACCCTTAGTACTTGTCCTAATATATAGGGGACCCAGACATGACTACACAGTGCACCCTTAGTACTTGTCCTAATATACAGGGGACCAAGACATAGCTGGACACTGCACCCTTAGTACTACTCCTAATATATATGGGACCCAGACATGACTACAGAGTGCACCTTTAGTACTTGTCCTAATATATAGGGGCCCAGACATGGCTATACAGGGCACCCTTAGTACTTGTCCTAATATATAGGGGACCCAGACATTACTTCACAGCACACCCTTAGAGCTTGTGCTAATATACAGGAGCCCAGACATGACTATACAGTGCACCCTTATTACTTGTCCTAATATATAGGGGACCCAGACATGACTACACAGTGCACCCTTAGTACTTGTCCTAATATATAGGGGACCCAGACATGACTACACAGAGCACCCTTAGTACTTGTCCTAATATATAGGGGCACAGACATGACTACACAGTGCACCCTAACTGCTTGTCCTAATATACAGGGGACCCAGACATAGCTACACAGTGCACCCTTAGTACTTGTCCTAATATATAGGAGACCCAGACATGGCTGCACAGTGCACCCTTAGTACTACTCCTAATATATAGGGGCCCAGACATGACTATACAGTGAGCCATTAGTACTTGTCCTAATATATAGGGGCATGACATGGCTACACAGTGCATCGTTAGTACTAGTCCTAATATATAGGGGCCCAGACATGACTACATAGCGCATCGTTAGTACTAGTCCTAGTATAGAGGGGACCGAGACATGACTACACAGTGAACCCTTAGTACTTGTCTAAATATATAGGGACCCAGACATGGCTACACAGTGCACCGTTAGTACTTGTCCTAATATATCAGGACCCAGACATGGCTACACACCGCACCCTTAGTGCTTGTCCTAATATATAGAGGACCCAGACATGACTACACAGTGAACCATTAGTACTTGTCCTAATATATAGGGGCAAGACATGGCTACACAGTGCACCGTTAGTACTAGTCCTAATATATAGGGGCCCAGACATGACTACACAGCGCATCGTTAGTACTAGTCCTAGTATAGAGGGGACCGAGACATGACTACACAGTGAACCCTTAGTACTTGTCCTAATATATAGGGACCCTGACATGGCTACACAGTGCACCGTTAGTACTTGTCCTAATATATCAGGACCCAGACATGGCTACACACCGCACCCTTAGTACTTGTCCTAATATATAGGGGCCCAGACATGACTATACAGTACACCCTTAGTACTTGTCCTTATATATAGGGGCCCAGACATGGCTACACAGTGCACCCTTAGTACTTGTCCTAATATACAGGGGACCCAGACATAGCTAAACAGTGCACCCTTAGTAATTGTCCTAATATATATGGGACCCAGACATGACTAAACAGAGCACCCTTAGTACTTGTCCTAATATATAGGGGACCCAGACGTGACTACACAGTGCACCCTTAGTACTTGTCCTAATATATAGGGGACCCAGACATGACTACACAGTTCACCCTTAGTACTTGTCCTAATATACAGGTGACCAAGACATAGCTAGACACTGCACCCTTAGTAATTGTCCTAATATATAGGGGACCCAGACATGACTACAGAGTGCACCCTTAGTACTTGTCCTAATATGTAGGGGCCCAGACATGGCTACACAGTGCATCGTTAGTATTTGTACTAATATATAGGGCCCAGACATGACTACACAGTGCACCCTTAGTACGTGTCCTAATATATAGGGGCCCAGACATGACTACACAGTGAACCATTAGTACTTGTCCTAATATATAGGGGCCCAGACATGGCTACACAGTGCATCGTTAGTACTGGTCCTAATATATAGGGCCCAGGCATGACTACACAGTGCACCGTTAGTACTAGTCCTAGTATAGAGGGGACCGAGACATGACTACACAGTGATCCCTTAGTACTTGTCCTAATATATAGGGACCCAGACATGGCTACACAGTGCACCATTAGTACTTGTCCTAATATATCAGGACCCAGACATGGCTACACAGTGCACCCTTAGTACTTGTCCTAATATATAGAAGACCCAGACATAAGTACACAGTGCACCCTTAGTACTTGTCCTAATATTTATGGGGACCAAGACGTGGCTACACAGTGCACCTTTAGTACTTGTCCTAATATATATGGGACCCAGATATGACTACACAGTGCACCGTTAGTACTTGTCCTAATATATCAGGACCCAGACATGACTACACAGTACACCCTCAGTACTTGTCCTAATATATAGGGGCCCAGACATGACTATACAGTACAGCCTTAGTACTTGTCCTAATATATAGGGGCCCAGACATGACTACACAGCGCATCGTTAGTACTAGTCCTAGTATAGAGGGGACCGAGACATGACTACACAGTGAACCCTTAGTACTTGTCCTAATATATAGGGACCCAGACATGGCTACACAGTGCACCGTTAGTACTTGTCCTAATAAATCAGGACCCAGACATGGCTACACACCGCACCCTTAGTACTTGTCCTAATATATAGAGGACCCAGACATGACTACACAGTACACCCTTATTAGTTGTCCTAATATATAGGGGACCCAGACATGACTACACAGTGCACCCTTAGTACTTGTCCTAATATATAGGGGACCCAGACATGACTACACAGTGCACCCTTAGTACTTGTCCTAATATACAGGTGACCAAGACATAGCTAGACACTGCACCCTTAGTAATTGTCCTAATATATAGGGGACCCAGACATGACTACAGAGTGCACCCTTAGTACTTGTCCTAATATGTAGGGGCCCAGACATGGCTACACAGTGCATCATTAGTATTTGTACTAATATATAGGGCCCAGACATGACTACACAGTGCACCCTTAGTACGTGTCCTAATATATAAGGGCACAGACATGACTACACAGTGCACCCTTAGTGCTTGTCCTAATATGCAGGGGACCCAGACATAGCTACACAGTGCACCCTTAGTACTTGTCCTAATATATAGGAGACCCAGATATGGCTACACAGTGCACCGTTAGTACTAGTCCTAATATATAGGGGCCCAGACATGACTACACAGCGCATCGTTAGTACTAGTCCTAGTATAGAGGGGACCGAGACATGACTACACAGTGAACCCTTAGTACGTGTCCTAATATATAGGGACCCAGACATGGCTACACAGTGCACCGTTAGTACTTGTCCTAATATATCAGGACCCAGACATGACTACACAGTACACCCTTAGTACTTGTCCTAATATATAGGGGCCCAGACATGACTATGTTACAGTACAGCCTTAGCACTTGTCCTTATATATAGGGGCCAGACATGGCTACACAGTGCACCCTTAGAACTTGTCCTAATATATAGGGGCCCAGACTTGACTATACAGTACACCCTTAGTACTTGTCCTTATATAAAGGGGCCCAGACATGACTACACAGTGCACCCTTAGTACTTGTCCTAATATATAGGGGCCCAGTCATGACTACACAGTGAACCATTAGTACTTGTTCTAATATATAGGGGCAAGACATGGCTACACAGTGCACCGTTAGTACTAGTCCTAATATATAGGGGCCCAGACATGACTACACAGCGCATCGTTAGTACTAGTCCTAGTATAGAGGGGACCGAGACATGACTACACAGTGAACCCTTAGTACTTGTATATAGGGACCCAGACATGGCTACACAGTGCACCGTTAGTACTTGTCCTAATATATCAGGACCCAGACATGGCTACACACGGCACTCTTAGTACTTGTCCTAATATATAGGGGCCCAGACATGACTATACAGTACACCCTTAGTACTTGTCCTTATATATAGGGGCCCAGACATGGCTACACAGTGAACCATTAGTACTTATCCTAATATATAGGGACCCAGACATGGCTACACAGTGCACCGTAAGTACTTAACCTAATATATCAGGACCCAGACATGGCTACACACCGCACCCTTAGTACTTGTCCTAATATATAGGAGACCCAGACATGGCTGCACAGTGCACCCTTAGTACTACTCCTAATATATAGGGGCCCAGACATGACTATACAGTGAACCATTAGTACTTGTCCTAATATATAAGGGCAAGACATGGCTACACAGTGCACCGTTAGTACTAGTCCTAATATATAGGGGCCCAGACATGACTACACAGCGCATCGTTAGTACTAGTCCTAGTATAGAGGGGACCGAGACATGACTACACAGTGAACCCTTAGTACTTGTCCTAATATATAGGGACCCAGACATGGCTACACAGTGCACCGTTAGTACTTGTCCTAATATATCAGGACCCAGACATGGCTACACACCGCACCCTTAGTACTTGTCCTAATATATAGAGGACCCAGACATGACTACACAGTACACCCTTATTACTTGTCCTAATATATAGGGGACCCAGACATGACTACACAGTGCACCCTTAGTACTTGTCCTAATATATAGGGGACCCAGACATGACTACACAGTGCACCCTTAGTACTTGTCCTAATATACAAGTGACCAAGACATAGCTAGACACTGCACCCTTAGTAATTGTCCTAATATATAGGGGACCCAGACATGACTACAGAGTGCACCCTTAGTACTTGTCCTAATATGTAGGGGCCCAGACATGGCTACACAGTGCATCGTTAGTATTTGTACTAATATATAGGGCCCAGCTTGACTACACAGTGCACCCTTAGTACGTGTCCTAATATATAGGGGCCCAGACATGACTACACATTGAACCATTAGTACTTGTCCTAATATATAGGGGCACAGACATGGCTACACAGTGCATCGTTAGTACTTGTCCTAATATATAGGGCCCAGGCATGACTACACAGTGCACCGTTAGTACTAGTCCTAGTATAGAGGGGACCAGACATGACTACACAGCGCATCGTTAGTACTAGTCCTAGTATAGAGGGGACCGAGACATGACTACACAGTGAACCCTTAGTACTTGTCCTAATATATAGGGACCCAGACATGGCTACACAGTGCACCGTTAGTACTTGTCCTAATATATCAGGACCCAGACATGACTACACAGTGCACCCTTAGTACTTGTCCTAATATTTATGGGGACCAAGACGTGGCTACACAGTGCACCCTTAGTACTTGTCCTAATATATATGGGGACCAAGACATGACTACATAGTGCACCCTTAGTACTTGTCCTAATATACAGGGGACCCAGACATAGCTACACAGTGCACCCTTAGTACTTGTCCTAATATATATGGGACCCAGACATGACTACACAGAGCACCGTTAGTACTTGTCCTAATATATAGGGGACCCAGACATGACTACACAGTGCACCCTTAGTACTTGTCCTAATATATAGGGGACCCAGACATGACTACACAGTGCACCCTTAGTACTTGTCCTAATATACAGGGGACCAAGACATAGCTGGACACTGCACCCTTAGTACTTGTCTTAATATATATGGGACCCAGACATGACTACAGAGTGCACCTTTAGTACTTGTCCTAATATATAGGGGCCCAGACATGGCTACACAGGGCACCCTTAGTACTTGTCCTAATATATAGGGGACCCAGACATTACTTCACAGCACACCCTTAGAGCTTGTCCTAATATACAGGAGCCCAGACATGACTATACAGTGCACCTTTATTACTTGTCCTAATATATAGGGGACCCAGACATGACTACACAGTGCACCCTTAGTACTTGTCCTAATATATAGGGGACCCAGACATGACTACAGAGTGCACCCTTAGTGCTTGTCCTAATATACAGGGGACCCAGACATAGCTACACAGTGCACCCTTAGTACTTGTCCTAATATATAGGAGACCCAGACATGGCTGCACAGTGCACCCTTAGTACTACTCCTAATATATAGGGGCCCAGACATGACTATACAGTGAACCATTAGTACTTGTCCTAATATATAGGGGCATGACATGGCTACACAGTGCATCGTTAGTACTAGTCCTAATATATAGGGGCCCAGACATGACTACACAGCGCATCGTTAGTACTAGTCCTAGTATAGAGGGGACCGAGACATGACTACACAGTGAACCCTTAGTACTTGTCCTAATATATAGGGACCCAGACATGGCTACACAGTGCACCGTTAGTACTTGTCCTAATATATCAGGACCCAGACATGGCTACACACCGCACCCATAGTAATTGTCCTAATATATAGAGGACCCAGACATGACTACACAGTGAACCATTAGTACTTGTCCTAATATATAGGGGCAAGACATGGCTACACAGTGCACCGTTAGTACTAGTCCTAATATATAGGGGCCCAGACATGACTACACAGCGCATCGTTAGTACTAGTCCTAGTATAGAGGGGACCGAGACATGACTACATAGTGAACCCTTAGTACTTGTCCTAATATATAGGGACCCTGACATGGCTACACAGTGCACCGTTAGTACTTGTCCTAATATATCAGGACCCAGACATGGCTACACACCGCACCATTAGTACTTGTCCTAATATATAGGGGCCCAGACATGACTATACAGTACACCCTTAGTACTTGTCCTTATATATAGGGGCCCAGCAATGGCTACACAGTGAACCATTAGTACTTGTCCTAATATATAGGGGCCCAGACATGGCTACACAGTGCATCGTTAGTACTTGTCCTAATATATAGGGCCCAGACATGACTACACAGTGTACCGTTAGTACTAGTCCTAATATATAGGGGGCCAGACATGACTACACAGCGCATCGTTAGTACTAGTCCTAGTATAGAGGGGACCCAGACATGGCTACACAGTGCACCCTTAGTACTTGTCCTAATATATAGAGGACCCAGACATGACTACACAGTACACCCTTAGAACTTGTCCTAATATATAGGGGAACCAGACATGGCTACGCAGTGCACCCTTAATACTTGTCCTTATATATATGGGGAGCAAGACATGACTACACAGTGCACCCTTAGTGCTTGTCCTAATATACAGGGGACCCAGACATAGCTACACAGTGCACCCTTAGTACTTGTCCTAATATATAGGAGACCCAGACATGGCTGCACAGTGCACCCTTAGTACTACTCCTAATATATAGGGGCCCAGACATGACTATACAGTGAACCATTAGTACTTGTCCTAATATATAGGGGCATGACATGGCTACACAGTGCATCGTTAGTACTAGTCCTAATATATAGGGGCCCAGACATGACTACACAGCGCATCGTTAGTACTAGTCCTAGTATAGAGGGGACCGAGACATGACTACACAGTGAACCCTTAGTACTTGTCCTAATATATAGGGACCCAGACATGGCTACACAGTGCACCGTTAGTACTTGTCCTAATATATCAGGACCCAGACATGGCTACACACCGCACCCATAGTAATTGTCCTAATATATAGAGGACCCAGACATGACTACACAGTGAACCATTAGTACTTGTCCTAATATATAGGGGCAAGACATGGCTACACAGTGCACCGTTAGTACTAGTCCTAATATATAGGGGCCCAGACATGACTACACAGCGCATCGTTAGTACTAGTCCTAGTATAGAGGGGACCGAGACATGACTACATAGTGAACCCTTAGTACTTGTCCTAATATATAGGGACCCTGACATGGCTACACAGTGCACCGTTAGTACTTGTCCTAATATATCAGGACCCAGACATGGCTACACACCGCACCATTAGTACTTGTCCTAATATATAGGGGCCCAGACATGACTATACAGTACACCCTTAGTACTTGTCCTTATATATAGGGGCCCAGCAATGGCTACACAGTGAACCATTAGTACTTGTCCTAATATATAGGGGCCCAGACATGGCTACACAGTGCATCGTTAGTACTTGTCCTAATATATAGGGCCCAGACATGACTACACAGTGTACCGTTAGTACTAGTCCTAATATATAGGGGGCCAGACATGACTACACAGCGCATCGTTAGTACTAGTCCTAGTATAGAGGGGACCCAGACATGGCTACACAGTGCACCCTTAGTACTTGTCCTAATATATAGAGGACCCAGACATGACTACACAGTACACCCTTAGAACTTGTCCTAATATATAGGGGAACCAGACATGGCTACGCAGTGCACCCTTAATACTTGTCCTTATATATATGGGGAGCAAGACATGACTACACAGTGCACCCTTAGTACTTGTCCTAATATACAGGGGACCCAGACATAGCTACACAGTGCACCCTTAGTAATTGTCCTAATATATATGGGACCCAGACATGACTAAACAGAGCACCCTTAGTACTTGTCCTAATATATAGGGGACCCAGACGTGACTACACAGTGCACCCTTAGTACTTGTCCTAATATATAGGGGACCCAGACATGACTACACAGTTCACCCTTAGTACTTGTCCTAATATACAGGTGACGAAGACATAGCTAGACACTGCACCCTTAGTAATTGTCCTAATATATAGGGGACCCAGACATGACTACAGAGTGCACCCTTAGTACTTGTCCTAATATGTAGGGGCCCAGACATGGCTACACAGTGCATCGTTAGTATTTGTACTAATATATAGGGCCCAGACATGACTACACAGTGCACCATTAGTACGTGTCCTAATATATAGGGGCCCAAACATGACTACACAGTGAACCATTAGTACTTGTCCTAATATATAGGGGCCCAGACATGGCTACACAGTGCATCGTTAGTACTTGTCCTAATATATAGGGCCCAGGCATGACTACACAGTGCACCGTTAGTACTAGTCCTAGTATAGAGGGGACCGAGACATGACTACACAGTGAACCCTTAGTACTTGTCCTAATATATAGGGACCCAGACATGGCTACACAGTGCACCATTAGTACTTGTCCTAATATATCAGGACCCAGACATGGCTACACAGTGCACCCTTAGTACTTGTCCTAATATATAGAAGACCCAGACATAAGTACACAGTGCACCCTTAGTACTTGTCCTAATATTTATGGGGACCAAGACGTGGCTACACAGTGCACCCTTAGTACTTGTCCTAATATATATGGGGACCAAGATATGACTACATAGTGCACCCTTAGTATTTGTCCTAATATACAGGGGACCCAGACATAGCTACACAGTGCACCCTTAGTACTTGTCCTAATATATATGGGACCCAGACATGACTACACAGAGCACCGTTAGTACTTGTCCTAATATATAGGGGACCCAGACATGACTACACAGTGCACCCTTAGTACTTGTCCTAATATATAGGGGACCCAGACATGACTACACAGTGCACCCTTAGTACTTGTCCTAATATACAGGTGACCAAGACATAGCTAGACACTGCACCCTTAGTAATTGTCCTAATATATAGGGGACCCAGACATGACTACAGAGTGCACCCTTAGTACTTGTCCTAATATGTAGGGGCCCAGACATGGCTACACAGTGCATCATTAGTATTTGTACTAATATATAGGGCCCAGACATGACTACACAGTGCACCCTTAGTACGTGTCCTAATATATAAGGGCACAGACATGACTACACAGTGCACCCTTAGTGCTTGTCCTAATATGCAGGGGACCCAGACATAGCTACACAGTGCACCCTTAGTACTTGTCCTAATATATAGGAGACCCAGATATGGCTACACAGTGCACCGTTAGTACTAGTCCTAATATATAGGGGCCCAGACATGACTACACAGCGCATCGTTAGTACTAGTCCTAGTATAGAGGGGACCGAGACATGACTACACAGTGAACCCTTAGTACTTGTCCTAATATATAGGGACCCAGACATGGCTACACAGTGCACCGTTAGTACTTGTCCTAATATATCAGGACCCAGACATGACTACACAGTACACCCTTAGTACTTGTCCTAATATATAGGGGCCCAGACATGACTATGTTACAGTACAGCCTTAGCACTTGTCCTTATATATAGGGGCCAGACATGGCTACACAGTGCACCCTTAGAACTTGTCCTAATATATAGGGGCCCAGACTTGACTATACAGTACACCCTTAGTACTTGTCCTTATATAAAGGGGCCCAGACATGACTACACAGTGCACCCTTAGTACTTGTCCTAATATATAGGGGCCCAGTCATGACTACACAGTGAACCATTAGTACTTGTTCTAATATATAGGGGCAAGACATGGCTACACAGTGCACCGTTAGTACTAGTCCTAATATATAGGGGCCCAGACATGACTACACAGCGCATCGTTAGTACTAGTCCTAGTATAGAGGGGACCGAGACATGACTACACAGTGAACCCTTAGTACTTGTATATAGGGACCCAGACATGGCTACACAGTGCACCGTTAGTACTTGTCCTAATATATCAGGACCCAGACATGGCTACACACGGCACTCTTAGTACTTGTCCTAATATATAGGGGCCCAGACATGACTATACAGTACACCCTTAGTACTTGTCCTTATATATAGGGGCCCAGACATGGCTACACAGTGAACCATTAGTACTTATCCTAATATATAGGGACCCAGACATGGCTACACAGTGCACCGTAAGTACTTAACCTAATATATCAGGACCCAGACATGGCTACACACCGCACCCTTAGTACTTGTCCTAATATATAGGAGACCCAGACATGGCTGCACAGTGCACCCTTAGTACTACTCCTAATATATAGGGGCCCAGACATGACTATACAGTGAACCATTAGTACTTGTCCTAATATATAAGGGCAAGACATGGCTACACAGTGCACCGTTAGTACTAGTCCTAATATATAGGGGCCCAGACATGACTACACAGCGCATCGTTAGTACTAGTCCTAGTATAGAGGGGACCGAGACATGACTACACAGAGAACCCTTAGTACTTGTCCTAATATATAGGGACCCAGACATGGCTACACAGTGCACCGTTAGTACTTGTCCTAATATATCAGGACCCAGACATGGCTACACACCGCACCCTTAGTACTTGTCCTAATATATAGAGGACCCAGACATGACTACACAGTACACCCTTATTACTTGTCCTAATATATAGGGGACCCAGACATGACTACACAGTGCACCCTTAGTACTTGTCCTAATATATAAGGGACCCAGACATGACTACACAGTGCACCCTTAGTACTTGTCCTAATATACAGGTGACCAAGACATAGCTAGACACTGCACCCTTTGTAATTGTCCTAATATATAGGGGACCCAGACATGACTACAGAGTGCACCCTTAGTACTTGTCCTAATATGTAGGGGCCCAGACATGGCTACACAGTGCATCGTTAGTATTTGTACTAATATATAGGGCCCAGCTTGACTACACAGTGCACCCTTAGTACGTGTCCTAATATATAGGGGCCCAGACATGACTACACATTGAACCATTAGTACTTGTCCTAATATATAGGGGCACAGACATGGCTACACAGTGCATCGTTAGTACTTGTCCTAATATATAGGGCCCAGGCATGACTACACAGTGCACCGTTAGTACTAGTCCTAGTATAGAGGGGACCGAGACATGACTACACAGCGCATCGTTAGTACTAGTCCTAGTATAGAGGGGACCGAGACATGACTACACAGTGAACCCTTAGTACTTGTCCTAATATATAGGGACCCAGACATGGCTACACAGTGCACCGTTAGTACTTGTCCTAATATATCAGGACCCAGACATGACTACACAGTGCACCCTTAGTACTTGTCCTAATATTTATGGGGACCAAGACGTGGCTACACAGTGCACCCTTAGTACTTGTCCTAATATATATGGGGACCAAGACATGACTACATAGTGCACCCTTAGTACTTGTCCTAATATACAGGGGACCCAGACATAGCTACACAGTGCACCCTTAGTACTTGTCCTAATATATATGGGACCCAGACATGACTACACAGAGCACCGTTAGTACTTGTCCTAATATATAGGGGACCCAGACATGACTACACAGTGCACCCTTAGTACTTGTCCTAATATATAGGGGACCCAGACATGACTACACAGTGCACCCTTAGTACTTGTCCTAATATACAGGGGACCAAGACATAGCTGGACACTGCACCCTTAGTACTTGTCTTAATATATATGGGACCCAGACATGACTACAGAGTGCACCTTTAGTACTTGTCCTAATATATAGGGGCCCAGACATGGCTACACAGGGCACCCTTAGTACTTGTCCTAATATATAGGGGACCCAGACATTACTTCACAGCACACCCTTAGAGCTTGTCCTAATATACAGGAGCCCAGACATGACTATACAGTGCACCTTTATTACTTGTCCTAATATATAGGGGACCCAGACATGACTACACAGTGCACCCTTAGTACTTGTCCTAATATATAGGGGACCCAGACATGACTACACAGAGCACCCTTAGTACTTGTCCTAATATATAGGGGCACAGACATGACTACACAGTGCACCCTTAGTGCTTGTCCTAATATACAGGGGACCCAGACATAGCTGCACAGTGCACCCTTAGTACTTGTCCTAATATATAGGAGACCCAGACATGGCTGCACAGTGCACCCTTAGTACTACTCCTAATATATAGGGGCCCAGACATGACTATACAGTGAACCATTAGTACTTGTCCTAATATATAGGGGCATGACATGGCTACACAGTGCATCGTTAGTACTAGTCCTAATATATAGGGGCCCAGACATGACTACACAGCGCATCGTTAGTACTAGTCCTAGTATAGAGGGGACCGAGACATGACTACACAGTGAACCCTTAGTACTTGTCCTAATATATAGGGACCCAGACATGGCTACACAGTGCACCGTTAGTACTTGTCCTAATATATCAGGACCCAGACATGGCTACACACCGCACCCATAGTAATTGTCCTAATATATAGAGGACCCAGACATGACTACACAGTGAACCATTAGTACTTGTCCTAATATATAGGGGCAAGACATGGCTACACAGTGCACCGTTAGTACTAGTCCTAATATATAGGGGCCCAGACATGACTACACAGCGCATCGTTAGTACTAGTCCTAGTATGGAGGGGACCGAGACATGACTACATAGTGAACCCTTAGTACTTGTCCTAATATATAGGGACCCTGACATGGCTACACAGTGCACCGTTAGTACTTGTCCTAATATATCAGGACCCAGACATGGCTACACACCGCACCATTAGTACTTGTCCTAATATATAGGGGCCCAGACATGACTATACAGTACACCCTTAGTACTTGTCCTTATATATAGGGGCCCAGCCATGGCTACACAGTGAACCATTAGTACTTGTCCTAATATATAGGGGCCCAGACATGGCTACACAGTGCATCGTTAGTACTTGTCCTAATATATAGGGCCCAGACATGACTACACAGTGTACCGTTAGTACTAGTGCTAATATATAGGGGGCCAGACATGACTACACAGCGCATCGTTAGTACTAGTCCTAGTATAGAGGGGACCCAGACATGGCTACACAGTGCACCCTTAGTACTTGTCCTAATATATAGAGGACCCAGACATGACTACACAGTACACCCTTAGAACTTGTCCTAATATATAGGGGAACCAGACATGGCTACGCAGTGCACCCTTAATACTTGTCCTTATATATATGGGGAGCAAGACATGACTACACAGTGCACCCTTAGTACTTGTCCTAATATACAGGGGACCCAGACATAGCTACACAGTGCACCCTTAGTAATTGTCCTAATATATATGGGACCCAGACATGACTAAACAGAGCACCCTTAGTACTTGTCCTAATATATAGGGGACCCAGACGTGACTACACAGTGCACCCTTAGTACTTGTCCTAATATATAGGGGACCCAGACATGACTACACAGTTCACCCTTAGTACTTGTCCTAATATACAGGTGACCAAGACATAGCTAGACACTGCACCCTTAGTAATTGTCCTAATACATAGGGGACCCAGACATGACTACAGAGTGCACCCTTAGTACTTGTCCTAATATGTAGGGGCCCAGACATGGCTACACAGTGCATCGTTAGTATTTGTACTAATATATAGGGCCCAGACATGACTACACAGTGCACCATTAGTACGTGTCCTAATATATAGGGGCCCAAACATGACTACACAGTGAACCATTAGTACTTGTCCTAATATATAGGGGCCCAGACATGGCTACACAGTGCATCGTTAGTACTTGTCCTAATATATAGGGCCCAGGCATGACTACACAGTGCACCGTTAGTACTAGTCCTAGTATAGAGGGGACCGAGACATGACTACACAGTGAACCCTTAGTACTTGTCCTAATATATAGGGACCCAGACATGGCTACACAGTGCACCATTAGTACTTGTCCTAATATATCAGGACCCAGACATGGCTACACAGTGCACCCTTAGTACTTGTCCTAATATATAGAAGACCCAGACATAAGTACACAGTGCACCCTTAGTACTTGTCCTAATATTTATGGGGACCAAGACGTGGCTACACAGTGCACCCTTAGTACTTGTCCTAATATATATGGGGACCCAGACATGACTACACAGTGCACCCTTAGTACTTGTCCTAATATATAGGGGACCCAGACATGACTACACAGTGCACCCTTAGTACTTGTCCTAATATACAGGTGACCAAGACATAGCTAGACACTGCACCCTTAGTAATTGTCCTAATATATAGGGGACCCAGACATGACTACAGAGTGCACCCTTAGTACTTGTCCTAATATGTAGGGGCCCAGACATGGCTACACAGTGCATCATTAGTATTTGTACTAATATATAGGGCCCAGACATGACTACACAGTGCACCCTTAGTACGTGTCCTAATATATAAGGGCACAGACATGACTACACAGTGCACCCTTAGTGCTTGTCCTAATATGCAGGGGACCCAGACATAGCTACACAGTGCACCCTTAGTACTTGTCCTAATATATAGGAGACCCAGATATGGCTACACAGTGCACCGTTAGTACTAGTCCTAATATATAGGGGCCCAGACATGACTACACAGCGCATCGTTAGTACTAGTCCTAGTATAGAGGGGACCGAGACATGACTACACAGTGAACCCTTAGTACTTGTCCTAATATATAGGGACCCAGACATGGCTACACAGTGCACCGTTAGTACTTGTCCTAATATATCAGGACCCAGACATGACTACACAGTACACCCTTAGTACTTGTCCTAATATATAGGGGCCCAGACATGACTATGTTACAGTACAGCCTTAGCACTTGTCCTTATATATAGGGGCCAGACATGGCTACACAGTGCACCCTTAGAACTTGTCCTAATATATAGGGGCCCAGACTTGACTATACAGTACACCCTTAGTACTTGTCCTTATATAAAGGGGCCCAGACATGACTACACAGTGCACCCTTAGTACTTGTCCTAATATATAGGGGCCCAGTCATGACTACACAGTGAACCATTAGTACTTGTTCTAATATATAGGGGCAAGACATGGCTACACAGTGCACCGTTAGTACTAGTCCTAATATATAGGGGCCCAGACATGACTACACAGCGCATCGTTAGTACTAGTCCTAGTATAGAGGGGACCGAGACATGACTACACAGTGAACCCTTAGTACTTGTATATAGGGACCCAGACATGGCTACACAGTGCACCGTTAGTACTTGTCCTAATATATCAGGACCCAGACATGGCTACACACGGCACTCTTAGTACTTGTCCTAATATATAGGGGCCCAGACATGACTATACAGTACACCCTTAGTACTTGTCCTTATATATAGGGGCCCAGACATGGCTACACAGTGAACCATTAGTACTTATCCTAATATATAGGGACCCAGACATGGCTACACAGTGCACCATTAGTACTTGTCCTAATATAT
Organism: Eleutherodactylus coqui; assembly: GCF_035609145.1. NCBI lineage: Eukaryota > Metazoa > Chordata > Amphibia > Anura > Eleutherodactylidae > Eleutherodactylus > Eleutherodactylus coqui. The sequence continues at coordinate 26,334 of NW_027101892.1, read as the reverse complement.
CAGGACCCAGACATGGCTACACAGTGCACCCTTAGTACTTGTCCTAATATATAGAAGACCCAGACATAAGTACACAGTGCACCCTTAGTACTTGTCCTAATATTTATGGGGACCAAGACGTGGCTACACAGTGCACCCTTAGTACTTGTCCTAATATATATGGGGACCAAGATATGACTACATAGTGCACCCTTAGTATTTGTCCTAATATACAGGGGACCCAGACATAGCTACACAGTGCACCCTTAGTACTTGTCCTAATATATATGGGACCCAGACATGACTACACAGAGCACCGTTAGTACTTGTCCTAATATATAGGGGACCCAGACATGACTACACAGTGCACCCTTAGTACTTGTCCTAATATATAGGGGACCCAGACATGACTACACAGTGCACCCTTAGTACTTGTCCTAATATACAGGGGACCAAGACATAGCTGGACACTGCACCCTTAGTACTTGTCCTAATATATATGGGACCCAGACATGACTACAGAGTGCACCTTTAGTACTTGTCCTAATATATAGGGGCCCAGACATGGCTACACAGGGCACCCTTAGTACTTGTCCTAATATATAGGGGACCCAGACATTACTTCACAGCACACCCTTAGAGCTTGTCCTAATATATAGGAGCCCAGACATGACTATACAGTGCACCCTTATTACTTGTCCTAATATATAGGGGACCCAGACATGACTACACAGTGCACCCTTAGTACTTGTCCTAATATATTGGGGACCCAGACATGACTACACAGAGCACCCTTAGTACTTGTCCTAATATATAGGGGCACAGACATGACTACACAGTGCACCCTTAGTACTTGTCCTAATATATAGGAGACCCAGACATGGCTGCACAGTGCACCCTTAGTACTGCTCCTAATATATAGGGGCCCAGACACGACTATACAGTGAACCATTAGTACTTGTCCTAATATATAGGGGCAAGACATGGCTACACAGTGCACCGTTAGTACTAGTCCTAATATATAGGGGCCCAGACATGACTACACAGCTCATCGTTAGTACTAGACCTAGTATAGAGGGGACCGAGACATGACTACACAGTTAACCCTTAGTACTTGTCCTAATATATAGGGGCCAGACATGGCTACACAGTGCACCCTTAGAACTTGTCCTAATATATAGGGGCCCAGACTTGACTATACAGTACACCCTTATTACTTGTCCTAATATATAGGGGCCCAGTCATGACTACACAGTGCACCCTTAGTACTTGTCCTAATATATAGGGGCCCAGTCATGACTACACAGTGAACCATTAGTACTTGTCCTAATATATAGGGGCAAGACATGGCTACACAGTGCACCGTTAGTACTAGTCCTAATATATAGGGGCCCAGACATGACTACACAGCGCATCGTTAGTACTAGTCCTAGTATAGAGGGGACCGAGACATGACTACACAGTGAACCCTTAGTACTTGTATATAGGGACCCAGAAATGGCTACACAGTGCACCGTTAGTACTTGTCCTAATATATCAGGACCCAGACATGGCTACACACCGCACCCTTAGTGCTGGTCCTAATATATAGGGGCCCAGACATGACTATACAGTACACCCTTAGTACTTGTCCTTATATATAGGGGCCCAGACATGGCTACACAGTGAACCATTAGTACTTGTTCTAATATATAGGGGCCCAGACATGGCTACACAGTGCATCGTTAGTACTTGTCCTAATATATAGGGCCCAGACATGACTGCACAGTGCACCGTTAGTACTAGTCCTAATATATAGGGGGCCAGACATGACTACACAGCGCATCGTTAGTACTAGTCCTAGTATAGAGGGGACCGAGACATGACTACACAGTGAACCCTTAGTACTTGTCCTAATATATAGGGACCCAGACATGGCTACACAGTGCACCGTAAGTACTTGACCTAATATATCAGGACCCAGACATGGCTACACACCGCACCCTTAGTACTTGTCCTAATATATAGGGGCACAGACATGACTACACAGTGCGCCCTTAGTGCTTGTCCTAATATACAGGGTACCCAGACATAGCTACACAGTGCACCCTTAGTACTTGTCCTAATATATAGGAGACCCAGACATGGCTGCACAGTGCACCCTTAGTACTACTCCTAATATATAGGGGCCCAGACATGACTATACAGTGAACCATTAGTACTTGTCCTAATATATAGGGGCAAGACATGGCTACACAGTGCACCGTTAGTACTAGTCCTAATATATAGGGGCCCAGACATGACTACACAGCGCATCGTTAGTACTAGTCCTAGTATAGAGGGGACCGAGACATGACTACACAGTGAACCCTAAGTACTTGTCCTAATATATAGGGACCCAGACATGGCTACACAGTGCACCGTTAGTACTTGTCCTAATATATCAGGAGCCAGACATGGCTACACACCGCACCCTTAGTACTTGTCCTAATATATAGAGGACCCAGACATGACTGCACAGTACACCCTTAGTACTTGTCCTAATATATAGGGGCCCAGACATGACTATACAGTACAGCCTTAGAACTTGTCCTTATATATATAGGGGCAGACATGGCTACACAGTGCACCCTTTGTACTTGTCCTAATATATAGGGGCCCAGACATGACTACACAGTACACCCTTAGTACTTGTCCTTATATATAGGGACCAAGACATGGCTACACAGTGCACCCTTAGTACTTGTCCTAATATATAGAGGACCCAGACATGACTACACAGTACACCCTTAGAACTTGTCCTAATATATAGGGGAACCAGACATGGCTACGCAGTGCACCCTTAATACTTGTCCTTACATATATGGGGAGCAAGACATGACTACACAGTGCACCCTTAGTACTTGTCCTAATATACAGGGGACCCAGACATAGCTACACAGTGCACCCTTAGTAATTGTCCTAATATATATGGGACCCAGACATGACTAAACAGAGCACCCTTAGTACTTGTCCTAATATATAGGGGACCCAGACGTGACTACACAGTGCACCCTTAGTACTTGTCCTAATATATAGGGGACCCAGACATGACTACACAGTTCACCCTTAGTACTTGTCCTAATATACAGGTGACCAAGACATAGCTAGACACTGCACCCTTAGTAATTGTCCTAATATATAGGGGACCCAGACATGACTACAGAGTGCACCCTTAGTACTTGTCCTAATATGTAGGGGCCCAGACATGGCTACACAGTGCATCGTTAGTATTTGTACTAATATATAGGGCCCAGACATGACTACACAGTGCACCATTAGTACGTGTCCTAATATATAGGGGCCCAAACATGACTACACAGTGAACCATTAGTACTTGTCCTAATATATAGGGGCCCAGACATGGCTACACAGTGCATCGTTAGTACTTGTCCTAATATATAGGGCCCAGGCATGACTACACAGTGCACCGTTAGTACTAGTCCTAGTATAGAGGGGACCGAGACATGACTACACAGTGAACCCTTAGTACTTGTCCTAATATATAGGGACCCAGACATGGCTACACAGTGCACCATTAGTACTTGTCCTAATATATCAGGACCCAGACATGGCTACACAGTGCACCCTTAGTACTTGTCCTAATATATAGAAGACCCAGACATAAGTACACAGTGCACCCTTAGTACTTGTCCTAATATTTATGGGGACCAAGACGTGGCTACACAGTGCACCCTTAGTACTTGTCCTAATATATATGGGGACCCAGACATGACTACACAGTGCACCCTTAGTACTTGTCCTAATATATAGGGGACCCAGACATGACTACACAGTGCACCCTTAGTACTTGTCCTAATATACAGGTGACCAAGACATAGCTAGACACTGCACCCTTAGTAATTGTCCTAATATATAGGGGACCCAGACATGACTACAGAGTGCACCCTTAGTACTTGTCCTAATATGTAGGGGCCCAGACATGGCTACACAGTGCATCATTAGTATTTGTACTAATATATAGGGCCCAGACATGACTACACAGTGCACCCTTAGTACGTGTCCTAATATATAAGGGCACAGACATGACTACACAGTGCACCCTTAGTGCTTGTCCTAATATGCAGGGGACCCAGACATAGCTACACAGTGCACCCTTAGTACTTGTCCTAATATATAGGAGACCCAGATATGGCTACACAGTGCACCGTTAGTACTAGTCCTAATATATAGGGGCCCAGACATGACTACACAGCGCATCGTTAGTACTAGTCCTAGTATAGAGGGGACCGAGACATGACTACACAGTGAACCCTTAGTACTTGTCCTAATATATAGGGACCCAGACATGGCTACACAGTGCACCGTTAGTACTTGTCCTAATATATCAGGACCCAGACATGACTACACAGTACACCCTTAGTACTTGTCCTAATATATAGGGGCCCAGACATGACTATGTTACAGTACAGCCTTAGCACTTGTCCTTATATATAGGGGCCAGACATGGCTACACAGTGCACCCTTAGAACTTGTCCTAATATATAGGGGCCCAGACTTGACTATACAGTACACCCTTAGTACTTGTCCTTATATAAAGGGGCCCAGACATGACTACACAGTGCACCCTTAGTACTTGTCCTAATATATAGGGGCCCAGTCATGACTACACAGTGAACCATTAGTACTTGTTCTAATATATAGGGGCAAGACATGGCTACACAGTGCACCGTTAGTACTAGTCCTAATATATAGGGGCCCAGACATGACTACACAGCGCATCGTTAGTACTAGTCCTAGTATAGAGGGGACCGAGACATGACTACACAGTGAACCCTTAGTACTTGTATATAGGGACCCAGACATGGCTACACAGTGCACCGTTAGTACTTGTCCTAATATATCAGGACCCAGACATGGCTACACACGGCACTCTTAGTACTTGTCCTAATATATAGGGGCCCAGACATGACTATACAGTACACCCTTAGTACTTGTCCTTATATATAGGGGCCCAGACATGGCTACACAGTGAACCATTAGTACTTATCCTAATATATAGGGACCCAGACATGGCTACACAGTGCACCATTAGTACTTGTCCTAATATATCAGGACCCAGACATGGCTACACAGTGCACCCTTAGTACTTGTCCTAATATATAGAAGACCCAGACATAAGTACACAGTGCACCCTTAGTACTTGTCCTAATATTTATGGGGACCAAGACGTGGCTACACAGTGCACCCTTAGTACTTGTCCTAATATATATGGGGACCAAGATATGACTACATAGTGCACCCTTAGTATTTGTCCTAATATACAGGGGACCCAGACATAGCTACACAGTGCACCCTTAGTACTTGTCCTAATATATATGGGACCCAGACATGACTACACAGAGCACCGTTAGTACTTGTCCTAATATATAGGGGACCCAGACATGACTACACAGTGCACCCTTAGTACTTGTCCTAATATATAGGGGACCCAGACATGACTACACAGTGCACCCTTAGTACTTGTCCTAATATACAGGGGACCAAGACATAGCTGGACACTGCACCCTTAGTACTTGTCCTAATATATATGGGACCCAGACATGACTACAGAGTGCACCTTTAGTACTTGTCCTAATATATAGGGGCCCAGACATGGCTACACAGGGCACCCTTAGTACTTGTCCTAATATATAGGGGACCCAGACATTACTTCACAGCACACCCTTAGAGCTTGTCCTAATATATAGGAGCCCAGACATGACTATACAGTGCACCCTTATTACTTGTCCTAATATATAGGGGACCCAGACATGACTACACAGTGCACCCTTAGTACTTGTCCTAATATATTGGGGACCCAGACATGACTACACAGAGCACCCTTAGTACTTGTCCTAATATATAGGGGCACAGACATGACTACACAGTGCACCCTTAGTACTTGTCCTAATATATAGGAGACCCAGACATGGCTGCACAGTGCACCCTTAGTACTGCTCCTAATATATAGGGGCCCAGACACGACTATACAGTGAACCATTAGTACTTGTCCTAATATATAGGGGCAAGACATGGCTACACAGTGCACCGTTAGTACTAGTCCTAATATATAGGGGCCCAGACATGACTACACAGCTCATCGTTAGTACTAGACCTAGTATAGAGGGGACCGAGACATGACTACACAGTTAACCCTTAGTACTTGTCCTAATATATAGGGGCCAGACATGGCTACACAGTGCACCCTTAGAACTTGTCCTAATATATAGGGGCCCAGACTTGACTATACAGTACACCCTTATTACTTGTCCTAATATATAGGGGCCCAGTCATGACTACACAGTGCACCCTTAGTACTTGTCCTAATATATAGGGGCCCAGTCATGACTACACAGTGAACCATTAGTACTTGTCCTAATATATAGGGGCAAGACATGGCTACACAGTGCACCGTTAGTACTAGTCCTAATATATAGGGGCCCAGACATGACTACACAGCGCATCGTTAGTACTAGTCCTAGTATAGAGGGGACCGAGACATGACTACACAGTGAACCCTTAGTACTTGTATATAGGGACCCAGAAATGGCTACACAGTGCACCGTTAGTACTTGTCCTAATATATCAGGACCCAGACATGGCTACACACCGCACCCTTAGTGCTGGTCCTAATATATAGGGGCCCAGACATGACTATACAGTACACCCTTAGTACTTGTCCTTATATATAGGGGCCCAGACATGGCTACACAGTGAACCATTAGTACTTGTTCTAATATATAGGGGCCCAGACATGGCTACACAGTGCATCGTTAGTACTTGTCCTAATATATAGGGCCCAGACATGACTGCACAGTGCACCGTTAGTACTAGTCCTAATATATAGGGGGCCAGACATGACTACACAGCGCATCGTTAGTACTAGTCCTAGTATAGAGGGGACCGAGACATGACTACACAGTGAACCCTTAGTACTTGTCCTAATATATAGGGACCCAGACATGGCTACACAGTGCACCGTAAGTACTTGACCTAATATATCAGGACCCAGACATGGCTACACACCGCACCCTTAGTACTTGTCCTAATATATAGGGGCACAGACATGACTACACAGTGCGCCCTTAGTGCTTGTCCTAATATACAGGGTACCCAGACATAGCTACACAGTGCACCCTTAGTACTTGTCCTAATATATAGGAGACCCAGACATGGCTGCACAGTGCACCCTTAGTACTACTCCTAATATATAGGGGCCCAGACATGACTATACAGTGAACCATTAGTACTTGTCCTAATATATAGGGGCAAGACATGGCTACACAGTGCACCGTTAGTACTAGTCCTAATATATAGGGGCCCAGACATGACTACACAGCGCATCGTTAGTACTAGTCCTAGTATAGAGGGGACCGAGACATGACTACACAGTGAACCCTAAGTACTTGTCCTAATATATAGGGACCCAGACATGGCTACACAGTGCACCGTTAGTACTTGTCCTAATATATCAGGAGCCAGACATGGCTACACACCGCACCCTTAGTACTTGTCCTAATATATAGAGGACCCAGACATGACTGCACAGTACACCCTTAGTACTTGTCCTAATATATAGGGGCCCAGACATGACTATACAGTACAGCCTTAGAACTTGTCCTTATATATATAGGGGCAGACATGGCTACACAGTGCACCCTTTGTACTTGTCCTAATATATAGGGGCCCAGACATGACTACACAGTACACCCTTAGTACTTGTCCTTATATATAGGGACCAAGACATGGCTACACAGTGCACCCTTAGTACTTGTCCTAATATATAGAGGACCCAGACATGACTACACAGTACACCCTTAGAACTTGTCCTAATATATAGGGGAACCAGACATGGCTACGCAGTGCACCCTTAATACTTGTCCTTACATATATGGGGAGCAAGACATGACTACACAGTGCACCCTTAGTACTTGTCCTAATATACAGGGGACCCAGACATAGCTACACAGTGCACCCTTAGTAATTGTCCTAATATATATGGGACCCAGACATGACTAAACAGAGCACCCTTAGTACTTGTCCTAATATATAGGGGACCCAGACGTGACTACACAGTGCACCCTTAGTACTTGTCCTAATATATAGGGGACCCAGACATGACTACACAGTTCACCCTTAGTACTTGTCCTAATATACAGGTGACCAAGACATAGCTAGACACTGCACCCTTAGTAATTGTCCTAATATATAGGGGACCCAGACATGACTACAGAGTGCACCCTTAGTACTTGTCCTAATATGTAGGGGCCCAGACATGGCTACACAGTGCATCGTTAGTATTTGTACTAATATATAGGGCCCAGACATGACTACACAGTGCACCATTAGTACGTGTCCTAATATATAGGGGCCCAAACATGACTACACAGTGAACCATTAGTACTTGTCCTAATATATAGGGGCCCAGACATGGCTACACAGTGCATCGTTAGTACTTGTCCTAATATATAGGGCCCAGGCATGACTACACAGTGCACCGTTAGTACTAGTCCTAGTATAGAGGGGACCGAGACATGACTACACAGTGAACCCTTAGTACTTGTCCTAATATATAGGGACCCAGACATGGCTACACAGTGCACCATTAGTACTTGTCCTAATATATCAGGACCCAGACATGGCTACACAGTGCACCCTTAGTACTTGTCCTAATATATAGAAGACCCAGACATAAGTACACAGTGCACCCTTAGTACTTGTCCTAATATTTATGGGGACCAAGACGTGGCTACACAGTGCACCCTTAGTACTTGTCCTAATATATATGGGGACCCAGACATGACTACACAGTGCACCCTTAGTACTTGTCCTAATATATAGGGGACCCAGACATGACTACACAGTGCACCCTTAGTACTTGTCCTAATATACAGGTGACCAAGACATAGCTAGACACTGCACCCTTAGTAATTGTCCTAATATATAGGGGACCCAGACATGACTACAGAGTGCACCCTTAGTACTTGTCCTAATATGTAGGGGCCCAGACATGGCTACACAGTGCATCATTAGTATTTGTACTAATATATAGGGCCCAGACATGACTACACAGTGCACCCTTAGTACGTGTCCTAATATATAAGGGCACAGACATGACTACACAGTGCACCCTTAGTGCTTGTCCTAATATGCAGGGGACCCAGACATAGCTACACAGTGCACCCTTAGTACTTGTCCTAATATATAGGAGACCCAGATATGGCTACACAGTGCACCGTTAGTACTAGTCCTAATATATAGGGGCCCAGACATGACTACACAGCGCATCGTTAGTACTAGTCCTAGTATAGAGGGGACCGAGACATGACTACACAGTGAACCCTTAGTACTTGTCCTAATATATAGGGACCCAGACATGGCTACACAGTGCACCGTTAGTACTTGTCCTAATATATCAGGACCCAGACATGACTACACAGTACACCCTTAGTACTTGTCCTAATATATAGGGGCCCAGACATGACTATGTTACAGTACAGCCTTAGCACTTGTCCTTATATATAGGGGCCAGACATGGCTACACAGTGCACCCTTAGAACTTGTCCTAATATATAGGGGCCCAGACTTGACTATACAGTACACCCTTAGTACTTGTCCTTATATAAAGGGGCCCAGACATGACTACACAGTGCACCCTTAGTACTTGTCCTAATATATAGGGGCCCAGTCATGACTACACAGTGAACCATTAGTACTTGTTCTAATATATAGGGGCAAGACATGGCTACACAGTGCACCGTTAGTACTAGTCCTAATATATAGGGGCCCAGACATGACTACACAGCGCATCGTTAGTACTAGTCCTAGTATAGAGGGGACCGAGACATGACTACACAGTGAACCCTTAGTACTTGTATATAGGGACCCAGACATGGCTACACAGTGCACCGTTAGTACTTGTCCTAATATATCAGGACCCAGACATGGCTACACACGGCACTCTTAGTACTTGTCCTAATATATAGGGGCCCAGACATGACTATACAGTACACCCTTAGTACTTGTCCTTATATATAGGGGCCCAGACATGGCTACACAGTGAACCATTAGTACTTATCCTAATATATAGGGACCCAGACATGGCTACACAGTGCACCATTAGTACTTGTCCTAATATATCAGGACCCAGACATGGCTACACAGTGCACCCTTAGTACTTGTCCTAATATATAGAAGACCCAGACATAAGTACACAGTGCACCCTTAGTACTTGTCCTAATATTTATGGGGACCAAGACGTGGCTACACAGTGCACCCTTAGTACTTGTCCTAATATATATGGGGACCAAGATATGACTACATAGTGCACCCTTAGTATTTGTCCTAATATACAGGGGACCCAGACATAGCTACACAGTGCACCCTTAGTACTTGTCCTAATATATATGGGACCCAGACATGACTACACAGAGCACCGTTAGTACTTGTCCTAATATATAGGGGACCCAGACATGACTACACAGTGCACCCTTAGTACTTGTCCTAATATATAGGGGACCCAGACATGACTACACAGTGCACCCTTAGTACTTGTCCTAATATACAGGGGACCAAGACATAGCTGGACACTGCACCCTTAGTACTTGTCCTAATATATATGGGACCCAGACATGACTACAGAGTGCACCTTTAGTACTTGTCCTAATATATAGGGGCCCAGACATGGCTACACAGGGCACCCTTAGTACTTGTCCTAATATATAGGGGACCCAGACATTACTTCACAGCACACCCTTAGAGCTTGTCCTAATATATAGGAGCCCAGACATGACTATACAGTGCACCCTTATTACTTGTCCTAATATATAGGGGACCCAGACATGACTACACAGTGCACCCTTAGTACTTGTCCTAATATATTGGGGACCCAGACATGACTACACAGAGCACCCTTAGTACTTGTCCTAATATATAGGGGCACAGACATGACTACACAGTGCACCCTTAGTACTTGTCCTAATATATAGGAGACCCAGACATGGCTGCACAGTGCACCCTTAGTACTGCTCCTAATATATAGGGGCCCAGACACGACTATACAGTGAACCATTAGTACTTGTCCTAATATATAGGGGCAAGACATGGCTACACAGTGCACCGTTAGTACTAGTCCTAATATATAGGGGCCCAGACATGACTACACAGCTCATCGTTAGTACTAGACCTAGTATAGAGGGGACCGAGACATGACTACACAGTGAACCCTTAGTACTTGTCCTAATATATAGGGGCCAGACATGGCTACACAGTGCACCCTTAGAACTTGTCCTAATATATAGGGGCCCAGACTTGACTATACAGTACACCCTTATTACTTGTCCTAATATATAGGGGCCCAGTCATGACTACACAGTGCACCCTTAGTACTTGTCCTAATATATAGGGGCCCAGTCATGACTACACAGTGAACCATTAGTACTTGTCCTAATATATAGGGGCAAGACATGGCTACACAGTGCACCGTTAGTACTAGTCCTAATATATAGGGGCCCAGACATGACTACACAGCGCATCGTTAGTACTAGTCCTAGTATAGAGGGGACCGAGACATGACTACACAGTGAACCCTTAGTACTTGTATATAGGGACCCAGACATGGCTACACAGTGCACCGTTAGTACTTGTCCTAATATATCAGGACCCAGACATGGCTACACACCGCACCCTTAGTGCTGGTCCTAATATATAGGGGCCCAGACATGACTATACAGTACACCCTTAGTACTTGTCCTTATATATAGGGGCCCAGACATGGCTACACAGTGAACCATTAGTACTTGTTCTAATATATAGGGGCCCAGACATGGCTACACAGTGCATCGTTAGTACTTGTCCTAATATATAGGGCCCAGACATGACTGCACAGTGCACCGTTAGTACTAGTCCTAATATATAGGGGGCCAGACATGACTACACAGCGCATCGTTAGTACTAGTCCTAGTATAGAGGGGACCGAGACATGACTACACAGTGAACCCTTAGTACTTGTCCTAATATATAGGGACCCAGACATGGCTACACAGTGCACCGTAAGTACTTGACCTAATATATCAGGACCCAGACATGGCTACACACCGCACCCTTAGTACTTGTCCTAATATATAGGGGCACAGACATGACTACACAGTGCGCCCTTAGTGCTTGTCCTAATATACAGGGTACCCAGACATAGCTACACAGTGCACCCTTAGTACTTGTCCTAATATATAGGAGACCCAGACATGGCTGCACAGTGCACCCTTAGTACTACTCCTAATATATAGGGGCCCAGACATGACTATACAGTGAACCATTAGTACTTGTCCTAATATATAGGGGCAAGACATGGCTACACAGTGCACCGTTAGTACTAGTCCTAATATATAGGGGCCCAGACATGACTACACAGCGCATCGTTAGTACTAGTCCTAGTATAGAGGGGACCGAGACATGACTACACAGTGAACCCTAAGTACTTGTCCTAATATATAGGGACCCAGACATGGCTACACAGTGCACCGTTAGTACTTGTCCTAATATATCAGGAGCCAGACATGGCTACACACCGCACCCTTAGTACTTGTCCTAATATATAGAGGACCCAGACATGACTGCACAGTACACCCTTAGTACTTGTCCTAATATATAGGGGCCCAGACATGACTATACAGTACAGCCTTAGAACTTGTCCTTATATATATAGGGGCAGACATGGCTACACAGTGCACCTTTTGTACTTGTCCTAATATATAGGGGCCCAGACATGACTACACAGTACACCCTTAGTACTTGTCCTTATATATAGGGACCAAGACATGGCTACACAGTGCACCCTTAGTACTTGTCCTAATATATAGGGGCCCAGACATGACTACACAGTGAACCATTAGTACTTGTCCTAATATATAGGGGACCCAGACAAAGCTACACAGTGCACCCTTAGTACTTGTCCTAATATATATGGGACCCAGACATGACTGCACAGAGCACCCTTAGTACTTGTCCTAATATATAGGGGACCCAGAAATGACTACACAGTGCACCCTTAGTACTTGTCCTAATATATAGGGGACCCAGACTTGACTACACAGTGCACCCTTAGTACTTGTCCTAATATACAGGGGACCAAGACATAGCTGGACACTGCACCCTTAGTACTTGTCCTAATATATATGGGACCCAGACATGACTACAGAGTGCACCTTTAGTACTTGTCCTAATATATAGGGGCCCAGACATGGCTACACAGGGCACCTTTTGTACTTGTCCTAATATATAGGGGACCCAGACATTACTTCACAGCACACCCTTAGAGCTTGTCCTAATATATAGGAGCCCAGGCATGACTATACAGTGCACCTTTAGTACTTGTCCTAATATATAGGGGACCCAGACATGACTACACAGTGCACCCTTAGTACTTGTCCTAATATATAGGGGACCCAGACATGACTACACAGAGCACCCTTAGTACTTGTCCTAATATATAGGGGCACAGACATGACTACACAGTGCACCCTTAGTGCTTGTCCTAATATACAGGGTACCCAGACATAGCTACACAGTGCACCCTTAGTACTTGTCCTAATATATAAGAGACCCAGACATGGCTGCACAGTGCACCCTTAGTACTACTCCTAATATATAGGGGCCCAGTCATGACTACACAGTGAACCCTTAGTACTTGTCTAAATATATAGGGACCCAGACATGGCTACACAGTGCACCGTTAGTACTTGTCCTAATATATCAGGACCCAGACATGGCTACACACCGCACCCTTAGTGCTTGTCCTAATATATAGAGGACCCAGACATGACTACACAGTGAACCATTAGTACTTGTCCTAATATATAGGGGCAAGACATGGCTACACAGTGCACCGTTAGTACTAGTCCTAATATATAGGGGCCCAGACATGACTACACAGCGCATCGTTAGTACTAGTCCTAGTATAGAGGGGACCGAGACATGACTACACAGTGAACCCTTAGTACTTATCCTAATATATCGGGACCCAGACATGGCTACACAGTGCACCGTTAGTACTTGTCCTAATATATCAGGACCCAGACATGGCTACACACCGCACCCATAGTAATTGTCCTAATATATAGAGGACCCAGACATGACTACACAGTGAACCATTAGTACTTGTCCTAATATATAGGGGCAAGACATGGCTACACAGTGCACCGTTAGTACTAGTCCTAATATATAGGGGCCCAGACATGACTACACAGCGCATCGTTAGTACTAGTCCTAGTATAGAGGGGACCGAAACATGACTACACAGTGAAGCCTTAGTACTTGTCCTAATATATAGGGACCCTGACATGGCTACACAGTGCACCGTTAGTACTTGTCCTAATATATCAGGACCCAGACATGGCTACACACCGCACCCTTAGTACTTGTCCTAATATATAGGGGCCCAGACATGACTATACAGTACACCCTTAGTACTTGTCCTTATATATAGGGGCCCAGACATGGCTACACAGTGAACCATTAGTACTTGTCCTAATATATAGGGGCCCAGACATGGCTACACAGTGCATCGTTAGTACTTGTCCTAATATATAGGGCCCAGACATGACTACACAGTGCACCGTTAGTACTAGTCCTAATATATAGGGGGCCAGACATGACTACATAGCGCATCGTTAGTACTAGTCCTAGTATAGAGGGGACCCAGACATGGCTACACAGTGCACCCTTAGTACTTGTCCTAATATATAGGGGACACAGACATGACTACACAGTGCACCCTTAGTACTTGTCCTAATATACAGGGGACCAAGACATAGCTGGACACTGCACCCTTAGTACTTGTCCTAATATACAGGGGACCAAGACATAGCTGGACACTGCACCCTTAGTACTTGTCCTAATATATATGGGACCCAGACATGACTACAGAGTGCACCCTTAGTACTACTCCTAATATATAGGGGCCCCGACATGACTATGCAGTAAACCATTAGTACTTGTCCTAATATATAGGGGCAAGACATGGCTACACAGTGCACCGTTAGTACTAGTCCTAATTTATAGGGGCCCAGACATGACTACACAGTACACCCTTATTACTTGTCCTAATATATAGGGGACCCAGACATGACTACACAGAGCACCCTTAGTACTTGTCCTAATATATAGGGGCACAGACATCACTACACAGTGCACCCTTAGTCCTTGTCCTAATATGCAGGGGACCCAGACATAGCTACAGAGTGCACCCTTAGTACTTGTCCTAATATATAGGAGACCCAGACATGGCTGCACAGTGCACCCTTAGTACTACTCCTAATATATAGGGGCCCAGACATGACTATACAGTACACCCTTAGTACTTGTCCTTATATAAAGGGGCTCAGACATGACTACACACTGCACCCTTAGTACTTGTCCTAATATATAGGGGCCCAGTCATGACTACACAGTGAACCATTAGTACTTGACCTAATATATAGGGGCAAGACATGGCTACACAGTGCACCGTTAGTACTAGTCCTAATATATATGGGACCCAGACAAGACTACACAGAGCACCCTTAGTACTTGTCCTAATATATAGGGGACCCAGACATGACTACACAGTGCACCCTTAGTACTTGTCCTAATATATAGGGGACCCAGACATGACTACACAGAGCACCCTTAGTACTTGTCCTAATATATAGGGGCACAGACATGACTACACAGTGCACCCTTAGTGCTTGTCCTAATATACAGGGGACCCAGACATAGCTACACAGTGCATCCTTAGTACTTGTCCTAATATATAGGAGACCCAGACATGGCTGCACAGTGCACCCTTAGAACTACTCCTAATATATAGGGGCCCAGACTTGACTATACAGTACACCCTTAGTACTTGTCCTTATATAAAGGGGCCCAGACATGACTACACAGTGCACCCTTAGTACTTGTCCTAATATGTAGGGGCCCAGTCATGACTACACAGTGAACCATTAGTACTTGTCCTAATATATAGGGGCAAGACATGGCTACACAGTGCACCGTTAGTACTAGTCCTAATATATAGGGGCCCAGACATGACTACACAGCGCATCGTTAGTACTAGTCCTAGTATAGAGGGGACCGAGACATGACTACACAGTGAACCCTTAGTACTTGTATATAGGGACCCAGACATGGCTACACAGTGCACCGTTAGTACTTGTCCTAATATATCAGGACCCAGACATGGCTACACACCGCACCCTTAGTACTTGTCCTAATATATAGGGGCCCAGACATGACTATACAGTACACCCTTAGTACTTGTCCTTATATATAGGGGCCCAGACATGGCTACACAGTGAACCATTAGTACTTGTCCTAATATATAGGGGCCCAGACATGGCTACACAGTGCATCGTTAGTACTTATCCTAATATATAGGGCCCAGACATGACTGCACAGTGCACCGTTAGTACTAGTCATAGTATAGAGGGGACCGAGACGTGACTACACAGTGAACCCTTAGTACTTGTCCTAATATATAGGGACCCAGACATGGCTACGCAGTGAACCCTTAGTACTTGTATATAGGGACCCAGACATGGCTACACAGTGCACCGTTAGTACTTGTCCTAATATATCAGGACCCAGACATGGCTACACACCGCACCCTTAGTGCTTGTCCTAATATACAGGGGACCCAGACATAGCTACACAGTGCACCCTTAGTACTTGTCCTAATATATAGGAGACCCAGACATGGCTGCACAGTGCACCCTTAGTACTACTCCTAATATATAGGGGCCCAGACATGACTATACAGTGAACCTTTAGTACTTGTCCTAATATATAGGGGCAAGACATGGCTACACAGTGCACCGTTAGTACTAGTCCTAATATATAGGGGCCCAGACATGACTACACAGCGCATCGTTAGTACTAGTCCTAGTATAGAGGGGACCGAGACATGACTACACAGTGAACCCTTAGTACTTGTCCTAATATATAGGGACCCAGACATGGCTACACAGTGCACCGTTAGTACTTGTCCTAATATATAGAGGACCCAGACATGACTACACAGTACACCCTTAGTACTTGTCCTAATATATAGGGGCCCAGACATGACTATACAGTACAGCCTTAGTACTTGTCCTTATATATAGGGGCCAGACATGGCTACACAGTGCACCCTTAGTACTTGTCCTAATATATAGGGGCCCAGACATGACTACACAGTACACCCTTAGTACTTGTCCTTATATATAGGGACCCAGACATGGCTACACAGTGCACCCTTAGTACTTGTCCTAATATATAGGGGCCCAGACATGACTACACAGTGAACCATTAGTACTTGTCCTAATATATAGGGGACCCAGACATAGCTACACAGTGCACCCTTAGTACTTGTCCTAATATATAGGGGAACCAGACATGACTACACAGTGCACCCTTAGTACTTGTCCTAATATATATGGGACCCAGACATGACTACAGAGTGCACCTTTAGTACTTGTCCTAATATATAGGGGCCCAGACATGGCTACACAGGGCACCCTTTGTACTTGTCCTAATATATAGGGGACCCAGACATTACTTCACAGCACACCCTTAGAGCTTGTCCTAATATATAGGAGCCCAGACATGACTATACAGTGCACCTTTAGTACTTGTCCTAATATATAGGGGACCCAGACATGACTACACAGTGCACCCTTAGTACTTGTCCTAATATATAGTGGCACAGACATGACTACACACTGCACCCTTAGTGCTTGTCCTAATATACACGGGACCCAGACATAGCTAGACAGTGCACCCTTAGTACTTGTCCTAATATATAGGAGACCCAGACATGGCTGCACAGTGCACCCTTAGTACTACTCCTAATATATATAGGGGCCCAGACTTGACTATACAGTACACCCTTAGTACTTGTCCTAATATATAGGGGCCCAGACATGACTATACAGTACAGCCTTAGTACTTGTCTTTATATATAGGGGCCAGACATGGCTACACAGTGCACCCTTAGTACTTGTCCTAATATATAGGGGCCCAGACATGACTACACAGTACACCCTTAGTACTTGTCCTTATATATAGGGACCCAGACATGGCTACACAGTGCACCCTTAGTACTTGTCCTAATATATAGGGGCCCAGACATGACTTCACAGTGAACCATTAGTACTTGTCCTAATATATAGGGGACCCAGACATAGCTACACAGTGCACCCTTAGTACTTGTCCTAATATATATGGGACCCAGACATGACTACACAGAGCACCCTTAGTACTTGTCCTAATATATAGGGGACCCAGACATGACTACACAGTGCACCCTTAGTACTTGTCCTAATATATAGGGGACCCAGACATGACTACACAGTGCACCCTTAGTACTTGTCCTAATATATATGGGACCCAGACATGACTACAGAGTGCACCTTTAGTACTTGTCCTAATATATAGGGGCCCAGACATGGCTACACAGGGCACCCTTTGTACTTGTCCTAATATATAGGGGACCCAGACATGACTACACAGTGCACCCTTAGTACTTGTCCTAATATATATGGGACCCAGACATGACTACAGAGTGCACCCTTAGTACTTGTCCTAATATATAGGGGCCCAGACATGGCTACACAGGGCACCCTTTGTACTTGTCCTAATATATAGGGGACCCAGACATTACTTCACAGCACACCCTTAGAGCTTGTCCTAATATATAGGAGCCCAGACATGACTATACAGTGCACCTTTAGTACTTGTCCTAATATATAGGGGACCCAGACATGACTACACAGTGCACCCTTAGTACTTGTCCTAATATATAGTGGCACAGACATGACTACACACTGCACCCTTAGTGCTTGTCCTAATATACACGGGACCCAGACATAGCTAGACAGTGCACCCTTAGTACTTGTCCTAATATATAGGAGACCCAGACATGGCTGCACAGTGCACCCTTAGTACTACTCCTAATATATATAGGGGCCCAGACTTGACTATACAGTACACCCTTAGTACTTGTCCTAATATATAGGGGCCCAGACATGACTATACAGTACAGCCTTAGTACTTGTCCTTATATATAGGGGCCAGACATGGCTACACAGTGCACCCTTAGTACTTGTCCTAATATATAGGGGCCCAGACATGACTACACAGTACACCCTTAGTACTTGTCCTTATATATAGGGACCCAGACATGGCTACACAGTGCACCCTTAGTACTTGTCCTAATATATAGGGGCCCAGACATGACTTCACAGTGAACCATTAGTACTTGTCCTAATATATAGGGGACCCAGACATAGCTACACAGTGCACCCTTAGTACTTGTCCTAATATATATGGGACCCAGACATGACTACACAGAGCACCCTTAGTACTTGTCCTAATATATAGGGGACCCAGACATGACTACACAGTGCACCCTTAGTACTTGTCCTAATATATAGGGGACCCAGACATGACTACACAGTGCACCCTTAGTACTTGTCCTAATATATATGGGACCCAGACATGACTACAGAGTGCACCTTTAGTACTTGTCCTAATATATAGGGGCCCAGACATGGCTACACAGGGCACCCTTTGTACTTGTCCTAATATATAGGGGACCCAGACATTACTTCACAGCACACCCTTAGAGCTTGTCCTAATATATAGGAGCCCAGACATGACTATACAGTGCACCTTTAGTACTTGTCCTAATATATAGGGGACCCAGACATGACTACACAGTGCACCCTTAGTACTTGTCCTAATATATAGTGGCACAGACATGACTACACAGTGCACCCTTAGTGCTTGTCCTAATATACAGGGGACCCAGACATAGCTACACAGTGCACCCTTAGTAATTGTCCTAATATATATGGGACCCAGACATGACTACACAGAGCACCCTTAGTACTTGTCCTAATATATAGGGGACCCAGACATGACTACACAGTGCACCCTTAGTACTTGTCCTAATATATAGGGGACCCAGACATGACTACACAGTGCACCCTTAGTACTTGTCCTAATATACAGGGGACCAAGACATAGCTAGACACTGCACCCTTAGTATTTTTCCTAATATATATGGGGACCAAGACATGACTACATAGTGCACCCTTAGTACTTGTCCTAATATACAGGGGACCCAGACATAGCTACACAGTGCACCCTTAGTACTTGTCCTAATATATAGGGGACCCAGACATTACTTCACAGCACACCCTTAGAACCTGTCCTAATATATATGGGGACCCAGACATGACTACACAGTGCACTCTTAGTGCTTGTCCTAATATATAGGGGACCCAGACATGACTACACAGTGCACCCTTAGTACTCGTCCTAATATGTATGGGGACCCAGACATGGCTACACAGGGCACCCTTAGTACTAGTCCTAATATATAGGAAACCCAGACATGACTACACAGTGAACCCTTAGTACTTGTCGTAATATATAGGAGACCCAGACATGACTACACAGTGCACCGTTAGTACTTGTCATAATATATAGGAGACCCAGACATGGCTAAGCAGTGCATCGTTAGTACTAGTCCTAATAAATAGGGCACCCACACATGGCTACACAGTACAGCCTTGGTACTTGTCCTATTATAAAGGGGCCCAGACATGGCTACACAGTGCACCCTTAGTACTTGTCCTAATATATAGGGGACCAAGACATGACTATACAGTGCAGCCTTAGTACTTGTCCTAATATATAGGGGACCCAGACATGACTACACAGTGAACCCTTAGTACTTGTCGTAACAACTTCACAGAGGGGGCAGTATAGAGTCACCAAGAAATATAAGCCCAATTCACAGACGTGACTACCACTAAAAACGTATTTTATTAAATGTATTAAAAAACATAAACTGGGCACTACAAAGACAACACACAGCAACCAGGTACCTCCAGACACAGATTCGTTATAGGAGGATAAGGACCTGGAGTTATTTGATACTTGATAAGCGATAAAAAGATGTTTTATGATAACAAACAAAAACACTCTACCCAAGATGGATTCAAAAAAGCAAAGGATGATTCAATATAGGAGCCAAAAGAGCTGGTTTATTCTATGTGTAAACAAGGCAGGGTTACCATTTGGACTCTCACTTGTGATGGAACACTATCACTATCAGTGATCAGGACTCAGGCTCCAACAATTGAGCGTCCTGAATTGTTATGGGTGTTGACAAGACAGGATCACCATCTAGGTATTCACTTATGATGATCAGTCCTTAAGTAAGCCAGTACAAATACTCAGATCAGTACTAGAGTTGGTCAGTACTTATACTCTACGCGTTTCACCATTAATTTGTTGGATCATCAGGAGATACAGTACTTGAGTCATAGGTTCAGAGGTAGAGTATTATTCATAACATTGCATTCCCCCCGAATAGATAAGGTAACGTGAGATAAAATGCAGGTAGGCTTCGGCCCACACTGCATGCCCAAGTCAGTCTAGGTTGGTTTTTTTTGGGCCTTGTACGTTGAACACCGCGATAGAAACACTTAGTGCACCCATAGTATGCACAGACCCCTGTAATACTCCTGTAGCAAAAGGTATAAGATGCCCCCACTAACAGTTATGTTGCAGAAGTCTAGGGAGACCCTAGTAACACTTCTGTAGTAACGGTATAGACGGACCCCAGTAACATTTCAGTAGCTGCAGTATAGGCAGAGCCCAGTATCAGTTACATTTCAGTAGTAACAGTCTCGACAGGCCCCTGTAACATTTCCGTAACAGCAGTATAGGCAGAGCCCAGTATTAGTGAGATTTCAGTAGTAACAGTATAGACAGATAGACAACACCTATGTGGAAAAGCTAGTATTTTCTAAGCCAAGAGAGGGGCATTTGATTGCAATGAAAAGGATATTCAAGGTACTGAAAGTCTGCACTCCTCCTCATCTCAAGCTGAAATGTGGAAAGGCTTCATTCATATGTTTTCTGTTGACCATTTGAAAGTGTTAGCAAATAGGAATCCAAGTTTCTGGCTACTACCACGCATCTTTGTTAGGAATTACCAAACATGATCACAAGTAAAGGCCTCATCAGTCAGTCCAAAATCATTCCGGGACTATGTGATTCTCAGCTGGCCTGCTTCCACCAAGGATCGGTGCCTGCTGCCACTCTGTCCCTTGCCCTGCAGGGATGCTGTGTTCTATAGTCGGCTCTATTCCTACCTCAGCTGTACGCTTATCTTTGTAATTAGCAGTACCAACAAGTTGGAAGCCACCATTGCCCTACCAGTCGGCTGAAAGCTTCAGCTAGGAATAACAGACTAGTACCGCGGTTTTATTTAGTTGGTTTTTGGAATGTGGCCAGGAGTAAGTTGTGGAGTGTGGACCTAGTACCGCGGTTTTATTTAGTTGGTTCTCGGAATGTGGCCAGGAGTAAGTTGGGGAGTGTGGACCTAGTACAGTGGTTTTATTTAGTTGGTTTTCGGAATGTGGCCAGGAGTAAGTTGTGGAGTGTTGGCCTAGTAGCACGGTTTTATTTAGTTCGTTTTAGGAATGTGGCCAGGAGTAAGTTGTGGAGTGTAGACCTAGTACCGCGGTTTTATTTAGTTGGTTTTCGGAATGTGGCCAAGAGTAAGTTGTGGAGTGTGGACCTAGTACCGCGGTTTTATTTAGTTGATTTTCAGGAATGTGGCCAGGATTAAGTGGGCCGTGGCGGGGGGGGTGGTGGTGGGCTTTCTTATTGTGTCGCTTAAAGGTGAAATTCTTGGACTGCTGCCAGACGGACCACTGCAAAAGCATTTGCCAAAAATGTTTATATTGTTGGAGGAGGAGGAGGGGGATGTTTTTGAGGCAGTACATGTCCTGTCCACGTGTCCATGGTTATATGCACCTTCCCAGTAACCACGTTGGTGCAAAATTGTCGCGACTGTGGACCTATTAGCGCGGTTTTATTTAGTTGGTTTTCGGAATGTGGGCAGAATTAAGTTGTGGAGTGTGGACCTGGTACCGCGGTTTTATTTAGTTGGTTTTCGGAATGTGGCCAGGATTAAGTCGGCCGTGGCGGGGGGGTGGTGGGGGGCTTTCTTTTTGTGTTGCTTAAAGGTGAAATTCTTGGACCGCCGCCAGACGGACCATTGCAAAAGCATTTGCCAAGAATGTTTTTATTGTTGGAGGAGGAGGAGGGGGATGTTTTTTGTTTTTTTTTCAATTATTTTTTATTGAAATTTTTTTTAATTGTATATGGGGTACATGTTTTGTATATAGGATAGTATGCAATGTACATATTGATTAGACATTCTTACAGTTGTGTAAAAAAAAATCTATAGAAATTCTCATGAACTTATTCTCAGACTATATCCTATTCTTTGCATAAGATAAAGTAAACTAATAAAACATTATTTTAATGGTGCTTTGATTTCCATTTTCAGGTTATAGCTAATTTAGCTGTGAGTAAACAGTGACAGATCCATTTTCTATGTCTTAGTAAAATTAGATTGCTATCAATTAGTAACAAGGCCGTCTTAGGTCTTATGGGTATTCTAAGACCTGTTACTTCAAATATTAGTAGATAAACTGCCTCCCAGAATGGTTGGATCAAAGGACATTCCCAGAAGATATGGAAAATTGTTCCCATCTGTCCACAATCTCTCCAGCATTGACTGTCAACATTGTTGAAACATTTAGCTAATTTAAATGGTGTATAATACCACCTCGTTAGTACCTTTGTGAGGGGTTAATTCACGTTTATGCCTTTAAATTGATAAGTGTATTTCACAGAATACTTATGTGTTTATAATTTGCGTGTTCTTCTGCTAAAGGTCTAAGCTTATACGTGTAAGGGCCGACGCTTAATAATAGACTACAGCGACTCCATTTTGTATCTCTTTGCTTGTTTTGCTTCAACACATGTATCTGTATTAATTTCACCTTTTACCTAGAAAAATGTTAGATCCAATTATAATAATGACTTTGAATTCTTATCAGCTTTCTTTCTCTCATACCTCCTTTCCCTTGAGAAAGCTGACTCCCTTCCAGTAATAAGCGTCCAGGAATGTTTTGTTTTTGTTACAGGTGTCACCGGACATTGATATATTGTTTATGTAGGAGACTTCTCTAAAAGATGTGTAATGCTAATTAAAATCTGCAGATGCTATGTAACCTTGGGCATGCGCAGTAATCAAATCAATACGTCAGCAAACCTTTTCTATATTATCTGTAATTCTTTGAATAAACTTTCACTTCTTCTTTGGCTAACCGCATACGTGTGGTCACCCATCTAAGTTGTCTCTGAGTACTCAATCCTGAAACCAATTGGGAGGCGGACAGCATTAGCTCAACGGTCTGCTTTAGACCCCCTACATTACTTGGCGCATCAACGTGGGGCAGAATTTAACTCCTTACCTGCAGCCGATATCTGATGAACCTGCCTGCCGACCACCTGGACTGGGGGCCACGGGACCTCAGATCTACAAAACACCGGTGTAAGGTAAGCCATTGACCATTCTAGATCTGAGTTCCCCTGTCTTCAAAAGTCACGTGTCGACAGAGAGGTTTGTCGCTGCATGCTTATAGGATACTTCTGCCCGTTATTTACGGTCTTCTTGATAACCGTGCTAGACGGAAGAACCCACATGTGTATATTGCCATGCTGTCTGCTGGAAGCATTGAACTGATAGCTTTTTGTTGTACTTTGACTGCCGCACTCATTTTCCTAGCTGTAATTTGTTATAAGATCCGTGTATAGAGGTGAGCCGTGGTCTCCTCTCTCTCCATAAAAAGTCTACTAATAAGGAAGCATACGTGCCCTGTCAGCCACGTACCTGACAGAAGGGACTGTCCTGATCTACCCGAAGGAAGCTCTGTGCATCCTTATGCTGCGTGACTGAGGTAGAAACAGCGGACATCAAGTCCATAGTAAACATTCGTGTCCTGCCAGTCGCGATTTGGCAGAAGGGACTAAAGGTCTTTGTGACAGCTAGATTTACCCAGAGGACGCTTTGTGCATCCTCACTACTCTGTGCTTGGGTAAATCAAAAATGGCAAGTCCAATTATTAGTATGGGGTCCAGACAGTCTACGACTTTCTTGACCCCTATTGAGATAATTAGGGAGAGAGAGGGGGAGGACAGTTATAAGCAAGCCCGTAAAGTTTACAAGCTGATAGGGCTTAAAAGAGCAGGAACTTTTAACTATGAGTTTTGGCGGCAGTACGGAATAAAACACATGAAAGCTATCAAAGACGCTGGTCTAGATAAAGGAATAGAGGCCATAATCAAATACAGTAGAAAGGTAAACGTAGAACGGTGGGATTGTGAACCGAGGGATGAGGGCATACTTGTGTATGCATCCCCGGTGCCTAATCCGCCACAAGAGCCCCGAAGAGAAAAACCTTATTGGCATTGTCCCAGGTGCGGACAACAAAACCCTTTACAAAAACAAACAGCTTTAACTATGTGCAGACGGGGAAAGAATGAAACCGTTGAATGCTATTTTGGAAGACTAGAAACAAAGGCTAGAGACATGGGTCTCACCCTCTGTGCAGATGAAGTGTACCACCCAATGATGTGTGAAGCGTTCATGCAAGGTATTGGCCCATCATTGGCAGATAAAATAAAAGCATGCACCCCTGATTGGCGGCAAGCCAAGCCCGGAGACTTGTATAAAAAGGCAGTAGGGTTTGCTATGGATGAGGAGCGCCCCGCAGTGGCGGTTAAATACTATAGCAACCAGGAGGGGAAGGTCCAGCTCCGGGACAGACCCCATAGAGAAAAACGCAAGTGTTATAATTGCGGCAAAGTAGGCCACCTGGCCAGGGATTGCTTTCATAAGTTCCAGCGATCCCGCCCCAGTATCCCTACCGTGGAAACAGAGGAAAGAGGCACTCAGACTTTGGAGCCTGCTTCCATATGAAGTGAGGAAGTGCCCTTCCTTATAGACACTGGGGCTACAAATCCTGTCTCAAAAATTCATGTGAAATAGTAGAAATGTTTAAGGCAAGTTAGAGAAATAACAAAGGACAGACAAAGCAAGTTAGAATTTTGGGAATCTGAGACCCACAAGTCTCAGAAAGATTCGGAGATAAGCCAAAGTTGGGTAACGTAGGTTAGATAGATGGAGTAAGGTACGTGTAGATACGGTAGTTATCAGAGAAAGAGAATTATTTTATAGTTTGTGTTCCTTTGGGACATAAAGCAAGTTCATGTAGAATCTGTGGATAATTATGTGTCAAATAACCAATATTGTCTGTATGTCTTTATGTTATGTAATCTATACGTTTTGTCCTTTCTTTTATGTGTTTAACTATTCCTCTGCCGTCTGGGTTTGATAGTCAGTGCAGAGAAATATTAGGTTTCTCTTGTTGCTTGGAGCCTGGATAT